>NW_026577975.1:4800000-5400000 GCF_029603195.1 Condylostylus longicornis | reverse complement strand
CAAAAACAGAAAATATATAAAAACAAGTAAAAACGTTTCAGTCGGTATAAACCGATTGAATTATACCCTGCACCTTGCGTTATTGTGTAGCAATTACTCGAACCTGTGAAGTCATTCTATAGAAACTTCACGGATATGTCTGACCTATAATTGGACATCCGACTGCCAAGTTTCATGAATCTGACTTTATTATTTTCCCAAATATTTAAAATTAGCTTCTGGAGTTGTATGGCAAGTACCTGAACCTGTCAAACAATTCCATCAAAACTTCACAAATATATCTGATCTATAATCGGACACACAATTGCCAAGTTTCATGAATCTGACTTTATTATTTTTCCAAAAATTTAGAATAAGCTTTTAGACTTGTATGGAAGCTACTCGAACCTGTCAAGCAATTCCACTAAAACTTCAGAAATATATCTGATCTATAACTCGACACAAAACTGCCAAGTTTCATGAATCTGACTTTATTATTTTTCCAAATATTTAAAATTAGCTTCTGGAGTTGTATGGCAGATACCCGAACCTGTCAAGCAATTCCTCTAAAACTTCACAAATATATCTGATCTATAATCGGACATCCAACTGCCAAGTTTCATGAATCTGACTTTATTATTTTCCCAAATATTTAAAATTAGCTTCTGGAGTTGTATGGCAGGTACCCGAACCTGTAAAGCAATTCCTCTAAAACTTCAGAAGTATATTTGACCTATAATTGGACATATGACTGCCAAGTTTCATTAATCTGACTTTATTATTTTGCCGAATATAAAAAATTTGCTGTTGGAGTTGTATGGCAGCCACCCGAACCGGTGCAGCTATCCCATTATAATTTCAAGAGCATGTGTAGAATATAATTGGACACATGTGTACAAAATTTTATATTTATAGCTTTATTAGTTTTTGAAATATTTGAAATAAACTCTTTGAGTTGTATGGCAGCTACCCGAACCCGTTGTGCGAATTAGTCCAATAACAATAGGGCTCGTCCTTGGCACAAAAGAAAAAACTTGTGAAAGTTTGGTGTCGATTGCATTATTCGTTTTTGAGTTATCGTGCGATCGGACGGACGGACGGACGGACGGACGGACGGACGGACGGACGGACGGACGGACGGACGGACGGACGGACAGACGGACATGTCTAAATCGACGCAGAATTTTACGCTGAGCAAGAATATATATATATGTCCATACCGCAGATGACTCCTTCAAGTAGTTACAAACTCCATACCAAAGTTAATATACCCTTCACGAAGTGCAGGGTATAATAATGAAAAATAAAATTACTTTTAGACACACTGTAATTGAAAATTATTCTAATTTATTATTTTCACAATAATTAGAAAATTTATAATATATACACATACATACATACTGTACATATAAGCACAATATGTGGGCATATTACAATATATGTATAAAGTTTTATACAACAATTAATATCAACATATAAATTTTTATATCATACATAGGAAATTTACATTTATCTATACACACAAAATTATTCTTTTATTTGTATGCTAATGCAAAAAATATTTTATTAGGGTTGCCTACAACAAAAGTTTAATTTTAATTGATTAAAAAATGGCTAAGATTACATTGTACCGCAATAACCAATAGTAAAGTGGCATAACAGTAAATTTTGAATTCTCATAACTGTGATTAATTAATTATTATTGTCATAACAGTTTTTGTAAATTTTGTGTTCCCAACCATAAACGTTCACTTGATATAGACACTCAAACGTCAGCAAATATTCTTTAAAAATTATCAAAATATTTTATTGAATTTCATTTATAACAATCATTTTACAAAATATTTTGCTTTGTTAGGCAAAAGTTTCTAAAAATTTTAAAATAGAATTTTTCTTTACTCCTAAGGAATGTAGTATTTGTTAGATCATGCCGCAATTTCATTGCGTCATTGGGTTTTAGCTAGCCTGCGTAGTTTTTTCTTTATATTAAATATTTAAGATTATTAATATTTACAGTTAGTTGTTTTTGGTTTAATATACGTATTATTGATATATGAAAATTACTTTTATATTAATTTCTTATTTTATAAATATTGTATATTAACCTGTATAATACTGAATATAATTTTATTATAGTGATCTGATCGGGAATTGTGTCCGAGACCTACAGCGTAAGTGTTCAATAATGAAATTTTATTGTAAGTTGGCATCTCTGGTTTTTTAATATATGTACATGTGTACGTGTAAGTGTAAAATATTTGTATTAGGTACTAATATAAATATTTATTGATTCTATTTTAAGATTCAGACATCATCATTCAATTTTTGATCGAATCTTTATTATTGTTTTTGTTTCTTTTTTTTTCCATACAATAAAAAAGATATTGTGATGCTTTAAAACAGTATATTGCTCCCCATGTTATACTTAAACTTTGTTGGATAAAATAAATTTTTCTTTTAATATTGTTTTTTTTGTGTCAGAAATTCAATTTTTATTTAAATTCTTGATAGAATGAAGAAACAAAAAATTAAATGTAAACAAAGAGAAATTGTTTTGCTCTCTTTCCTTTTCAAAATTTTTCAAAAGTGTTATACAGCAATCATAAGAAATATTAAAATTTTGTGTGATATGTGCGTTTGTGTCATTCCATGATATAGATTTATAAAATAAAATATTAATATTTTTAATATTGGTAATATTAATATCTTATATCAATCAATAAAAAGCAGGAAACAACAAAAATTTAAGAAACAAGGGCCATAAAAAATTGCTTTCTTTCTTTTCACTTAAAAAAAAAAACAAAAATTTTTTTTCCCAATCGAATATTCTTTCAATTAAAAATTAAGACCAATTTAGAAAATTTTTAAAATAAAACTTTTATATATCACAGAACCCCTGGCACAAAAATGAATTAACTCTAAAAATATGATTTTTCAGGTATCAAAATTAAATATTTTGATAATTCATCAATTACATGTGAAAATTATACCACAGTATAGGTTTAGTATTTCAATTTTTAGCTGTTTTCACAAAACCAATTTTTTTTAATTAATACAACTTTTATTTAAGTGACGTGATATATATGTATATAGAATGGGTAAATAAAAAAAATAATATAATACCATATGTATATGTGAAAAGGGCGTGAAGAAGACACTGTCGTCATGCTGAAAGTGTGAATCTTCTTAAAAAACGTTTCTGTCTTATGTTATTGTGTATTTTAATTTTTAAATTAAATGATGAGATGATTTGATTATAAATGAAGCATACGTATATATCACCGAGTACAACTTACATTGTATAATACAAAATTTATTATATACAGTTGAATCTTGAGAAATGAGCTTGGTTAAAGAGAGGAAAAGCCCTGCTAATGAAAATAGTTTTTGAGCCATCTCTAATCAGAAAATAATTCTGACAAAATTTCCGAAAACCAATTAATCATATTTTTGCCTCATTTTTAAAATTTTTAATTTGTTATATTAAAAAATTTAATTAGGAATATTGGGTTTTTATAAAATTTAACAGAATTAATTTTTGTTTGTAGTAAATTATTTTCGATTTATTCTTAAACGATGATATAAGATTCAAATTCAAAATTATACTCTAACCTCAAGCTAGATAAATTAAATACCCCTGTAATCACAATTAGCATTCCATTTTTTCTAAATTCGACTGTAAATTTTGAAATTTAACAACCGGAAACGTGTGGCAGCGAAACAAAACATTAACATTTTGTTATTAAAAAAAATCTTTTACTTTTATTTGATTATTGCGGTATTCCCTCTGCAATACACATATATATATATATATATATATGGATTATATTATGATTGTTTTGTCGTTGTCGCCCTGCGTTAAAAATTTCAAAGATCTTGGAAAAATGAAAATTTTTAATGATGATCATGTTTGTTTTACAACAATATATGAGAGAAGGAAGAAGAAAATAAAATTCAATTAAACCGCGGTAGGTTATGATATTATGCGTACAACTTTATAAATTTTTTTTTTTTTTTTGTAAATTAAAGGAAAAGTTTTTTAAAACCGATACAAAATAAATTTTCAATTTAGTGGAATTATTTAAGAATGGAAAAAAAAATATTGAAATGACAATGAATAAAAATTTGTAGATGATTTCCCGCTGTTGGATTAGAAAAAAAAATATTTTTTTTTTCTATATAAACTGTTATACTAATCAATATTTCAAAAAAAAAAAGATCAAAGTTATATTAGTATGAAATTGTGTGTGTGTTTCATTATGAATCTTCATAATGTGGCATTTTTTCAATAAAAAGAAATTTGTTAAATAATTCAAATAAAAATGTGACCATATTAAAAATTATGAAATGAGCATAAAACGAATACTGCGCCTTCCATTGAGAGAATGCTTTAATATTAAGAAAAGAGAACTTTTAAAATTTTTATTTAAAATAGTTTGTCTATATGTGAACTTGTATGACTAAGGTCAGTACACATATTTGTGTATATATTTGAGCCTGAATGGTTTATAATGTAATTAAGATTTCAAATACTTGAAAAGAATTCAAATTTTATGATTTTATCGAACAATGTGATTTTTCTTCTTTTCATACTTTTATATTTTTACGTATATAATAAAATACACAATACAATAACATAAATATTATAAGATTACAAAAATAACTGCTTAATGAATATTAAATACAAATTATTATTGTTGGTATAAAATATTTTACCTTAATAACATTATTATGCCCCCCTTAATGATAAATTTTTAAAAATCCTACACATTAACAATATTGATTTAGCTTTATGATAGGTACTAATACAATATTTGTATAACATTATACGATATTGTAATACAATAATAATATCCTTTGTTGTTAACATATAGAAATGTTATATTATAATTGTTCAAAAATAAATTTATTTCTGTTATATATACATGTATATGATAATATATTAGTAATTATTAAAATACTGTAGAATTCGACAAATAAAAATTGTTATATAAGTAATTATTATTTAATCTTATTTATTGATACATTAGGGTGGACAGAATATCTATTACCATATAATCGAACAAAATTTAAAATGAAAAAACCAAAATTTTAATGAGTATAACAGTTTTATTTTGAGTTTATATAACAGTTTTATTTCTATTGAATTTGTCAGTGCAAAAAAATATGAATATTTCATATATTATTCTGTCACATGCAAATTATATGAATATATGAGTCGTTGAAGAAGTGCTTAAAATTTTGAAGAAAGTTATATGAGTCTGAATCTGCTAAGCTCCTTTGTTTTCAAAACCTCCCATAAATATTCATTTGATACACCGCTGAAAGCACTTTTATGCGAGTTATGAATAATACCGTTTTAACAATATTTTAGTTTCCATGTAGTAGATGTAGAAACGATTTTAGCAAATTTAGAAAATAATTCTAAAAAGAGGGAACGAACAAACCTTATAGACTCAAGAAAAATTTTTTTTTTCAACATAATTGTAGTTGAAATTCGAAGATCTGAAAATTTGTGTATATGTATAATGTTATACTAATACGTTATTGCTACGTCATTAATATGTTATTGTTAACAATCAAAGAATTTTAAAAGTTTTTCTCTTTATGGTAAATATTATGACTCTTTATTAACAATAATAGTTTCATTTTCTAATTTCCATTTGCTACCAACAAATTTTTAAAAGGCAATTTATTATACACTATACATATAACAAAAATTATTTTTATTTACGATATCATTTATCGTAAATCTATATTACTCGTATATTAACTTTTTATAGATTTAACCATAACGTATTGTTATAGTTTTAATTTTATATTTTTTTTTTTCGTTTTAAAAGGTTTTCGGAAATTACCTAATTCTATTAATTTACAGCATTGAAAAAATTATGTTATTCCATAAATGACTGTTATTTATGCATATACATAGCTTTGACTACATATAGATATATATATTATATGTATATAAGCTGAATATAGTAATGTAAGTAATAAAAATTGATCACATATTAATGATGATAATCAAATTTTTTAGTTTTCTCCATAATATTACTTAAAAATTTTCAAGTGGAATTTTGAATAAATAAATTTAACCTTGGAATGTCTATGTTTTTAGTATAATATAGTAAAAGTTTTATTAGATGTATAGGTACTTATAATTCTAAATTTTTTTTCAAATATATTTTGAAGTTAATAGATGCTTTTTATAAGAGCTGTAAACGTTTATTTTTTACATAAGAAAATATTGATTGTTTCTAGGTCTTTAAATGAGCCGGGAATTGAGATATTGAAATTGTTGAAATAGTAAAAATAGTTCGTGTGCAACATACAACTAATTATTATGTTACTTAAATACCCATGTTCTGCTTTTCAATCATAGTATAAAATTATTTTTAAATAAATTTAATTACAATTTAGTTTAATTGAATGAAAATTTCTATTGATAACAAATAGTCTTTGTGGAATATCTATTTTATTACCTTCAGATGAAATTACGATCAACACAGTCGCCCTTATCGATTACTTCAAAATCAAAACAGAAGAATTAAGTCTTATGTAATCAGTCGTTGTAGATTAGAAGTAATACTGAAATGACGTTCATATACCAACCAAAACATCTAAAATAATCGAAGAATTTAAAAAATATGACTTCAAAATGCAGTAATACAGTAAGTGTTGGCAGTTGGCACAACAACACAACTCAAAATTAACAATTTTTAAATTAAACTGTGCACAATTACTGTACTGTGAACGTGGAATGGTTTTGGCAATTAAGTTAAAAAACACCCCGTTTCATATTTTTAGGAGGTGTAATTACTTAACTACTTAACTCGTTGTATTGTCTTAACTGTTATGCATTCAGGCAATTTACAATTCTAAAATAACTAAAAATTATAAAATTATTCTTATACTATTTTTAGTTTATTGAAGTAAACGCGGTTTACTAAAAAATTTTTGTTTTAATCAAATTTTTTTGAAAGTTACTTTATTGGGCCCAATGCCTTTATGGATATTTTAGCGAAATGTGCTCAAATGTGTTATTTATGATTTCGGGATTTTGAATTAATATTCATACACCCTTCAATTTACATTGGAACAAATTGGAACAAAATAGCAAATTATCAATTTTTAACATCCGAAACACATTATCCCGTACATTACCACGTTAACATATACATATTAAATTTTGTTATTTTTAATCTTATACAAATTAAATCAATCTACTTATAATTTTTTAAAAATTCAGAAAAAAAAATTTATGTTCCATGAAAATCTAATTTAATTCATACAAATCATACAAAACTGTTAATACAAAAGATTGTCTTTTAGTTCAACAACATTTTTTTTTCAATTTTCTGTAATTTTAAAGATTAATATCAGAAAGGAAACTGTTCCAATTGCTTTTTAAAAGAAATTCTTTTATTCTATATATTTTGTTCAGTTTTATTTTTTTTTGTTGTAATAGATTATCGCGTAATAATTTTTTAGAAAACAAATATAATAGTTTACTGTAAAATGAATTAAAACACCCTAAAAAAACATTTAAAGAATCATAAAATTTATGTCTTGTTTGAAAGAAAAAAGTTGAAAGAAATCCAAAAATTTAAAGATTTTCTTTGAATTTTTTGTTCTCTACTTCTTTAAGAGTTCAGTTTAAAAAAGAACATGCATTCTTTTCGGATGGAAACAATATAACAAAATATAAAGAAAATTTTCAAGCTGAGCTTCTCGGTTAATGTAGTTCAGTTCATAAATTTAATTTTATAAACTCTAAATGTACGTATATACACATATTTTATGTAAGTTGAAAAGTACTAGAACAAATCAACCACCCACACTATGTATAACAGAAATCTTTCTTATATCATGTAGTATAATAAGAGAGAGAACATTAAGTAAAAGAAAAAAAATAACAATTTCTTTTCAAACAAAATTCTCTACTTGAAAATCTCATTTTAAATTGATAAAATAAAAATTTTTTTTTTTAATTTTTTTCTACTTATAAAACAGCGTACAAACGCGGTTTAATGTATACAATCAAATAACGTATGTCTATGTACATATACATATAAAATATAATCACGTGTTTATTTGTATAAATATTGGATCAAATCTCCTCCTCCCCCTTCTTCCGATTATTCGTCACTCGTTTTCTTTTATAATAATAAGAATTTCAATTAATTCTATAATACACAATTAATTTATTCTTTATTCTGACTTCAATCACAATTTATTTATATATAATATAACAAATAAATTTTGAGATATTTTCTTGGTAACATTTTAAAAGTTATGCTATTGATATTGTATGCAATTAATGCTAAACAAGTGCCTGCGAGTTATCTGGAACATACATTGGCCGAGACGAATAACCAACTCTGGGAGATTACGAGTCAGGAATCAGTACAGTTCACTATCAAAAGAAGAAAATGGAAATGAACTGGACATAGGCTCCGAGGGGTGCCGAATATGATAGTAGTGCGGCAGGCGATGTAGTAGAACCCTCAGGGCAAAAGAAGTTTGGGAAGATCACGACTAACATGGGGATCGAACAATCACCAAAGAATTTGCAACAGCTGGAAATAAGCAGAAATAAAAACATTGGCGCAAAATAGAGTTTGATGGAGAAGTTTTGTGGAAGCCCTATGCTCCCAAAAAAATTTATGCAATTAAACTGGTATATATTAAATCGGTTATTTGAATTATAATAACTATACACGTACAAAGCTTACTATAATTTAATGATGTGAGTAAATTTACTAGTTGATTGAGTAGTATTTTGCAGTTTGTTTCTATGCAATGTAGTTGTCTGCTGTTTGCGTTTGCCTTTACGAATATTTGACATATCCTATAGTATTATCCCGAATATGATTTCTTATGCGTTTATTTCTTATTTTATTTTCAAAATAAATAACATTTAATGAATATATATATGTATATATATATATTTTTTGTTTTAATTTTTTGCAGCTTATTATTAACAGCAGTGTTGCAGCTGCCATAAAAATACGATGTTATCTCGCGTATTTATTATAATAAATAGCTTAATAAAATAAGAAAGTATGTAATGTATATACACTGAAAAAAAAATGCATAGCAAATTTTGTCATATTTTATGGTAAGGTGTTTATAGTAAATTTTCATATAAAATGTGGTAAAAATTTTCATATACCATATGAAATCCTACTATTTTATAGCATCCCATACAACATACATAGCAAAATTTACATATGGTAAAAGTTGCTATATGTATAGCTAATTTAGCTATGTTAATATCAGGAATATCACAATAAAATATAGCTGAACAAACACAATATTTTTTTACAGATAATGCTATAAAATATAACAATATCCTTTATGTATTATATGAACAAAAATAATGTTACATAGTGGTTTATACAATATTTTTATAGTAACTCATACAATATTGTAGTACAATTTGCATATGGTAGAAATTGTTATATGGATAGCTAATTTGGCTATGTTACTATCAGAAATATTACAATAAAATATAGCTGAAAAAAGACTAATTTTTTTATAGGTAGCGCTGTAAAATATAGCAATATATTTTATGTAACATAAGAGAAACAATAATGTTATATAATAGTATACACAACAATTTTTTGGAAAGAAAAGTTCGATTAAAGTTCAAGACGCTAAAGTAATTCAACTATGTATTTTATATTATAAATGACATATATTGTATGTATGTCATTATAAAAAATATTACCATAAATTACATAAAATATCTGAAGAAAGTTTCCCTATAAAACACAATAAGTTATTATAAAAAAATAAGAGTATTTTATTTAACAGAGTGTTAAATATTTCTTGAAAATCAAAGACGTTTAAAATTAAATGTACATATGTATGTATGTATGTAGTTCAAATATTTCAATTTCAGAGACCTACTATTAAGCATAAATATTCTTACAAAAAATAGATATACAAAAATTGTTTCATATTAAAACAATAACAAAAATATTTTACTGTTTGTGAATCATGACCGTCAGGAATGTTTTTTTCTCGTTTTTAACTTATTTCTTGTTATTTACTAAGAATTTAGAGAAAAAAAAAATAGACCAAAAAATAGCCACATACATACAACATACATGCATATGTATTAGCATACATAAGAAATTTGTAGCGATTAGTGAAGCAATTTCAAAATACAGAGTTGGCTATATGGGTGGACAAGTGTTCATTTTTTATAATTACGTACATATATCAGTATTGGCATAAGTATATGTATGTAGTTACTTTGCTTCCAAAAATCAAAGTATATCTATTCAATAAATAATTCAATTCGTCCAATGCCGTTAGTTTTCGTTTGCAAGTTACTGCCAAATTCTCAAAATATTCAATTTTTATTTAGAAATAGATGAAAATAAGATTTGTGTAGGTAAGAAAGAAACAAAATATTCCAATCAAACGAGTGAAATAAAAGTAAATTAAGTAGATAAAAATTTTGTTATTTTTATGTTGATAATAACAGAATTTATTTTTCATAATAGCATAGTATGTTACTTTTCATTTTAAGTATGTTACTTTTCATTTAAACGTACATATATCTACTGCTTTTATGCGAAAGCATTTGATATACGTTTAAGCCTTCATGTACACATGGTATATGCATGTACCTGGTATAGCAGATACACAGTATCAGGTAATGATATAATAATAATGCGATTTTATACTTAAACGTACATACGAAAAAATGGTAGACCTCTACTGCCTACCCTTTCCTCTCCCAAGAATTCCTATGTGTATAAAAATGGAAATAAGAAGGTATACAATAGGCTTAATTCTTTTAGCTAAGGGAATTTTTGGTATACAAATAGTGGTGAATGATTGCATCAGTGTGATGTAAACGCAGAGTCGAATTACTTATTAAAATAGACATACTTTGCTAAAAATGTCAATCTTATGCACATATTGATACAAATTTGCTTATTAAAATTGCTCAAATAAATATTCGTCAAAATAACACAAAAATATTGTACATACATACATACATAAAAAAGAAAGCGAAATCTGATTTTTTCATAATGTTTTTTTAATTTTTCGAAAGAGCTAATTTTAAGACTGTTTTCATAACAAAAATAAAAAGGTTTTTAAGCTAAACATTTCTCCTTCTATTTTTTAATATGTACAAACATATGTATGTATATACATACATACATATATATTTTTATAACATATCACACTTTAATTATTAAAAATTTTTTATTTTGGCTTGTTTAAAAAATTTGTTATAGAGTAAAAATTATTTTACAGCTAGCTAAAGTAAAAGCATGTTAAAATGAATAAACGACCAAGTTTATTTATGTGTTTGCCAATTTTATGTTGAAATATGTACATAAGTATGTATGTGTTTATATAACACTGCAAAGCCTTATATGTATGAGCATTTTTGTATTTGCATATTTGCCAGGACGTAGGTACGAATGTTAAATTGACGACAGGTCAAACCATATCATATTCAATTTACAATACTTGTGTTTATAATAGGGATGGCACAGAAAAAAAAAAGTATCCTAAATTTTTAAAGAGAGTGACATGGAGAAAATTTGAAAAAAAAATTAAAATTTTAATTTTTGCTCTTGTATGTATGTAAATATAAATTAAATAAACTAATTATACCCTTTCTTTTCACAACATATGTACATACATACATAAAAGTAAAAATATGCCATTAAAAATGGCACTACCGAAGATATATTTTATTTTTAAGGGCATATTTTTGCTTATAGGTGTGTTGTATGGCAGGCAACAGAAAAACTGAAGAAATTAATTAAAAAACTGAAATAAGCATTTACCTTTTTGCATAGAGGTAAAAATATTAATTTACTGAAATTATTTTTGAATTTATAAAATTTTTCGAATTTTCAAAACAATGAATGTTTTAGGTAAAATTAGTAAACCTGCATATATCATATTGTCAACCCTGTTTACAACAGGTTCATACTCGATTGTAGAATAGATGTGTATGTATAACTCAATATGCATACAAATATTGAGTATGTATGTATACATATATTTTGCGTTTTACTGTACATTAACATAATAATGTTATTTCAACAAGAAAGAATGAAAATTTCTTATTCTTATATTATAGTTTTAAGAAATGTCAAATTCTAAAAAGAAAATTCAAATGCGTATGAAACCTTTACTAAAATTAAAAATCTCAATCAATTTTCTAAAGTATAATTTTCAGCCGATTTCACAATTCCCTCCTTTTTGACAATGTATCAAATACTTATTCGCATAAACAAACTCTGGGTTATTTAGAAAATATGTTTTAGTATAAGTAACGTAAAGTAAGTATACAAAACTGTGGCATGAATATCTCAACAGGTTCAGAAATTCTTTTGTACTTACAGCACTTTTAACACAGTTGAAAATAATCGTTCTTACATACTAAATAATAAATGTGCAAATTTTTAAAATATATGTAGGTGATATGTATGCATAGTTTGACATTTCTTTTTTCTTTATTACATTTCTATAATGTATTAATCATTATCTAACAATTTATTTAATTGATTAAACAATTTTATAAAAGAAACGATCTTATTTAAAGAAACTGAGGCTGTTTCTATGTTTGGACCGCGCTGATTCGCAAGTGAATCAATTGAATACCTCCAAACAACCTTTCAAAATTTACAAATATCGATTTATGTACCTATGTACATGTTAATGCAAAACATTAAATGGAAAACGATATTAATTATAAAAGTGAAGAGTAAATTATAATTAAAATTTAAAATTTATCGAAACTACTTCCGCAATCAATCCGTAAAAAAAAAGACATTAATTAATTTGTTTAGGATATAATATACATATGTACATAATAATATGCACACTCTGTTCCTTTAATTGAAAAGTATTTAAATAATTTAGCATCATTCATAATATCTATTTAATATGTTATAAAATGTTATGCTCAACAATTTTTTTATAATGTATTGTACATTATTATTTTTTCTTTTTATGGAGTAAAGGGTTAATTTTTTTTTTTTTAAGAACAAAGGGTTAAAAAAAGTTAAATAATGTTGTGAGTTTATTATTTTCTTTATTGTTTTCTTTCCCTTTCCAAAAACTAAGTTGTGAGAAAGAGGAAGAAAACTTTGTTAATTATTGGTGGAGTTCTAACGGAAGACAAATATTTTTATAATTTTTTGTTTTTATTTCTTTTGTCACTTTTTGCTCTATGAAGATATTGCCAACATTTTTTAATATACATACATATGTCGTTCTTACCTTAGGATTAAAAATTATTTGTATAAAGCATTATTATTTTTTATGGTCTCAATTTTATAACTATTATTTAAAGGAGTTTAGAAATGGAAAATACTATTTTTAGTAAAATTTTTTTATTAAAAAAGAATGTAAACATAAAACTACCGACAAATGTCATATTTTTGACTATTTTTGCTTAACATTTTAATAAAATATGCAAAAATTTTGGAAAAAGTGTAATGGTTTTAAAAAATTAAAAAAAAAATTATTTATTTAAATAAAAAATAAATTTTAAAAAATTATAATCAACTAAATTCTCTATTCCATATAAAACTGAAACTTATTCCATTATCATCCATATGGCAATACTATTTGCAACATCAAATATCAACCAAATATGTTCTGATCAGTCCAACAACAAAACGTCCAAAAAAAACAGTTACCTCTGAGTTTTTGTTTTTTGTCAGTATATGTACGCTTTGCTCGCATTTTTGTCAGTTATATTTTATTGGTTGTGAAAAGTGCGCGCATCTCGTGTTAACAAGTTTTTTTCGTAAAGTGTGAAGTTTTTTTGTTTGAATTATTTTCGGAATTAGAAAAGAAATAGTGCTTTAAAATTAAAAAAATAATATTACTAAATAATAATGCTTTACATTATTAATCATTAAATTAATAATATTAGTTCAAAATAAAAAAAACTAAAGATTACATACATAAGTACATGTTATTTGCCATTATAATACTTGTACGTATTATATATTGTATTATTCTATATATTATCTTACATTATATTATATACATATATATATATATATATATATATATATATATATATTATATATTATACATAATATTATATTATTTCATACAAATTATATTATTATATGTATACATACATATGTACATACATCCGTGCAATGGACACAAAAGAATTTTTTGAAGGAAGTTTTGAACCGATGGGGCTTTCCTTATTTACTGGATTTTTTTTTGAGTAAGTAAAAAATTCTTTTTACTTTTAAGAATTTAGTTAAGAGTTGC
Organism: Condylostylus longicornis; assembly: GCF_029603195.1. Classification (NCBI taxonomy): domain Eukaryota; kingdom Metazoa; phylum Arthropoda; class Insecta; order Diptera; family Dolichopodidae; genus Condylostylus; species Condylostylus longicornis. The sequence goes on along the minus strand of NW_026577975.1, from coordinate 5,385,738 downwards.
AATCTAATTTTTTTTTTTGAAATAATACTTAATATTTTGCATATTATTATGTTAATACGAGTAGTATATACGTACATACCCACATATCGTCGGCTTAATTCTAATAGCAAATAACTTATTTTTCTCTACTTTACAGGAGACAAAAAAAAACTATTTTGTGACAATATTTTATATGGTTGCTTGTGAATGTTTTTAGTTAATTTAATGTTTAAAAAGAATTTTAATTAGAATATAACGTTTATTTACCTTTCATTGATATATTTACCTAGAAGAATGAGTTACAGGAAGTTATGAAAAAATTTATGACAAAAATGAGTTGTTTGCTATTAGAATTTAGCCGACGATATGTGTATATGTAAGTGTACTGCATGTTATAACGTGTACTATGTTTATGCTTATTGTATATGGACGCCAGGTTTACCAAATATAATATAAAGATTTATTTGAAATGAGATTAAAATTACCCGATTTTTGTTTAATTAAAAAATTTGTTAAAATTTGTATTATTATTATGAATTTTGTTGCATTGACATAATGCTAAAAACCTTCAACAAAGATGTTTTTGAAAAGAAATTTTTATTTCTGAAAACTTTAAATTTTTTTTTTTGATCCCGTCACAATTTACAATTTTTGAACATAAACTCATATAAATTAAAATTACCTGAGGTTTGGTAACCGTGATGCAGCCATAAATACGTATTTAGTAGCTAAAATTTTTTTGATTTAATACAAAATTTTAAAATTTAAATATTATATTTTAGCGGAGGAGTACACAGTTCAATCTTTTAAGTGTCTACACTACGAAGAATTGAAAAATTTTCTCCCAAAGAGTGGACTATGACAACTTTTCTGGAGCGCGTTTCAAAAAGAATTTGGTAATTTAGAGGTAAGTGAAAAAATTGTCTTCATTAATTTATTATTTGTATACATAGTAGCAAACATTTTTAGATTACTATTTTGTTTTTGATTTTTTAAAAAACTTTAAAAAAATATTTATTGAACCTTGTGAAGGGTATATTACTTTTGGTATAGACATATGTTTAAACATTTCTACATACATAATTTTGCTAAGCGCCAAATTTTTCGTTGTTTAATTATAGGTCGCATATATTCTAGAAGTTTTTATGAAATGGCTTGACAGGTTCGGGTACCTGCCGTACAACTCCAACAGCTTATTTTAAATATTTAAGAAAATAATAAAGTTAGGTTCGTAAGATTTAGCATTTATGTGTCCAATTATAGGTCACATATATTCTAGAAGTTTTTATGAAATGGCTTGACAGGTTCGGGTACCTGCCGTACAACTCCAACAGCTTATTTTAAATATTTAAGAAAATAATAAAGTTAGGTTCGTAAGATTTAGCATTTATGTGTCCAATTATAGGTCACATATATTCTAGAAGTTTTTATGAAATGGCTTGACAGGTTCGGGTACCTGCCGTACAACTCCAACAGCTTATTTTAAATATTTAAAAAAATAATAAAGTTAGGTTCGTAAAATTTAGCATTTATGTGTCCAATTATAAGTCACATATATTTTAGAAGTTTTTATGAAATGGCTTGACAGGTTCGGGTACCTGCCGTACAACTCCAACAGCTTATTTTAAATATTTAAGAAAATAATAAAGTTAGGTTGGTAAGATTTAGCATTTATGTGTCCAATTATAGGTCACATATATTCTAGAAGTTTTTATGAAATGGCTTGACAGGTTCGGGTACCTACCGTACAACTCCAACAGCTTATTTTAAATATTTAAAAAAATAATAAAGTTAGGTTCGTAAAATTTAGCATTTATGTGTCCAATTATAAGTCACATATATTTTAGAAGTTTTTATGAAATGGCTTGACAGGTTCGGGTACCTGCCGTAAAACTCCAACAGCTTATTTTAAATATTTAAAAAATAAATAAAGGTGAGTTTGTTTTTTTATTTTTTTCATTTATGAGGTACTTGTTTTTTTCTATTTTAACATTGGAAAATTTTTGAAGAAAAATATTTTTATAAAAAGCTAAAAGTAATAAGAAGAGGTTTGTTTAATTAATTCTAAAGATATTAGAAGCAAAAACAATTGTTTTGTTAATATGAAAGTTTTAGTCTTTATCTCTTGTATTAATTAATAAATTTATGATTTTAAATATCTTTTATTTAAACAATTAATATTATTATTAGAACATATTATTACTGAATGAATTCACAATATTATTTTTTTCGAAATTATTAAGTTTTGTGAAAACATTATTTTTATTTTTCCCAAAAAAATATTGTAGCAATATTTTAAGAAAAATATTTTAATACAAATATCTTTTTATTTACCTAGATGATATTCAGTGTTCTTACGTATTTGTGAATGACGTGCTTTATATATTGGATAGGCCATTAGCCGCCATTGACTTTTGTTTCAAAATAATACATGCAGTAAATGTAGAATATCAGCAGGACTGTGAAATTATTTGGATGTTTTTGCAGAAGTTTGTGTACGAAATATCCACGAAATATGATAAAACATGCATCAGACTTAATTCATTGATGTTTAACTTGGCTGCGTAAGACAACAACTATTTTTTTTCCTCTTGGCAGTATGATTTACAAATAATTTTTTGATACAAAATTTGATTGGTTGTTTAGCATATTGTTCAATTATTTGTATTTAAACTTATTACTAGTTAAACTAATTCAAAATATATCAGTATTATTTAAGCTTTACCAAAAAAAATTTTTCATCAAACTTTTTAATAATATTAACAAGAATATTAATTTGAACTTACATCCGACTAAAATATTATTTATTTGAAACAATTTTTAAATAATGGATTGCTTTAAATGTTCGGCAAAAGAATTTAAAAATGTCAAAACATTTTTAAAACACGTTTCATATTTTCATAAAAATGAAGCTATTTTTATTGGTTGAATATACCGATAAATTTGATTTATTGAGAATCGATGAATATTTACATATACATATTTACATAAAATTAAGTCGGAAAAGTATGTGTTACAATAGTTTTTTTATGTTTCAATTAGTCGTTAACAAACTTAGTATCAATTTTTGAAAATTTTGTGAATATAGTTTTGCTTTTACATATATCTTTCGTAATATACTATATCAAAAATAATAAAAATTTAATTATGTAAATGAAACAAATCCTTCAAAATTTGATAAAATAGAAAAGAATTGCTTATCTGAAAACAAATTTTTTTGTTATATGTAAAATGATAATGTAAACTATACTGTTTATTACAAAATATTTAATATGTATGTGAACTATGTTAAAAAACATTTAAACTATCTTAAATAAACTGTGCATCTATCTTAAAAAACAATATGCACAATGTATAAAATCTGAAAAAAAATAATAAATATAAATATATTCAATTTAAGAAATACGTTACCTACATTGTGAAAAAATGTAAATGATTTTATAATGTAAAATAAATCTAAAATTAAATGTAAAATAAATTCTTATGTATTAATAAAATTACCAGAGTTTATTTTATAACAAATTTTGTAATAATTTTTGCACTTTTAAACTATAATGAAGATAATTTGTAATATAATATTGGGTATATCGAAATTTATCATGTATTTAATAATTCTTTCAATTACCCGTGCTATGTTTAAAATTTCCATTAATTTAACATGATAATATCTGCTATATTTATGGTAAGGATTCATAGTTTATTAAGAACTCGCATAGTTATTGCAAAGATTACAATATTTTTCACGTGCTACTGTTCTACACATGTTACCAATACACGTTTTTCATTGCATAATTTACAATATATATAGCAACCGCTACAATTGTTAATAATGAAAAATGGTACGTTTGATGCAATTTTTTCATATTTTATATAGTAGTGTTTCCGAAATGCATATGATATTTTGCAATTTATTTATACTAAATATGACAACATTCATAGTACTGTTTACTATTTCTCATAGCACAATTTTCAATACTTTTAGCATTTTATACTATAATGCAAATTAATAAAATACATGAGGTATAACAAAATTTGCTATATTTATAGTAATCATTGCAATTACGTGTAACAACAAGCGCTATTTTTATTAAAACTTTCATTATTTTGTATGACAATATCTGCTATATTTATGGTAAGTATTCATATTTTTTTAAGAACTTGTACTATTTATTATAGTAAAGATGGTAATATTTTTCATATTTTACCCTTGTACACATATAACCAATGCACATTTCCCATTGTACAATTTACAATATTCATAGCAATTACTACAATTGTTAATAACGAAAACTGCTATATTTGATGTGAGTTTTGCATATCGTACATGACATTGTTTGCTAAATTTATATGATATTTTACAATATATTTATATTTAATATTGCAATATTTATAGCATTATTTACTATTTCTTATAGCACATAATACTGTTATACATAGTAAATAATGCTAAGGTGTATTAGATATATGAACATTTAATATAGGAAAATATACTATATTTTTAGTAAATGTGGCTATTTTGTATGGAAATTATTTGCTATAAAAATATAGCAAATACAGCTATACAATTCCACTATCCCAAAATATCCTATGTATATGGTAAAAATTGTACATAAATTATAGCAACGGCAGTCATATTTTTTTTCAGTGTACAATTCAAAAGTCGTATAAGTAGACATGAAAAACGAACAAAACACGATCGTTGTTTTTAAAAAAAATAAATAATATGTTCAATTTTGTATTCACATTCAAACATACAGATGAAAATTGGCATTTTTATGTAGGCAGAAAGTTAAATTTTCTCTTTTTATACTTTTCATATACATAGTTGCGATTTTTGTCCGCAACAATTTCCTATTTAAAAGAAAATTTCAATAGGAGTGAATAATTTTTTTAAAATTTTGTTTTCTTTTTTAAATTTTTAAGATTTATTAGTCTTTATTAGTATGAAAACTATATTTACTTAGTTTAATTGGACGTCATCATATCATAGAAAATATAGAAAAAATTTTCAGATAATAATTCAAAAAATATTGAAAATCTCATGGGATCAACATATAACCGACCGCAATGTGTATTGTCTAGTTTAGTTACAGATAATTATGAAAATGCTTTTTAAACATCTTTACAAGTTTAAGGACATAAGTTTTAGCTTTTAGTTAACATTCCTCGAAAAATATAAATTTTGCTCTTAGTAGAGCCATTCGCTTTGTGACTTTCGAATTCGCTGAAAAATTCACCAGAATAACCAGAACTCAAATATTGAATGCCATCAATTGGTTCGATAGATATGGCAAAAAATTTAAAATCGATCCGGTTCGATATTCTTAGGCCGAACCTTTAAATCCCGAGTTTAAATATTGAAGAAAATCGGTTGATTATTTTCTCTTTATATACGAAAAAATGTAAAATCGGGAAGGAAAAAAGTCCAGTTCCCGAGGCCAAAAAGTTGATCGATTCATGACATAACCGAAATATATCTCGCAATTAAAATTGCATCAAAATCGATTCAGTCGAACTTGAGAGACGCGCGCACAAAAACTGACAGACAGACCGGCAGACTGACAGATCGACAAACTGACAGACAAATAGACGAACAACTCTCTAAAAATAGAGAAGTGGGGTCCCACTGAAAATTTAACATCCGAAATTTGATACCACCACATGACCTTTCTTATTTTATGCAATGCTGGCGATATAAAACGAATGATATCTTTCAGATTTTCAAATGAATAGTGTTTTACTAATTAACACCTGATTAATTAACTTGAATATATTTTTATAATACTTTTGTCCATTTTAATGATGTGTTAGTATATGTTATTACGGACTCATATACAAAGCATAAAAACATAAAAAACAATTAAATAAAATGAATTGCATAGTGTTGTAAAAATTATTTTACAATTTTTTATGTTATTATTACTGACACTTTAACAGCATTTTTCTTGTATTTTTGTTTTTAATTCATTTTTTATTGATATTGAGAATAATAAAGATTTTTTTTTTATTAAATTTTTAAATTTTATAAAATTTATGATGATTTTATTATTATTATGTATAATTACAGCCTTTTATAATGTGTTATAATTCTGGGAATTATATGAGTATATAATAAAATATATTGCAATTATGACCAGCGTAATGCGTCAAAATCCAACAGTATTTGTTTATAAATAAGAATATTTAGTAATTTAGTTATAAGTAGTCCAAACCCCTGTACGTAATTAAGTCGAAGTAAAGCAAAAAATTTAAATAAATAAAGATTATTCCCTTAGACAGCAGTAGATGGAAAGACAAATGGAAAGTCGTCGGCAAAGAAAAGCATTTGAAAACAGATAAATTTAAGAAGTGTCTCTGCCATACAACACGTAAGTTATCTTGCTTTATATTATATTTACGGCAAAAAATTACATATAATTTGTAATTACACTATATAAAGTAGAAGGGAATTCCACTTTATCATCTTAGTATTAAGAACCTACTAATTAAAACATTAATTCGCATTGTATGCCAAATAAATATTAACTTTATGTAATATACACTGTTACAGTTGTAACACTTCTGTATAACATAATAACTTCACAAGAAAAATAATTAAAATTTATAACACATTATTGGATTAAATCCACAAAATTTGCATTTAATACCCCATTATTCTCTGACAAGAATTTTAAAACATTTAAAATTGACGAATTAAAAATTATTTTTAAATTTTACATTGAATAATTTATAATTTTAAAAATAAAATAAAATATAATAAATTTTTAATCTTGAACTTTGTCATTTCGAATATTCAAATTGAGTTCAAAAAACAAAAAAAAAAACTTGTATTTGAACTAAAAATTTAATTATGTTTTTTTAGGATTTTTTAAAAATTTAATTCAAAATGATAAACGAAAAATAAATTTTTTTTTTTTAAACATACTCTCCATATTAGCACGACAATCATCATATGTGAATTCATCACGTTCACCACGTAAACATGATGCTAAACGTCTTGATGTACGACGATCACGATCCTTATCTAAGGATCTACAATATAAATGTGTTGTTCGTTGTAATTGCATTGTTTGTTCATAATTTTGTTGTTGTAATGGTGTTGTATTCAATTTTTTACGTAATTCTGGTGATGGTATCGGTGATGATATTACCGGTTCATCATTTGATGCTCTTGATAATGTTGCACAATTCATTTTGAAATTTATATATATATATATTTTTTTATTTCTTTATTATTATATTTAATTTTTATTTTGAATTGAATTTGAATTTTTTTTTTGTTTCAAATTTGGAGCTTAATATTTAACTTTTTTTTTTGGTAAAAAAGCTGATTCTTTTAATATTTTATTTTCTATATATAAATGATTACTAAATATTCTTATAAACTATAATTAATATAATGATATAATATCTGAAATGATTATTATTTTTTAATATAAATTTATTTGATTACATTATTTTATTAATAATATTTAATTTTAATTCATAAACTTGATAAAAAACATATTTTATACACATATTTTTTGTGAAAATTTCTTGAATTTCATTGCACATTGTGCCTAGTTGTAGTTAACTAAAATTTCAATTATTCATTTATTTTCTTTTTTGTATTAATTTTTTGTAATGTTGCTGAAACATTTTTCTATTTTATAGCTTAAATAATTTAAAATTTTTAATTATGATTTTAATATTTATATTTGACACTTTCATTATTAACTAATACGAATATATTAAAAATTATTTAATGTTGCTGCGAATAATATCTATAAAATTATAATAATTTAATGTTTAGCAACATTTTATACACTAGATAAATGGTTTAATTTTGTTGCAATATGTTGATATCAATATAATTCCAATAACATTAAAAATAAAATTATTTTTGAAGCCAAAAAATTATTAATGAATTTAATATTTTATATAATAAATTTAATGAAAAACGGCAACACTTTTTTTTATAATATAATTTAATTTGTATTATTTAAAATAATTTCTGTACAGTTATAATTTTGTGACAATTCTACTGCATTGGCAGCAGTACCTTCTGCAATATATAAGTATTTTAACAATATTTTTTTATAATATTATTGATATTGTATAACTATTCGATTACAAATTCGAGAAATTAGAAATTTTTGTGGTAAATATTCGAATATTTTATGTTCGAAAATTTAATTTTCGAAATTAAATTTTTTTTTTCTATACAATTTAAATTAAAGTAAAATCCGTATATAAAATTTCTATTTAATTTAATTTTAAAATTTTTATATTCGAATTTTTTTTCTTCTAAAAATAATGAATGACAGTATTGTTATTTCTTTAAACGCGATTAATATTAAAAAAAAAATAACAAAATTTTTATGAATTAATCATTATAAGTAAATTTATTTTAAAAATTCCAAACTTGTGTTGTGCCGCGAAAATTTTTATTTTTGTTATTGTACAAAAAAAAGTGTAAATATTTTTGTATAATTCTCTCAACATGTGGCTGCCAAGTTCATTATTTTTTCAACTTAAATAATATTTTTTTTGTACTTTTATTATTTTTTTTTTATTTTATCAATTAAATATTAAAACAATTGTTAGCTTTTTTTTAATTAAATTTTTTTTCTACTTGTATTTATAATAATAATTTTATAAAAATTCTGTAAAAGTATGCGTAATTATTATTGCATTGTTTGCACGTGTATTGTTCTCGAACACAACAAAAAAAGAGAGGTTTTATATTCAAATGATAAACATTGTTTTAGCTGAAAAATAAAATAGAAAAAAATTTTTATTAAAATTTTTATTTAAAAAAAAGAATATAAAGCCGAACTGATTATCCAATAATAAAAAAATTTCTTTTTGTAAATGTACGAATCTAATATTGCTTTCTCAATATGTTGATGTAAATGTCAGAATTTTTATATTATGACATTTTCGAAATTTTTACAAGACCACCCAATTGACATTATGTAATTATTATGATGACAGTATGTTATATGTGTATATTTTTAATTGTAAATGTAAATTTTATTTCTTCTTTTGTAGAATATTTAAGTATTTTTTTCAAAATGAGTAACATTTATTCTTCCTCTAATTAAAAAATGCCGACAGAATAAATTTCTGAATAGTGTAACCTACGAGTATGAAAGTATCATCAAAAACAACTTAAAAGTGATCACAATCTATTATTATAATATACGAGTACAATATTGTTATTTTATTTACATTCATATATGCGTATATGCATATAATTTGACATAAAATACAGGGCATTGTACGTCTTACTATTAAGAAGTAGGTATAGTAGTTTGATTCACATGTAATATTAAAGATTATGTATACTAGAATTGCGGTTATAAATGTAATTTAAATTTTGTAGTCAAAATTGATTATTTCTTTTCAAAAATATTAACAATTATTCTTAAATATACTTAAATACTTAAATAAAATATTTAAATATTTTCCTATAGATGATATATGGAATGGGGATTCAATTCAAACTAATTACAGTCTGTAACAAAATAAATTATAATCTTATTCGAATTCAATTGTTTATATCAAATCGGTGAAATATATTTACATTTTAGTAAACGAGTCAAGTATATATGCCACAAATAATTAATATTATTAATTATAAGCTTTTTGTAAAACTTGTATGTCATTAATTTTTAGGACTTAACCTTCTAGTTTTTACTACAACCTACATAACCCTTAATCCGAGAAATTAAATATTTTTCATTTAAATAATATTAATTGCTGGTTTACATTTATTATACTAGTATTTTTAACTGCATATTTTAATTACCCTTTTAAATTATGTATTAAAAACAAATTTTAAAAAAAAAACTCAATACATTTATTCTTATACAACATACTACAATTATATTAAAAGCACACATAATGCATATAAAACTCAAGTACATTACAGATGAAAATATGAAAATCTTCAAAAAAAAAAAACGTTGTAATTAAGAAACGCATTCATTAAGTAACCACATATACTACCCAAGTATATTGGCTGTTGTAGCATAACATAAAAAATTAAGAAAAATTTTTTTTTTTATTTTCTTTGAATAAATTAACATTTAATTATATTATAGTTATAAATTAAAAGACATTCAAGCATTGAGCTCTTAAGGAGTATGTATGGTGTGATAATTGCTCATGTATATTACCCTAGAATTTTAAGTCAAATTCAATAACTCATCATCTTCTAATATTATTCATAAGTACATTATATACACTTTATGTGCTCATTACATATATTTAAATTACAAAAACAAAAAAAAAATTTATTACTCAAGTGCGGCTGTTAATATACGGTAGTAATTTAGAAAAAAAAAGAAAAACAAAAAAAAAAAACATATTTCTTCTCTTTCTAATTTTTAGTAAGTATTATAAATTGTAAATAATTTTCTTGACCTGAGTTGTTTGTAACTCGTAAAATTTTTTTTATTTGTATATCTAATTAAGAAATAAAAAATTATATACATACTCATATAATAAAATTGAATCAAGTCAATGGTTTTTAAAGAAGCCCTTTTCCTTTCAACAAGTAAAAATAAAACAAACAATCTATGTACTATGCATTATTAAAAATTATTACTTTAATTCATATACACAAAATATTTTAAAAAGTACATACATTTAGGGATACATTTAAAACGAAAAAAGAAATGAACTATATTTATTAGTCGGCAAAACAAATATTATTTAACGGTAAATTTTAACGGCCATTTTGTATTTTGCAAGCTCAAATGTAGTATGCCGCAGTAGCAGAAGCCAGCCTCTACGTTTCTGCGTTTGCAAAATTTGAAAAATGCTTATGGTTTTGTTGCAATAACAGTAAATAGTTAGAAAATGGCATAATTACAGTTTTTTGTGGCTATAACTTTTAGAGGGGCGTTGGGGCGGAGGCAGATATTGGTAAACATTTTCTTCTAAGGAAATGAGTTTCTAGTAAAGATCTATTTATATATGAAATTTCAGCTGCCTATATTTGTGCGTGTAGAAGTTTTGTAAAAATATCCACAGACGGACGCGCAGACTAACTGTTAGCTCTACATAAGCAAAATTTTTTTAAAAATTTTTTGGAAAATTGCTAAAAAAAGCAATTTCATACTGAAATATATGGTAAGCAAATCAACACTGAAATATATGGTTTTGGTGAGTATACCGGTGAGTACAAGTGTGAGTACTTTAAGTATAACATATGAGTAATTATAAAGTTTTCCCCGCAGTATTTGTTTTTTTTTTTTTGTTTTTTTTTTCACTTCTTATTATAAATATGTTGTAATTGCTTTTCATTTTTTATTATCATTATTATTGTTTTTCACTTATTCATAAAAAAACAACAAAAAAATTTACTGTTGTTTATTATTATTTCTCGACCTTGAGTCAAATATTTCACTTATAACATAGATTTTTTTTTTTTAATCGAGTAATATTTTATGGAAATGAGTACAAATATAATAATACTATATAGTTATATGTATATGCAGTTATATATGTTAATTGTTGCGGTTCTCTGACCAGACCATCATCTAATATCATTCACCACCTGACTTAATTAAGTTGAAACGAAAATAAAGAAAAAAACAAAATATTTTTGTTTATATTTTGTTTTCTCTGACTTTGTGTACAACATACATAGCTAGTTCTTGAATATGTAATCATTATTTATACTAAAATTTTCATGTATAATTTTCTAGGTGTTCGGATATTTGTATTGCAAATTTAGGATTAACTGAATAACTATATTTGCGTATATATTCAAAAATAGAATTTAAATAGAACAAAACTATTAAAATATTCGATGACCGTGAGATTTAAAAAACGATGAAAAAAAACAGTTGATGTTTAAAAAGTGGAAAGTTAATGAATTTAGTCTGGCAATGCCAATTGATTAATAGTATATATAAATTTTTCGTTTTTGTATTTTAATACCTTATATTAAATAATTCTTATATAATATTATGTGTTATATAATAAATTAAGATGCACATGAAAATGAAAAAATTTATTGCATACATTAAGGCGCACACTAATTAATTACTGTACGAACTTCATATTTAAAGCATTCCCTGTCTCAGTAAATAAATGCAAGAATGTAAATTGTAATTGAAAAGAAAAATGAATTCACTAGAATTAATATTTCCGAAATAAATTTTGACGTTTATGTCAGTATGTCAATACTTATAAGAATGTCAAAATTTATTTCGAAAATATTAATTCCTTGAATCAACATTTTGTCTTTCATTACACATACACATATAGTTATGGACAACCCAAATAATAAAATTTTTATAATATAAAATAAATTATTTGGAAAATGAACATAAGAGTAACACTTAAGAAAACTGATTCAAGTCACGCACTCTAATGTTAGTCACTAAATTCGTATGTATGTATATTTTATTTAATAAGTTAGAGAGCGGTGTATAATTTTTTTTACTTTTAATTTTATTTTTCCCTTATTTCTATAAATGAAAAATTTATATTTAAATACTGGACAGTTCGTCAGCAGTTTATAATATCTTTGGCCGGTGTTGTAAATGTAAAATGCTTTAAGAACACGAAAAAGTCTTTAAATAAAGTTACACCGAAAAAGAAAAATTAAAAATAAAAAAAAAAAAATAATTAATTGCATTTCCATATAATCATATGTGATTTTTTCCTCTTCTTTTTGGTAAAATTATGAGGATTACCAAAAAACATGCTATCCACGCCTGATTAAAATTTTCATTTTTCCCTCCCGGATTAAAGACCAAAGGCACCAATAATAAATTTTTATAATATACGATTGTGTTTTGACCAAAAATTATTATTGTTAGGGTGGTTTTCCTCTTGTTTTTCTCTTTCCTTTCCCTCTTTTATTTTTAATATTAAAGTATATAAATTTAAAAATGAAAAATTATATTAAAAAAAACCTACCCAATATTAAATAAAATTGGACAGATAATCTAGTAACACGCAATATTAAATGAGCCCAAAAATTTTGATGACAGTGTGTGTCATCCATTTTTCATTTTCTAACACAATTCTGTTATACATATTCCTTCCTTTTCCTTTCTTGACCTAACCTGTAAAATTTTATATTAATCTGATTCATGGAATAATACATAAAAAATAAGAAAAAGCGATAATAACAGAATGATAGCGACCGGAATATGGCATCGTATAACAATGGCGTCGAGAACTTATATTTTTAATTACAAACAAATTTGCAACAAATAAATGGTTCTTATAGCAGGACATTTTGCTTGAACGAATGAAAATATTTAATAAAGAATGGGTTGTATGCTATAAAAAAATATTGCATTCATTCAAACATAATTTTGGAATTCGACTAATTAGGTGAATTAAAAAAAATATATAAGTATGTATTTTTTGATTATAAAGACATTTAGCAAAGCTTGTACTTAGAGCCGGAAAAATTTGTAGTCAATAATTAAAATTTAGTGAATATTTATCTAATTTTGAGAGGTGATAATTTGGAAGGGAAAGGCGATGGAAAAATATTTTCTTCCGACGAAATAAAGCACTCGTTAACTGCGGTAAATATTCAAAAACATTTTTAGTTCTTTAAGGGGCCTTCCGTCTGCAAAAGAGCTTTTTGTATATAAAGTTTTACCTTTCTATCTTAAGGGATGCACAAGTTTTACAAACAGACGTTGCCACAAACTGCAGCTAATAAGCACATTTTTTTTCCAAAGTTTGTTATTAAAAAGTAATGGTGAATACGATGACGCCGATATATTGATGAAAATTATGAAAACTAATTAAAATGTTTTTTGTTTATTTAATATTTTTTTATTTATTTAAATATTACAAAATTCATATTATATACTATATAAATATAATTCGTAAGTCTATAAACAGATGGCGTCAGTAAGGGATTTTTTATAAAAATTTTCAAATAAAAAAAAAAAATAAATAGTACGACAATAATAAAAGTGGCACTATAGGTGTGTTCTTGTCTACTTTATTATTATTGTGTTAGGGATATTAAGTTATTAAATTGTATAATAGTTGCAAATGACAAAATTGTTGTTGTTTTAGCCAAACAATGACAATGGAAAAGGGTTTAACTTTGTTTTCTTTGATTTTTTTTACTTTTTCAATAAAAAAGTATTTGGCTTTTTGTTTGGTAATGAAAGCGGATGAAGAGGTTAATTTCTTTTTTCATTTAAATTTTAAATTTCTGTTGATTTGAAGATTTATTTTATTAAATTCTCCTTAATTAAATTAATTTTCTTAATAATAATTTTTGGGAGTTTATTGTAATAATTTTAGACACATAGGTGTGTTTAATTGATTTCATTACAACGAATTACTCCTACATTAATTATTTATTTAACTAGATAACAGATGGTATTAAATAATTAAGAACTTTTATGGTTTTTAATTTAAATAATTCGTTAATACAATTAGCACTATAAAATATTTGGACACTCCAATAGAATTTGCTCACATATTTCAAATAATTCCTAAATATTTACCCATCATCTTGCTAAATATTTGCTCCAATGTAAACTATGTTAAAGTAAATTTTTGGAACGTTTTATAAGAAACGTTTTATTAGAAGATAAAATATCACAAGAAATGATGTCTTCTATTTATGAAATTTGAAAATCATAAATTTATTTCTAAGACACACAACGCAAACATAAGACACTTTTTTTAAAATCCTGCTCGTTACACAGGCAAAATGAATCGCCATTATTACATTTATTCATGTGCCATTTAATAAATGACAATTGTGTTTAATGTTCATTCAAAATTCTGATTGCTTGCGACTCTTACAATATTGTGACTGACATGAACAATATTTTTTGTAAAAATGAAAAATGTGCATTTAGCTATTCTTATATAAAATCAAATTTCATTTTTTCTCTCACATATTTCCAACAGAATCACCAACTGCTGGTATCACTCATTTTAAATTTTAGTATTACAAAGAATTTTGCTAAGATTTATAAAAAATTTTCATGTTATAAATTTATCAGATGATAAATGATGCAATAAACTACTACTACAGCTGCCGTTATTCTATAACTTGGTTTTTTTTTTTTACTTTTATTATCTTATAAATTTTGAAATACAATCAACTGTTTCTCTTTTTCCTTTAACTATACTGTTGTAACAGATTAAAGCAGTAGCAATAGTACAAAAAACAGCAGAATACAGCAACAGCAAAAATGTAAATAACAAATTGGATAACATTAAAATGCAAAACCATGCAACAGCACCAAAAGTGAATTCAGCATACGGCAACAAAAAAACAAAAATAACTATAAAATTCAAAAAAAAAAAATACGAAAGAATAGAAAAAAAATTATAACAAATTTATAAAACACCGTTTCATTGTTACTTGCGCAAACATATGACAATTCAAAAGCAAGAAAAAATGAAAATGAAAAATCTCAAACCGACCGGTAAAAAATGAAAATGTTTTTTTTTTGTTTTGTTTTCTTGCCGGTGTTGAAGAGTAAACAAATTGAAATCCCTACATACAAATTGGTAATTCTTTTATAAAATATTTTTCTGTTTTTTTGTTTTTTTTTGTTGACCGCTTCCGGTCTTACCTGTAACTTTACCTGTTAACACGAAATACATGATCCTATATTTATTTATATTGTATTCACTTGAATGCATATTTACTTTATGGGTATATGTGTGTATATATATGTATAATATTTCTATATATTCATGTATGGTACAAATATTGCGGTTTTGTGTTATTTAAATTCACTAGAATGTGTGTAATAAATTTGTATATTTGAAATCGTGAATTGAATACTAAAAATGAATGGTGAAATTAAAAATCTACTACAATTTTTAAGTTTAATTTTTTAAATATTTTGTGAATTGGATCAAAGGAAATCAGTATAAGTACCCAATGTTTTTGCCGTTGCTTTTATTAAAACAAAGTCAAACAACTCAATTCAGTTATGATATTAATTAAAATTAAAGTGCGTAAAGCTCTAGTGCAAAAGAAGTGAATAAGCACGATCTCAAAAGAAGTGAATTACAAGAAGTCTATTTCAGTCAATAATCAGGTTTTAATGTAAGCGAGTATACAGTGTTAAAGCTGAAATTAATGATGATAACAAAAAATGTCACTTAAAAACCATACACTCATTTTCATAATAATTTTATTATTACAAAAAACCAAGGGAAAGAAGTGTTAAAAATATCACATTTCCATGTTCTTATCCGTACTTTTTTTCGAAATTTACGTGTAGATTGAAAGGAAGTAACTGAACATAATTGTAGTACCTAATCTTATTTTAAATTTCGAATTTCATAGTAGAGCACAGAAATTCTTGAAATAGCGGAATTTTTTCTTCAACAATGTAGTAAATTTACTATAATAGCAAATAGATTGTAAAAACTTATTTAATATTTTTAAAATTTTTATTTAATTTAAATTTTTTTGTTGTCCCGTTAAAAATGGGTTTTAAATTATTTTTGTTTTTCCTTTTGGTTTTTTGGTTAACATTTGCAAAGCATAACCAAGCATTTTTCAATAAAATTCCAAAAACAAAAATTAAATTGATTGTCACATTTTTAAATAAAAAACAGTAATTATTGCTGTCGTTAGATTTTTTTTTTCTTGTTATGACAGTAATTTTTTCTTTGTTTTGTTGATATTTTAAAGAACTGTTATATTAAATACAGTTGAACTGTGGTAAGTATTTACCCATTAATTGATTTTTTTTTTTCGTTAATTAATTGCAAAAATTTTGAAAGCCCTGTTGGACATTTCAAATGAATTAAAAAAGAAAAAGGAATTTTACGATTTATTTATAGTTGGTTATCAGATTTTGGGACAAGTTGCAACATAATGTAATGACAACTATTTTTGGTATTAAATGTAAAGGGAATCAAGTTTTCATTATTTCAGCCATATTTATTTGAAAGTAGCAGGGAGCAATTTGAAAATATATTTCATTACAATAATAATCACAAATGAAAATTAAAAGAGCGAATCAAGCATAAAAAGTTAATAATTTTCACTACAGCCTTAATGGACCTCAATCTTAATTGTAGGCGGACGAAGCTACTTTATTACGAAAAAAATGTAAAGTTTTTAAAGCTCTTAAGAATAAGTACTTATTACAAAAGATAGAAATATGCTTGAATACAGTCTGAATCAGTCTGAATAAAGTAAGCAGAGGTAGAATTAATCTAATCAAAAATTTATTATTAAACATAACAAATCAGAAATTTCATAATTGTAATGTCGATAATTCTAAAAAAGAAAACATGTTTCTGAAATAAAATAAATTAAAGTCTTATGTTATACAATAATTAATTTAAAAAAAAATACCTAGATATTTATAATAAAATCTTATATACGCCCTCTTCTTTATTTATTATACGATTGAATTGTAATAGTTATAAATTATTATACCAATATTACATTAATTATTAATCATGCAACTTACTGTTGAGACAATATTTTTACTTGTATACGTACAAGTATATCGTAATTTCCGTTTAAAATCCTATAATTCATTTTGAATTTTTTTACTCCATCAAAATTGTAATTCTCAACCTACATTAAAGTTTTGTGTCAGAATAAAAGAAAGAAAGTTAATAATTATTACTGTCATGTTTAGAAATTGTAATCAAATACGGTACTTATAATGCACATACATATATTATATATATTTATATTGTACTTATATATAAACATTTACATAGTTTTTTTTTCTTATTTCAAAATAATTTAAGTAGGCATTTGATAGCATTATTTTAAGGTTTTACATTATTTTGTTGAAATCTTTTTGTATTTAATAATTACAAATTACACCCTATAAAATTATAAACATGTCTGATGCCTACTTTTACATGACACTGCGTACATACTTTTAAGTTACATAAAATATTATAATTTTTGTTAAAATGTAAATTTTGTAAGTTGTAACCGATCACAAACAACATTTTTTATTTTATTCATGCAAGTTACATAATATGCACATAATTTATATATGTACATCTGTTGTAAATAAGCTATATAGTAAAATTTAAAATTTATATATATATATATCTACATATATTGTTAATGTTCTTCTAATTATTTTTAAATATGAAAATAATTACTTAATAAGTTTTATGAAATTTTGTCTATGGGAAATATTTTTTTTATGTAAACAAGATGTGAAATAATTATGGGAAATAGAAGGGAAATTCCGAATAAGTTAAGTTTGAGAAGAAAATTTTCATGAAAATTATTTAAAATATTTTAATAATTTGACAAATACAACGTACTTGTTTATACTCAATTAGTAGAAAATGTAAACTAGCTCAAAATTAAGTAATTGAAATTATGTAGCTACATGTAATATTTTTCAGGAAATTTCAAATTTGAAATTAATTATTTGAATTTGAACAAGTTTATTTACAATTAAAAAAATTGAACATTTGAATTGTTATTGAGCACTTCACAAATTGTTATCAAATTTGTGTTAAATACGTGTACAAATGACAGTGTCACGTTTTTGAATGTACTAGTTGCAATTTACGAAATTCTCAATACAATATTCCTTTAATTTCAATTGGAATTTGGAGGTGAATTTTATTGAGTCAAACAATTTCAGACATAAAAATATTTATGTATACGGCACAGATCAAAATTGTTACATCACTTTTGTCAAATTATGAATCCTTATAATGGAAAGATTCAACACACCATTTTATATTAAATTAAGTAACTAAAACGAATTAATAAACTTATGCTTTCTTTAATGATAATAATGCTAAATTTAACGTATGTCATACTCATTTGAAGAAAGAAAACCCCGGAAAACATTTACAAACAGCACAAGCAATATTGTAAAAAATTTCAGTTCATTGAAATTGAATCAGATTATGTGCCGTTGTGCTACCATTACCTCGTGATCACCAGGCAGTCATTGAAATCACAGGTGGCGTATCAAGCCACCCGGTTCTCTTGACAAATCCCTGATACTGATTTTCGATATCTTGTCAAGCCCCGTCACATATGCTTTATCCCATGACTGGTTCCGCCCAGAACCGGACACTCACAGAAATATTGAATTGTCACCTTCTTTGATATAAATTATAGAAATGTTTGGTATTTTTGTAGATTTTAAGACTGCATTTTCGATATTTCTGAACTTTTATTGGATACGAGTATTAACTACAAATTTTAAAATTGTAAGTCAATGAGTTATTTTATAACATTCTATTAAAATAACTTATTATTAAATTATTTTGTGTAAGTAATGGCATCATTTACCCTATGAAATAACAAAAATAAAATGAAGATTCGATTTCCAGTATATCACAAGCTTTTAATTCATTAAACTATATGAAACTCTTATTTGATTATTTCTAATTCCACTGAAATCTTCTTTAATGTACGAGTTGTTTTTTTTAAAATTAACATTATTTTTGTTTTTAAATTTTTTTTTGAAATGCAATTTCATTTGTATAATTAATTGTAATTGGAGCATTACATAATTATTATGTTGCAGTTCAATATACTTTTTTTTTCTCCATTATAAAGCCAATAATATTAGACTTAAATGCTATTTTGAATCAACTGTAAAATTTGAAAAAGATTTTAAAATTATGATTACCTAAATAAAATGTATTGTAAGGAGTAATTATGTGATGATTATGATCTTTATGATCATGTAAAACAAAAAGAAATGAATTAGAATGAATATTGTATATAAAGTGATCTAGAAAATAAGTGCATAGTATTTAAAAATTATGGCATATCATTGAGTGCATGCAAACAATAAGAAGAACGGGATATTTTAAAATTCCAACTATTTATGTAGGATGGTGTTATGTGTGTATATATAGAGAAATTATTTTCATAGACGGCATACAGGAGGAGTCAGAATGTTTTATTATCATATTAGAATTATTGTCGTGATGCCACGTGAATTTTATTATAGAAATTCTCATAAAATTTTAACTGTTCTGCCTTTATATAAAGCATGTGTTGTGTATAACACATTATTAAAAGAAAGCATTTAAGTGAACTAATCATAATTACTACTGAAAATTGTAGAAATGGGGTCATTTAAATTATATAAACAGGTTCTCATAATTATTTACAGAAAAAAATTTGTATAAAATGATATTATAAAATTTGATATGATATGGTGTGTACATTCAAACGTCTTTTGTACAAAAATTACTAAGAATAGTGAAAAATAAATTGGGTATTGTATAAGTTGTTTATTATATATGTTTTAATACTCATATGGTGGATGTGATATTTTTAAATTGTGAGTAATTACATATATTTGATCATACGTCTACACGTAATTGTAAACACTAAATCTAATTGGTAATGGAAAATATAAATTAGAAAATATTTGTATAATATCAGAAGCTGAAATAAGCACCATGAACATTCGATAATAATTTTCTAATAACATGATATACAATTAATTCGCAGACATTTATTTTTAAAGAAACTTTTACTTATCAAATTCTATAATAATCTATAATTATTATTAAAATCTCATGATTATGATAATATGCTCTTCTTCATAAACGTATTAATTATGATTTAGTGATTGTGATTATGATTCGAGAGTTGGTTAACAACATTCAAACTGTTATGACAATTATATAGTTAACATGCAAGTTTAGAAAATTATATATTTAGTCTCTATACTTACAATAATAATTTCAAGAAATCGGAAAATAATTTTGTAATAATTTCTTCAAATCTAGCTAAATTATTGTAATTTTATAACTTCTCCAAATTTACTGTTTTCAATTTCTTTTCTCTACTCATATGTGGGTAATTTTGAGTAATAAATCTATGAAATTATTGGAAACTCAAAAATAAAATAAAATTTAATGTTAAATTGTGCTAAATATTATTTCCATAGCATATTTATAGGCGTATATGAGATTACTACCCTGCTTTTAACAAAATATTTCTCAAAATATGCGGGTATTCTCTATAACTGAGAGAAAAAGTGAACTATACAATTGAGTAGTAATAAAAAAATGAACAGTTCAAGTGACATGTGGGAGCCCTCCTCCCTCGCCCCCCTCCCTTTTCCCACTCAATTAAGTAAATTTAATTTAACACATTGCATTTGTAATTTTGGCGTCTTTCCCACAAATGAATGCAATTAATTGCAGTAATTTGTTTATAAACAACAGGAAACATTCATGAATTTCCAGTTGCATTTTAACTCTACTACTCGTATAAATGTTATGTTGTACAACAAATTTTAATTAAAAGAATTTTATGTAAACTAATTATTTACTTAAATAAAAATAAACAAAAAATAATCATTGATTTCATTTAAAAATAAAACTGTTAAAATTTTGTTAATTTTAAATTATTTTTAAAAGAAATTAATTTTAATGCTTTTGAGGGAATGATTTCGAAAAACTCATATATTTTCTTCTTGCGTATTTAAAATCTCATATTTTCTATTTCATAAATTTACGATTTCTTTATGAAAAAATTAACAAAACGAAAAAAAAAACAAAGAAAATCTATTTAAAAAATTACCCATCGTCATATGATTCCTTCTTTTTCAATAAGTTATATGGCATCCAGAATCGCTAACTTCAATAAGCTCAATAATGTAAAAAAAAAAAAAAAACATCGACATACTTTCAATTCCCGTCTGATTTTAAATAATTGGAGCTTCAATATTTCTTAAAAGAAATCTATACGTAAATTTATACAGAAAAACTTAACATATACTTGTATGAGCTCATGTTCAAAGCATAAAAGCTATAAATTATATTTTTAATTATAATGTTACATAATACCACCGTCAATACTCTCTGTACATAATTTATTTTGTAACAGAATTGAAATATTGAAATAAACAAACAGAGCGGGAGGATTTTTAAATTAAAATTTTATTTTTTTTGTCTAACTTTTCAATAGTTCAAAAACAAAATTTCGGTATGATTCCCATTCGCTTGCCCCCTTTTATTCGACAAATAAAAAAAAAAATTAATTTTGTTTACAATTTAACACAAAAAAAAATGCATTTAATTCAACAATATTCAAAATTTGAAACGAGAACACAAAAAAAAAACATTGATTTCAATAGTAAAAATCCTAAGGGGATTATTTAAGATAGGAAAATGGCAGTGGGAGAAAGAACGAAATAGAATTTAAAGTAATGATAAGAGAAAAATAAAAATTCAAAAAAAAAAATTGAAATTCAAATTTTTTAAAATTACAAAGTGAGACAAACAAAAGCCGACTGCATGCTGACAGATTCTTATCTCTATTAAAATTTATTTCAAATTTGACATTATCAACTCAAGCTAAATATATACAATATATATATAGACTTAGTAATTAAGATTAGAAAAGCGGTAACTTGTACGTATGCAATTGAAAAATCAAGAGAAAACCAGGACAAAGGTTAAACAGGAGTTCAAACTTGTATGTTATTTTTTTTTTAACTATGATTTATGATTTTAAATTTTGTATATTATTGCACTTTAATATAATCTTGTATGCATTTAAAGTATGTTCGAGATGAAAAGGTCTTTTTAAAAAATAATTATTAAAGAAAGAAAAAAGATCTTGAAATTTCAACTGTTCGGTTTCTTCTAATTACTGTGTAGATTTAATTAGATTTTTTTAAACACAAAATAACAAAAAAAAAAAAAACGAATCCAATTTGATCCCTTCCCGTTTCCTGTTTTCGTAATTATGATGAGGTTCAACAGAAATCTTATAAAGATTTAAAAATAACCTATCTGCTATTGAGTGCATGTAAAATTAAAGAGATTAAATTAAGTAAATTCTATTTTGTTAACACGTAATCTAATAATTAGATCTGTTGAATAATTTTTATTTGTAATGGTACAAATTTTACTATAATTGTACCGATTCTTTTATAATAACGAACTCCTTAGGATTCAAGTATCACGAATTAAAATCGGTCATACTAATTTTAATCTAATGCTTCTACTCAATTACAACTATAGATGCTCCTTATATTGCTAAGCACAGGAATGGTCCTCTGCAGCTTTTATTCATTTAGTTCTCTAGTACTTTTTTGAATTGATTTTGCAAAGTGGTTCAAACAGCAACATGTTTTTAACGTTACCATAATTATTATAATTAATTCATTAATGTTCACAATTTTGTCATGATCTTGAGATCGCATTTTTATATAAAGCAGGCGTTGTCATCATAACATACGCGATAATAGCATACATACAACATTTCTACGAAAAATACAAAATTATACGAGAAATATAAAATGTTTGCGGTTAATATCGTAAAATAATACATTTTAAATATAATACAATTATATCGTATAATAAAACTTAAAATATTAAAGTATTTAAGAGCTAAAATTTTTGAGCCCTAAAATAATTTAAAATATTATTCAAGTATAAATTTTTTTGTAAATAAATTTAAGCTATTTAAAATTAGACAAATATATCTAGAATAAAATAGTTATAATGTACAAATAATTACGATATACTATTTTTGACGAACGCAGTTGGCAAAACTAATCAAAAATTTTTTAAACAAAATTTTATCCGCAAAATAAGTAGATATTTTTAGTGTACACCTTGAATTAAAATATTCAAAATATTTGAAATACAAAGAGGAAATAAATAATTTAGAGGTTGTATATGCAATATACATATTTTCATTTGAGTCTTAAAGAACTAGCGCAAAAATAAATGCATTTCAAATAAATTAATTTGAAAAAGAAAATATTTGTATCCCAATAAAAGTACGACCAAATTC
The DNA here is from genome assembly GCF_029603195.1 of Condylostylus longicornis. Lineage (NCBI taxonomy): Eukaryota > Metazoa > Arthropoda > Insecta > Diptera > Dolichopodidae > Condylostylus > Condylostylus longicornis. Next base: position 5,362,016 of record NW_026577975.1, on the reverse strand, counting down.
AAAATGTGTTGCGTGCTTATTATTTTACAAAACTAAAGAATGATTTTAAAATATTTTAATTGTGAGGGTTGTAATTGTATGTCACATAATTAATATAACATATCACCACATTTTCTATGTATTCTCTTAGTATATTATATGAAGTTTGGCATTCAACTCATTAACATTCTATACTGAAAGTTGTTATATAGAATAATTTCCAATAGTCTATACTTACGAGTACATGTCAGTCAACACACCGCACAGTGTCAAATTAAAGGTGAAATATTTATTATCACTTCGGTGGTGAAATTTTTCAACACCTTAATTTTAAAAATAAAAACAAGAAAATGTTTTTAAAGTTCGATAGAGAGAATGGATAATTAAGATTTTTTTTTGTTGATTTTAGAAAAACCGTTTCACATAAATAAAAATATTCGAATTACTCTCTAATTTCTCTTTAAAATAAACAAAATTATACAAAATGAGATTGTGTGCGCACTGAGCATTCGCTATGATAGGATGGTTAGCAAAGCAATGAAAACAAATTAAATTTTTTTAAAAGGGGAAACAAAACATGCTTACTTGCTACTTGTACAAGAAAAACTTCCGGTTACAAAGGTGCCTTTTAATTATTTTGATTTAAAATGTACCGTACACATCGTGTTTAATATTAAATTAAAATTATTGTAATGATTCTTAATGTTTTTAACTAATTAAAATTAATTTTTCTAAGTAACTGGACGTATAATGCCAAAATATGTATGTATGACATACAAAGGAATGATCGTCGAACGTGTTTGATTGAAAATGTATGATTGTTAACCTTCTTAATATTGAACATTTAAGGTAGTTTTGCAGAATTTTCAAAATAACATGAAAAAATTTGGTAAGTTTTAGTTTATATAATAATTGAGTAAACATTTGATCTTTTTTGATGACTTCATCAAAAGTCAGAGTTTCAGTTGGAGGAAATATCTAATATTCAAAGTTGGAGTACTAGAATACTTATTTATATTAAAACGCTTTTTATCTCGAATTAACTGATGGTTAACCAACATTTTTTCTGTGTGAAATAATCATACATGTACAAGGCATGTTACTACTATCTTGTGTAATGATTAATCTTTTTTAGAATAACATGCGTTCTTAATTAATTCTCATATAAGATTTGGCATACATACATAAATTTGTTTACTTTAGTACAAATTAATATTCCAACTGATAAAAATAATTTCCAATTAAAATTACAAAGCGACTATTGCAATATTAATTCTGATTCATACAAATTATTTTGATAATACAAAATTTGCGATAAAACTCTCGTATGATGCAAGTATGATTTTAATTAAGCATAATCATTGTATATGACAAGAATCTTTGTTCTCTAAAATTGTATATAAATAAACTTTATAAAATGATATTATGAAATTTTCAATAAAGCACACTTAATTCAAAAAGCTTTTAGGGTTTAAAATGCACTAGAGAGAATACTTTATAAATATTGTTATATTCTATCGAAAGAATCACTTCTATTAAGCACTTTAAAAGTGCTAATTTTTTAAATGTACCTACTATGTTGGGTGCCTTCTGAAAACAAAAATCATTAAGGTGGCAAAAAAAAAAAATTGCAAACATTTTATTGTTCTTTTCCTCATTTAATTTTTTTTTTTGTTTCTCTTAAAATAACACTTTCGAATATTGAATTTCCACCCCCATAATAATAGTAAATAACCATATTTGAAATAAAAGAGATGATGATACTTAAATCTAGTCGAGTACTAAAATGTAATATAATATTAATACCCTCTCAGTTGATTCTATTTAAATGAGGTTCGGTCATTTTTTTTATTATTGTTATGTTGCATATATAAGTTATATACGTAAACACAATAACTATATAGTTAGGTTCCTATATAGAAAAATTTCCGTATAGAATGAATGAAAAAAAAATTTAATACCAGTACAGTAGTGAAGAAGCTGTCAACCGCTTGATAATTTGATATGTTTCACACTTCTTATTCCTTACATATATATACAAACATGCTTATATGAATATGTACATTGTGCATATTGTTCTAGTTGACTTAGAAGCAAAGAACTTTATTAAAAATTTTAGAAAAAGAAAAACCAACTTCCTAAACAATACACATATAAAACAATGAGAAGAAAAAAAAGACATATTTTACCGCAAAAATGAAATTTAATATTTTTGATTACAACGGTTAATAATTTAATAAGATAAAAAATCATTTAATTGGCAGATCTTGTTCATGTCGATGCATGTTACGTAATGGTAATGGGAGCATAAAACTGATTATTTTTTTTTTGAGATAAAAAATCTCTTAAAAATCACAGCATAAAATTTTATGTTTTTGGTTGAGTTCTAAGAGAATGAACACAATAAGATGTACGTGTATTTAGCAATGTACATGTATTGTACATGGGTACTGGGAATTACGTAGGTAAAACAGGAAAGAAATAATTCTATTTTAACAATGGATTATCACAAGAATTCAGATCTAAGCATCAGTTGCCTTATTTTTTTCATCTTACAAATAACAAATTTTGAGATTCTTATCTGTATTAATATTGTGTCTAGTTAGATAAATGCAGTAATATGTGAATGAATTGTAAGATGCTACTACTTCTATTCGGAAAAGGTACAATTACTAATAAATGTTTACTTTTATTATTAAAGTAACTATAATAATTTATTTTTATAATTCATATAGTTAGAACATATTCAATTCCTGTTATAATTACTGCTTGAAAACAAATAAGTGAGAAACATTTTTTGATATTGTACATTGTTGTACAATATTGCTGCATCCACACCAGAGAGAGTGTCTCTATGAAATTATTACAAAGAGGCATGAATACGAAAAAGGGCTTATATTGTAAAAAATTATTACTATTAATTTGCATATGCATTTGTATGCCATCCTTTTCTCTCCCATCTCCTTGTAGGACATAACAAATATAGTTTGCCCCCTCATCAGGCGCCAGTCGGTGACATGTGATGGTAATAAGTACAGCATACGATTGCAAAGCTCGAACGATATTTTTTACAATAAAAAACAGTTTTTTTTTTTGGAATGTTGAAGTTAGGCTTATAATACAAGTATAACACAACCGGTATACAAAGTAATCATGTTTTAAAATGAAAAAAAAATTTGACATAAATTTGTGTGCTTTTTTTGTACGGTAAATTCACCTACTCTGCAAAGGAAAGCAATTTGAAGTTCGTAATACAAGAAAAGTATTCATTATTCTGGTCTCTGGCTTACAACTACAATAATGTTATTATCATATTTATGTACATAAATGACTTATTCAGCTGGCTTACACATAAATGTTATCATATAAGTACTTATATATGTTCATAAACGACAATTTTTCACAAATTTGAAAATCAAAAAATGATGTTTTCTAAACTGTAGAAAATTATATTTCTAATGCACCATATATTTTTCTAAGAAATTAAACATGAAAATCAAAAAAACGGACAAGATCTTTAAAAGATTTGCTAGATCTTTAAAAAATTAAAGAAAAATATTGCTAATAAGTGCTAAATTGCTTATAAAAACAACAAAATAATAAAAACAATATGGCGCCATGAAATAAATTTGAAATTTTTCACTAAAAATATGAAAATTACATCGTCGCATTTCTTTAATAACATTTTGTTTTTTTTTTGTTTTTTCAATTAATTTTTCTAATTAATAATTTTGCATAACAAGGTGTACTCAATTCATTTACGCAGTTAATATTTTTGAATGCGTGCGGATTCTTGTTCCGAACGAATTTTTTAGTAATAGAAATCGTTATTTCGGAAATTTTTCGAAATACGGTTTAATAGAATGGTGTACACGTGATTATTGTGTAATGATGATCATTATTGTGTAATGAATTGATCATTTGAAACAAAAGCCAAATTTTCGAATTTTATGCAATACCTATACAATTATTAGAGTTTTCCCTTCCTAATGCATACATGCAAGTATATTATATAGGTAACTATGCAAGTGTGTAATACTTATATTCCCTTTTCAAATTTTAATAAATAAATGCGAAATTAACAGAAAAAGAAAACTATAGTTGTTAAAATAAAATGTTGTAATGTAAAAACTGTACATACTAATATTTTTAATTAAATTTGATAACATTGTGAAATATACTTGAAATACATTAGTATAGCTAGATATTTGCAAATCTGTGAATAATAATCACACACAATAAAAAATTTTTATATCTGTCATAATCTGTCATATAAATGTACATAATATTGTTATGATAATAATAATTAGGTATGACGTGTTCAGGATATCTATGAATTTTTAAGATTTAAAATGAAATGCACAATTAAAAAATTGAAATGAAATTTGATGTCAAATACGAATATTTTAAACATATCGCAGCTGTTACATTACCTGGTAATTTGATGTTTTATTTGATTTTGTAAATATTAGGTGGGGAGTCTAGTATCGAAATATTGCTACAATTTTGAATCACGTTACAAATTAGGCCAATGAAGAGTTATTGACTTTATGGAATCCGTTTATTCGTCGTTTGATTCTATTGTATTGTATAACATTCATCTCATATGAATTTATTTGTACATATATTATAATGTTTCCATACAAATTCATTATGTCTCGACCAGAGTTTAAAATATAAGAAGAATATAAAAAATTTAATTTTTTTTTTTTTGAAATAGCTTTATTTTTTATTATTGTATATAAAATTGCAAAAGCATACAATAATGTCAATTGTCATTCAAATTCTATACGAAATTCAAAAAAAAAAAAAAACAAATAAATGTACACGTACATATGGAAATACAAAATTATCAAATTAGTAAGCCTCATTTTATATTATGTGCATACATTCTTACAAATTTACGTCTCTTTGCATATTGTGCACTGCATTGCACATGCATATATTTCATAATTCTTTTTTTTGCCTCCATCTAAAATGTGATACGATTTGACGCCTTTAAACAATTAATTTATTCTTTTTGATGGAGTTCTCATGTTTGAATATTGCGTTAAAAAAACGAACGCAATAATTAGGAAAAAAAAACGCGTTTCTATGTAAGCAAATTGCTTTGTTGCCTTTTTGTTTTTTTTTTAAATACAAAATGAAGGAAATTGTTATATAAAGTTGTTTATTTTTTTTATTTCTTATTTAGAATTTATTGTTGTACTGTTTTTTTACATGATTTTATTTGTTGTTTTTTCTAATGTTAATTTATACTTTAAATTAAATTTAACAAAAAAAAAAAAAAATAGAAAAAAAAATTTTAATGGTAAAAGAAATCTAATGAATGCGATTATTGTAAAAATGTTATGAAGAAACAAAGAAAATTTGTTTAAATTTTGTTTAAAGAAAAAAAACAACAGCAACAACAACAACAGCGAAAATTGTGGAAAACATTTAAAAGTAAAGAATTCCAAAAAGTAATTATGCTTATGAAATTGTCGTAATTTGTATGTATGTATGTATATGCAGTGGTAATAAATAAGGAAATTAAATAAAATAAAAGATAGAAGAGAAACTAAAGCAAAAAAATTATAATTTAAAAATTGTATTAGCTCCTATATTCCTTCTTGACTTCAATTAATTAAGTACTCGTAATTGGAAAATAAAATGAGTGGTGTATGCATACAACAAAAACAACAGTTGGAAACTTATTATTAGTAGTGCATCTGTTGCGCATTTTTAGTAAACAATTACTAATAGTGTTATACAAGATAATTTATAAAAAATTTGTAAAAGTACTTGAATTATAATTACGTTAAAGAGAATAAACAAACCCCCCAATAGTAAGAAATTCAATAAAGTATGCCTTACTTGGTGGGAAAATAGGTTTTCGTAGTTAGTGATAGCAGATTTAGTAAGAACTAGATAGTGATAACAATATAAAATTAGCTTCATATATTGGCCTAAAAAAGAACCAATTACATTTAACATTACTTGCAAGTAATATAAGGTAAGTAGTTAAATTATCAGTAATAAACAATATTTTTTTGGACAAGCTTTATATTATATTTAGTTTTTATATCATTTTATTAATAATTTTTATATGACAATTCCTAATTGATAAATTTTCAAATCACTTCAATGCCAAATAAAATACGTATCTACAATACATGCGTACGTATTATATTAAAATATTATGCCGACAAATCAAGATTTGACATGTTCAAAACCAAACAATTATTGCGAACAACCGAAATGAAAACATAAAACGAATATGTGGGTACACACTAAGAGACAAAAAACTCAGTACCGGCATAAGGGAAAATGTAATATTCAAGACATAGTTCGCTGGACCCGTGACAGACATGCGACATTGGAGATATCACGCCAATAGAATGGGTGACAATCGACTTGCAAAAATTGCTATGACCAGCAAATTGAGCGGGAATAGTACGGTAGGAAGACTGCCAAAAGATGACATGAATGTTGGACCTCAATTTCAAAAGATCAATAAAAGGTAGAGTTGTAAATAATGTTTAAAACACGCATTCCGCTTAATACAAGATGAAAAAGAAAATTTTTTATGCAGAAAAGATTTATTGCCATTTCAAAGAGGCTTTCTAAAAAAGTGCGAATTAATATTCATACCATCAACGTCTATGTAAATCATTATTGATTGCTTGTAACCGTATGTAACTAGTAAATGTTGTCATTTTCGTAATTTTTAGTAATAAAGAATAAATTTGTAGTTATATGCAAAATTATTTTCTTAATGTTAAAAATGAGACCAAAATATTATTTATTGCCATTTGCCAAACCAATTTCTTATAATGTTTAATAAACACTACCATATTTTCCTTAAAACTCCTTCCTTAAAGTCCTCACAAACTAATAAATTTCAAATAATTTTAACTATATCTTAAAATGTATCTTAAAAAATTTTATGACAAATCAGGCAAATCAATGAATTTGCAGGATAAAATTCCTTCTATTGGAGCAGGTAATATTTTATAAAACCGGTATTTTGTCATAGAATACTTATGACATATTCTTTCAAAAAATGACGGAAATAAATTACGTTTATATTCGTATTTCATTTCATGATTAGAAAAAAAGTCCTCACCTTGTGCGAATGAATAAACAATAAAATAAAACTGTCAAAAACTCAAATCTATTTACGTTAATTTTTATATTATACATATAGATTCCCCCTTGTTTAGCACAAATCGTTCACCTTCCAAGTTTTATTTTATTTAAATTTTTTTTTTTTTTTTTTTCGGTATCGCAAAATTTAACATCAAAAAGATTTATTACAGATTGGAATGCAAAATTTTTCTTTAATGTGGTAAAACTACGCGAGTCGACAATTTTGATATCAAAATTGTGTGTATATATAAACTGAAAATTTTCTACTTTTCATAGTTTCAAAAACAGTAGTGCGAATCATTCAATAAATTCATCAAAATTATTTTACCTTGCTACATTTAGTATTCCTTTTTTACTACCTCCTCATAGTGCTACAGCCTGCCATTAAATTCATGGAATATAAATGAAGTTTTGTAAATTTATTTATATCCAAAACATTCAAATATGAATAAATCGGGGTATACACCGCTTATGTAATTATTCAAATTCAGACAACAAGCAAAATTCTTTAGATCTTCTGAAAATTGAAAATAAAATCATGTATTTTTAGAAGTAATAAAATTCTTAATTTTCCCTTTAATTTTTCCAAAAAAATAAAATTTCGCGAAATCAAAAGAAAGCATGGAACTAAATAGAACTAAAAATTTCAACGTGTACAATATTCAAGGTTTTTAATTCAATTAATCTTTTCTTTAATATTCCATAAGACTTGGAATTGGTCCAAAAAATAACAAGTATAAAAAAAGAGTCTTTTAAAATGCAAAAGTGCAAGAAAAACCAAAAAAAAAATTTTTTTTTATAAAGGAACAAATTATTTTTTGTTTTTTTTGCCTTTCATTAAAAAATTGAAATGCCAAAACATTTTTACAATTTTTATGCAAAAAAAATATTTTTATAATTATACACTCACACACATAATAACTTATAAGTAAATAAATATGTGCATGTGTTTGTATATTTTGTCATGTAATATGTTAAAAAAATTTTGTTTTTTATTTGGAACAAACTATTTAACACTCCAGGAATATAGGAGATGAGAAACACTTATGTATTCAGAATAAGTCTGAGAGACTAATATGGAATGGGAATAGGGTGGGGGGAAATGAGCGAAAAGTGAAAATGAAAAGTCCTTTATATTTGTGTTTTTATTATTTAAAGTGAAATTTTCTTTTTTTTTCCTAAAAAGAAAATTTATGGCCCTTCAAAACAAACGAAAATGAATTTCAAAAAAAAAAAAAAAATTCTTTTATTTTAAATGAGGAACAAAAAAGATTTTACTTGTAAAAAAAAAATAAATAAAAAAAAACATGGTGCAAAAGAATTCAATTCATGTCACATAATTTTTTGTTTTTTTTTTTTAAATGAAGGAAGTCCAAATAGTGCAGGAGAAATTAAAATTAATTTCATATATAAATGATATCTTGCTGACACTAAACACATATTTTTTTGTTTCCAGAATTTCCGCTTCTCTTCCTCTCTCAAACTCAACAAAATAAGCTTAAAATTCAAAATATTTTAATGTAGCTAATAAATGTCATTATTTTGGTGTAATGCTGCGCTAGGATCTTATATCGCATTCGTAAACGCATATATTACAAATAAAATTAGGAATTTTCTCAACATTATTCCAAGTAGTAGCAAAAAATTGAGCGTTTTTGGGCGATATTTTGAAAAGTTAATTGAAATAGGCATTGAAGTCATATTTGTTAACTGCATTTTCCGGCTAAATTATAAGAGATTGTGTTTTTTGGATGAAAATAAATTAAAAGAATGCAGTAGTTGTATAAATATGCAAGAGGTTTTTGAAAGCAAATTTTTATAAAAAAAAAATTGTAGTACTTAAATATTAATATATCCAATTTAGTGAAATTTTTCATATTCACAAAAATGGAACTATTTTTTTTTGTCTTCCTTTCTATTCTCCTAGAGAACATAGGGCTTCCACATATCTTCGCCAATTCTCTCTATATTTTACGCTATTATTTAACTTTGAACCACGTCTTGCCGATTCGATCACATTCTGTCCTCACGGTTCTTCTCCAAGCTTTTCTCGATCTACCAATGCTTCTTTTTCCTTGTGGAAAAATGGAGCTTTTAAGCGTATTTAAAAAGCATATGAAAACCATTGTGTTTCTAAATGCGTTTTATATCTAAATTATATCCATTCTATTGAAATTTATCATCCACAAAAATTAGACTGTTATAACCATTGTGTTTATAAAATATTCTCTAAATTATTCCTCAAAATTATATAATTCAAAACAATTACTATTATAATTAATTGTCAATTATAATTAATTTTATCTTATTTATTTAATTTTATCTTTATTATTATACTTAAATGGTTTCCTACATTAATATTACTCAAATATTACACAGATTATAACCCAAAATATACGTTTATAACCCACACGTTTCACATACAATTTATGTATTGTTCTACTAATCTAATCTTATATTATACAACAATAAAATTACAATTGTTTTCAAGATATTATGAAAAAAAGGTTATTATTATGAAACAAAGTACAGCAAGGACCTTATTAAAAATTATTTTTAATTTTCTCCTTTTTATATTCCAAGAACAATAATAACAGTTAACCGTTATAAGTAAAATTAAAAAATATGTTTTTTTTTTTTTCGAAACACAACTGAAATGAAATGAAGAAAAATTTCTACCCTAAATTATTCTAAATATTTAACTTGCTTGCTGGTTGGTTGGTTGGTTTGTATACAAAACAGTTCAATAACCTTATTTTTCAACCATTTAATTTTTTTATATTCTCTTGTTTTTTTCTTAAATTGGCAAAAAAAAAAACTCATACTACACTCACAATTACACTCTTTGTAACAAAATTGTGTTGTAGAGGAATTTAAAAAAAAAAAAATACCCAAAAATTTTTTGATAATACGAGTAATAGAAGTGACGGGGTAGAAATTATATGAAAAATTTTGGTGCCATAAACATTCTTTAACTTGCAATAGAAAAACTGGAATTCTTCTTAAAATAATAATAAGAATAACAACAACAACAACAAAGGAAAAATTACGGAAATGTTAAAAAATTTTCAGTAATTTTTAAATTCATGAAAATTTCCCTTTTTTTTTTCTTTTTTCTCTCAAACAAATTTTTCGTATCGAATGTTAGAAAATGAATTCCGTTTAAATTCTATGAGTGTGTATGTAAGTGTGTTTTTTTTTTAAATCATTACATGGATTTGAATAGAATTTAACATGTTTGTTTGAATGTAAATGCAAGAGTATATTGTTATTTTATATATTGAGTTCATGATAAGATAAAGGATAACATTTCCTTCTTCCTGATTTTGTTTTTGTCCCTTCTTTTTTATACTCTTGTTCGTTTCTTATTTTAGAAAATACAATTCAATTCGATAAATTTTTAATATAAAGAAGTTAATGTGGAAATTGAGTCTATAATAATGTAGAAAATTATCTACTTGAAAAGTCAATTTATTTAAAAAGAAAAAAAAAGGGAAAAGAAAAGGAAAAGAGAAATAAACAGCCGGCCTATATATCCATCCATTCTCATTTTAAACATTCATTATTTCTCAATTCTCTCCCCTTTTTTTTACTGCCATACCAATTTCCAATTCCCTCTGAACCAGATTTTTAATCTTTGCAATAATTTATTTTGTTTCAATTTTTTTTAGCAATTCCTGCTTGTTGTCATTTTAGTGTTGAGCTTGTTGAAATCTTAAAAAATCTTCACATTTTTTTCGTCTTTCATATAAGATTTTAGGGAGAGTTAAATACATATAGGTAAAGAGAGTGCGTGAGAGTGCAAACGACGTACAGAAAAAGAGCTGCGAAAAGAAGAGTATACGGCTTTCTAAATGTGGAAAAATGAAAGTTATTGATTTTGCTGCAACACTGCCCAAATGTCAATACAATAAACCGGTTCATAGTGTTGAAAAATCAAATTTTATACTACGTAAGTAAATTGAGCACTGTATCAACGAAATTCAGCAATTTGGGAAAATTTCAACAAAAGAGTGCGTATGTGACCGCAAAGTCTTGGGGGTCTATATATATTTGACTTGAAAGATCAATATTGTGTGAATTAATTATGTTCCATTTGGTCCTTGTTGTGTAAAGAGTTCCATTTATTTCCACGTAACGTATTTTAAATTCACGTACATTTGTGTGTCTACTGCGAAAAAAATCTTCTTTTACTATTATATTATATTCTTAATTCGCACGAATCTATAACATGATTAACAAACCTTGTTCTTTGATCACATAATTTTCAAATATTTCAACCATTATTTAGGGTTCATGAAAATACTAATATAAAATTTGTTGAAAGTTTTATATAGTTTTCCCTTTCTTTTTCCAAATATTTTGTTTCAAAATGCATTAAAAGGGGATCTTTTGAATCTGCTTTCAATTTAAATGTTCTTAACATAATGTCCCTTGAATGTTAATATACTAACTTTTACACATATATAAATAGTTATATTTTCGATTAGTCTAGTATAACATATTGTAATTTTATTTATTATATAGCACTAGTTTGTATATTTTTGTATAATTTATTGCATTCCAATAAACTTTCGATATCCGCCCACAATTATTTTAACAAGTTTTAATGAGAATTTCTTTTTTTTTTAGCCCAAAGACATGACCAAGTCTATATATATTGGATAAATTCTCTAAAGAAATATCTGAAGAAAAAATTTATTACTTCATTATCCGTTCTACACATTTGTACATTTACTCAAACTGTATGTGTAATAAAATGAATGTTTCTATACTGGAATGGTTCCATTCAATGTTGTAAGTCTTATGCATTAACACTTCAAAAATAAAATTACATAAGTAGAATAACCTTATCAACTTATCAAAATAAATAAGCGTTGGCCCAAAAAACCAAAAAGAATATTAAGAGTTTCTTATTTTCAACTAAAAATAAATTGCAATAAACTTTTACAATAAGTAAGTTCCAAAGTTCTTATCTAACTATTAACAAACTACTTATATGCATATATTTGTAAGTATATATTCATATGTTAAGGATTCAGATTAAAAAAAAAAATCCTTACAAAAAGTTGGCAAGTAAAATATAAAGTACTTATGTGTTGAAAAAAGAATTTCCAACTAAATGAATATTTTTTTTCTTCTTTAGAAAATGTCATCCTTGTGTACATGTCATGCCCATATTCGTATGCATAAGTATATCAGCCTTGCCTTGCCATATTGTTATATGTATACAACAACAACTGTCTATATCAGTAATGCTATGAGCCTAACATACTCTTGCATACACACATAATTATGCGTACAATCATGTTATGTTTAATAGAAGGCCATTACAATCATATTATGTAGAATGAAAAAAAAAATAGATTGTCATCACAGTGACAACTTCTTAAGCCAATTGCTTTGTTCTTCTTCCTTTTTTTTTTAGTTTTCAAATCTATTATTGCATACAGTTAAATTAAAAAAAAAAAAAATTAGTTAGTCCTTTTCATACAGATTCTTTTTATAATGAAGAATTTTTAAAAATAAGCAGGGAGGTGAAATACATTTCTCTTATGGGCATTAAAACAAAAGGCAATTTTTTGTGGAAAAGCAACAAAATTATAAAAAAAACCTTGTGTATTACGACGACTTGTGTTTCATTCATGAGTGCATTCAATATGGAAAGGGAATAAATATACGAGAAAACAGAATGAAAAGAGCTTCTCATATTTTCATATTTGATTTTTCAAAAAATTTCTTCAACATTTTCCATTTGGTTTGTCTCATATTAAACTAAGGGCCTATGCAAAGTTTTGCATCCATTGCTATGCATACATAAAGATTAAGTGAGTAATAAGATAAAAATATATCAAGTAGTAATTTTTTTTACAAAGTGATTTAAGAATAATTGGGTAAGTTAATTGAATGGTTCAACTATAATATTGCCATGGAGTTGGACATGTAATATTGCCATGTATTTTATTGAAATTAGAAGAGAAAAAAGTTATCGGCTCTTGATTCTCCTAAATCAAAATATGCAATCCAATTCACTGTTTAACATTCATTTATAACTTAAAAGTGCTATACACACTTAATCTTCTGTAAAAATTCTACTTTCCTTTTGAATTGTAATGCAGTTTAAGATGTCGAACTAAGTAAATCATTATTTTTCAAATATTCTCTGAATATCAACACAATTTTTTCAATTAAATAAACTCTAAATTTTTATAATTATTAAAATGGATGTTGTGCAAAAGGTGAACAAATAAAATTTAACAAATTTTTGTATAAATTTTACGTTTAACAATATGAGTCACCGCTTCCGTGTCACTTCTCTATATATAGTCTCTAAAGACTTCCTTATACTCAGTTGAAAAAAGGAAAAAATGGTCATAAAGGGGGAGAATATTCCATTTTTTTTTTCGTTTTTAAATTCGTCTAAAAATAGGAAAAAGCCCTAAAGATTAAAAAAAAATATGAATGAATTATAGATAAAGAAATTGGTGCGGAGACGAGATAATAAAAGGAAAATAAAAATAAAAACTGGGAATAAAATGAAAATGGGAGAGGTGAAAAGTTAGTGGGATAAAATTTTTTTTTTATTTATTTATTTACCTAAGATGCATTGCATCACTTTTAAGGATTATCACAAGGATATTTTCAAATTTTCAAAAGTTATGATTTTTTTTTTCGTTTTGTTGGTTTTTGTTTTGGTATTCCTGTTCTTACTTTGAGTATTCGATACTAAAAATCTAACGGGAAAAAACATAAAATTTAATTTCATTTTATGCAGTTTCCATTTTTATTTTTATATGAGAGAGAAAAAGCACATACCTTTACAGACATTTCAACATACTACATAAAATATGAACGTATTCACAAGCATTCACAAAGAGGGATGTAATCAAGATGAATGTGTATATATATATATATATATATAGATGGTACATAAGTCACATAAATAATTTATCCCGTTTTCCCCCATAGCATTCAGAAAAAAAGAATTTATTTTGAAATTTTACATATTTAATATTATCCTGTGTGCCACTGCAGAAATATTTCTTTAAATCAGAAAAATGATACTTCTACTTCGTCTGGGCCTATAATATTGAAATGAAAAGATTTCTAGATTTTTTGTTTTTATTCTTATAGCATGTTTTTAAACAAAGTTTTTGGTTTTATTATATATGAGCAGGTGGTAAGGAATGTTGCAATGTTGGAAAAAAAATGTTGTTATGTCAAAAAATGAATTTTTTTTGTATGACAAAAGGGAATTTAGACTCATGAGTCATAAAATGTGTACAGATACATGAATTCATAAAATTTCGGAATTTTAGTTTATGACTTAAATAATTTGATCTATGGTAATTTTCGTACATACTTGTGTGCTTTTCGAAAATACTGGGAAATTAGTAATTTTGTATGAATTGTTAAGGATTTTTTTCCTTAAAGAAATTAAGACAAAAACTGGATAATCTTTTGAATTTAAGGTATTCGAACAAAATTTCTTGAAAAAAAACATCAATTTATATTGATTTCTTATATATACTTGTGATGCACATATCAAACATTTTTCATACATTTTGTTTGATTTGAATGAATTTTGATGAAAGTTGGAAATAAAAACTTGTTTGCGATGTTGTTTTATGAAAACAAAAAAAAAATTGAGCGCTAAGCAAATTTTAGTTCAATCAATGTAATGTTTGATTCCAAAAATACAAGGTTTTTAATTTCAATCATACAAATTAAGTGATGCAACATGTTTGTGACGAAATTTATTGTGACTTGCAATCAATTTTGTATATTTTTGTATGATACGAGTTTGTTTATCAGAAATTTATGATAATTGTGTTACTAAGCGTTATTGTTGTATGATACGCGTTTAATAATTCAACATTTGCATTATGTGATACTCGTATAACAAAATGATTCTACATGAAAATGGAAGTTAAATATAGAATTATGTATAAGTACAATTGATTCTCATTATTCACATAAAATTTTTTTTTTCATATAAATGTTCGATAAATTCGACGATATCATAACACACATATTTACTCTAAAGTTCGTGTTGCAGATAATTTGAGAGATTTGGTAAAAGACCTTTACTAAATATTGTAAATAAATAAGTTGTCAAGTTAAAGTGTGTGAAATAAAATGATAAAAAATTTTGAATCTCATTATAAATATCTTAAGAATCACTAATATTTTTAATTGAATGGAAAAACGATTTGCATAATATAGATCTGAAATAAATCTACAAAATTCAAATATTCACAACCCTGCTTATATCTTAACAACCCTATTCAGTCTGATAAGTATAGAAAATCAATACCAAATATTAAATCAAATCTTTAATCTTATTGATGAAGATTATTTATAATAAAAATATAATAATTTTGTAAATTGTTCCATTTATTAAGTCCAAATCCAAAATATGGGGCGGAAAATTCTAACATTCACAGAGCAAAAAAAAACATTTTAACATGAAAAAAAATTGGAAAAAAAAAATTATGTTTGTGGGGGAGCATGCTATATAAGATTAACGAGAAAAACGTGATTCAATCTAAAAATTAAAATCGAAAACAAAAAAAAAATATATATGAGGCAACAAAAATATGAGTCATACTAAATTGGATTTGTTAAGAAAATGGAAAATAAGTTTAAAGATTTCTTAATAATGGGGTGGCAATCCCCATACATATACTTATATATGTATGTATTTCTTTTCTTCACTCTGTCTATTCATACTCCGCCCGATTTTATGACTTATTGAATATTAGAAAATGATTCGAGAAAATTATTAGTTAACAGGAAAATTGTATATATACACACTTTAACATATAATCATATTTTATAATGATTAGTTTCCTTGTTATAAGGATATATGAAAAAAAAAAAACATAATAAGAAAATTAGGAAAGGACAAACATAAAAAAAAAATTAACAAGAAAACATAGAAAACCTATAAAAATAAAACGAAAGAGAAAAAATTTTAAATGACTACCATTTACAAAAAGGAAATTGGAAAAAAAACACCAAGAATTATTGAAGAAATTTTTTATTTCTTTAATAACTTACAAGAAAATATGGCATAAGTGAGAGTCTAGACGGAAAAATACCATATTTAATTTCATTGTTTTTAAGATTTGGCCGCATTTTTTAGGCAGTGTAATGACCAAAATTTACTTAGAAAAGTTTTTTATAATTATGATAAATTTTAAACGATTTTTTTTTTAAATAATGGCAAAAAAATGTTTAAGGATAAAATTATGAGTTTGAAAGTGTTTGAACCTAATGTGAGAGGGGGGCGGGTGGGCTAACTGTTTTTATATTAAGGATGACATCATTCGTTTTCGTATTCGTTATTATTGTTTAGAGAAATAACGAGTATGACATCATTTGTGCAATTATTTTTTTGAATTTTCTTATGATTTATGTTAAAATTGGCCAAAATCTGTTGTCGTTTAACCAGAAAACTATATTAAATTTTTTTTGTATTAAGTGATGCTTATCTATTACTTAGCATACTGTTATTGTTTGATTAAAAGTTTTAAAAAATTTTATTGAGAAATTTTTATATTTTTTAGTTTAGCCTGTGTTCGTTCATATGAAAAATTTCATGCAATTTTAGTTTGAAGCGGTATCATACCACATTCAAACATTTTAGAAATTAAGTTCGACAGAAATATTTTAAGAACTTAGGCAGACATTTTCAAATTTTAAATTTTACAAATTACTGCTGTGTGAATTATTTGAAAGTTTAGTTTGTAAAAAATTTGTAAAAAATTAGTTTAGAAAAAAATTAATTGCTAAATTGCATGCGGTCATACAATCGCGTTGGTGCTCGCTTGACTATACAACCTATGGAATGACAAACAGGCAATCAAACAGGTTACGAAACTAAAAATTGCATGCCTGTCTCAGCCCTAAAATAATATTACTATATGATAGTATATTTTAAAGGGCAGTAAATTCAAAATGTAATTTTAATAAATTTTCAATTCTTACCTTACAACTGCTTATAGAATAACTTTAAATAATTCTAATGAATGATGATTTTTTCTTAGAAATCGAAAATTATTATAACATAGCTTTAACAATTTAATGCTGTGTCTACACAACAGATAGGAAATTACTAATAATAAAATTAGGTTTTCCGCTTTCGTAACTATTCACGTACATATTCTATACAAAATATTTTTTAATGTGAATACTTAATAACCAAATAACACAAATTACTAAATATGTAATTGATAAGTAATTTTACATGTAATTTTACAAATACATACCAATTAAATTTTATGGTTGAAAATTTTTTTTTTATTGTTCCTTTTTTTCAGCTTTTATAAAAAAAAATCAACGACTGATAGCAAAAAAACAATAATGTAATTATTGTGGGTTTTGCAAGCGGAACGATTTAACTATATTATTAAAAGTAAGTTAAAAAATTGAATTGAATCATTTTTTGTTTTCTTAGTTTTCGTTTTTTACAATAACTTCCGATTATAAGTTTGTTTAATATGAAAAACTTAGCACTCAATCTAGGTGAATAATCTGAAGAAAAAAAAAATTCAATTAATGCGTTTTCTTTATTTTTTAAATTCTCTCTTCTCCAAATGTAATCTACTATCGCTTCAATAACAATGCAAGTATATTCAGAGTTGAATCAATAAAAAAAAATTAATAATTACAAAAATTACATTTAGATTATCTGCAAAAAAAATTGAGGAACTACAAGGAAAAAAAAAACGAAAACTATATTTTTACGGACCGCATTACTTACAATAACGAAGGTTATGTGATAGCACCAAATTTCACATTTCGAGTTTTAGGCGGAAATGTGTTCTTCCATGATAGGGCAAGTGTAATTAAATTATTTTTAGATAAATGCCAGTCTATATATCAAGCTGTCTATGCAGATCAGTATCAAAATTTGAATTGAACTGATTTTCACAAAAGTTGCGGAGGATTTAATTGAGAATGAGACGGTTTGACCTGAATTTTGGGGTATGTCAGGTTTTTGGAACTGGGTCTTTACTAAAGCACGATTTTACGTTTTTGACTATATATTAGAAAATAATGAGTACATTTTTCCGAAAATTTAATATTATATAAGATCCGCCTGGCAGTACGAGAAACCGGCTTACTGTTGAAAGTAAGATGCCAATAACTTGATATTTACTACTGGCCAAATTTATATTTTTTCTTATATAAAGAGAAATAATCAACCGATTTCCTTCAAATTTAATATATGAGTACAGGGTATTAAAATAATGAAATTTTTTGGAATATCAGTATTCGGAAATCAAATTAGGGGCCGAATTTAGATATTTCACCATATCTAAGGAACAAATTGACGGAAGTTATATATTTATTAGAAGTTATTATATTTAGTATTTGAATTGTCTTTGCTATCGGAAGTAACTGATGAACTTTTTCAGGTAATTCAGTTCGTATAAAATGAATTACTACTAAGCGCCAAATTTACTGTTTTCTAGGCACGTAAACTAAAAAGTAAATTTTAATAATTTTATGCAACATTTTCGTTAAACTAGATAATATACCTTGCGGTCGGTTATGTTGTGACCACATCAATTTTTTTTTTTTTATATACTTATAAAATTTTGAGTTTTTTTGAAAAAATTATTATTAAAAAAATAAAAATTAATCAATTATGTCATTAAAATTCAATCATTATTCAATTATTTTATTTTATTTTTCTAAAACAAAAATTTTACAAATTTTTTGTACAAATATTATTGTAAAAATTAATTTATGTAAGAGTTTTTTTCGGAATTCAATAGAAAAAAAAATTTGACAATTATTACATGATGAAAACAAAACCAAAATAGTGTCAAGGAATATTATATAAGCATTCTTAAATAATTAATTAAATAATAATGATAATAAAATAAAAATAATAAAAAAATTCAAATAGTTTAGTTACGCTTTCGTTTTTACGCTGAGATTTTTGTTTTTTTCAAATATAGAAAAAATCTGTACTTATAGAAAATTTTTGAATAATTTCAAATTTTTATTATAATTTTTTTTTTAAATATCACGTAACTAATAAAGTTTAGGTAATATTAAGTAATTACTTGTATAGTCTGGATGTTAAACAATTGACATTTAATCAAAAAATAAACTAAAAATTTTGAAAATGTTGTAAAATAAAATGTAAAATAAAAAATAATGATGTCGTCAACTAAAAATTAGTAACATACAACAAAAAATTATATTGAGTGGGAGTACTATAAGATACCCTAATGTAAGATTCATTTAGATTAAGGAATTCTAAAGTGAATAAGTAAGTAGTTTTGAATTTTTGTAAGTAAATTGGTGTCCGAAAATTTGTTATTTGTTGACTTACCAGAATAGCAATAATGTTACTTAACATCAGTCATTGATTTTAGAAACTAAAAATTTTTATATTTACTTACTTGGAATTTTTTCATATGTTGTAATTTCAACTTTATTGTTAGAAATGCTCTACAAGCCAATCTAAAAGTCAAATACTAGGAATATTATTATGTAGAGAAAATTTATTTATAAAGAGAAAACAACAAAATAAATTCGTATACAGACTGATAATATTAAGCCACCAACTGCATGTGATAATTATTTTTCTTTTAATTTTAAATATTCACCTTCCATCTCTGGAGCCTCTAGCCTCTTAGATCACTCTCTTCTCTTTTTAAATTAATTTCAGTACTTAATTCAATATAATTTAATTAAACTTTAAGTACTTAGGACACAAACCCAATATTTTATTAACAAAAGCTTGGTTATGGAATTATTAAAAATAATTGACTCTATAACTGGATTGTGCTCTTCATCGGCAACATTAATTCATTTCCATTTTAATATTATTCGACTTCCAATATTCCAAATGCAATTATTTTTTGTAAATAAGAAAATCTCAATTGAATTTTCAAATTTTGAATACCTTTTTTTTTTTAATTATACCGGCATTTATTATCATATCATAAGCAATGGCAACAAGAAAAAAGCATAAAAATAAAAATTCAAAAAAAAAAAATAAAACAATTTTAAATTGTATTGCACAGGTTGGCATAAATAATTTACGCAATTCGTTAGTAAAGTTTAAAAAATAAAAAAAATCAATTTCCATTCAAAAGGAAAAGGTATGAATAGAAACAGTAAAAAAAATTGATAAGATAGACGCAACGCAATTCTCTTTCTTCTCTCTCTTTTCCTTTCATCTTATCATGTAAATAATTGAAAAGAGACCATAAAAACAAAAAAAAAAAAAGACAAAAAATTTTTTTTTTTATGTTTTTTCAACGCTAATGACAACAATCTTTTCTTTTCGTTTCTTTATTTTTAAGTATGCCTTTATATTTTCGTTGTTTTGTTTTTTTCTTTTAATTCATATATTTACTTGTACACACCTTGGGGGTCTCCGTATTCAACTCCAATATTGTGAAAATATGATAAACAATGCACAAACATGTAAATTATATGCACTTATATTTGAATGCAAAACAAATCGACATACAATTGAAAATTCTATAAGAATACCTTTACATTATATTATGTTGTACTTATACAAGTTTATAGCTGTGTGTACAGAAACAGCCGTCATACGTACACAATAAAGAATGCAATAGATTAAAATTATAGCACTTGTATATACGCGGCTATACTTACTGTGTATGAAGGGAAGGTATACAAAATATTCACAAAATATTTTGCCAATTTTTTTTACATACTTAATAAAATACAAAATATTTATACATATTTTACATATTTAAATATATACGTATATAAATGTGTAAAATTACAATTTGTAATACTAAAGACAATGCATAGGTGAGACAATTTCTTCATATAATTAACGTGTAAGTATTTTGATATACGAGTATACATGTATGTTGATATATGATGAAAAAAATATTGAAGGAAATTTTCATTGACAATATTGTTGTAATTTTTTTTTTAAACAAGACAACCATTTAAATACAAAAATATGCATAAAATGTCTATATTTTTCATTTTTGAAAAGGGTGTCCCAAACCCTGATAATAATAACAATATCAAGTATTTGATGCTATAATAATAATTATATGACGAGTTCTATTAAAACAAAAAAAAAGAAAATTTTGAATTAAAAGTGGAAAAATTGTTTTCGAAATTAAAAAATTTTTGCTTTCAAAATAATTATGCGAAAAATATATTAAAGCGTCATAATACTTAACAAAAGGAAAATTTAAGTGAAAATAAATAAGTAAAGAAAGTATGTGAGTTTGTGAGAAATCACAATAATAAGTTAAAAAAATTCACAAAGCAATGCTTCATTAATTAAAAATGGATAAGTATAACAGAAAAGTAAAAATACTGCGAAAAAAAGTGAAATTATAAGAATGACTGAGCCTAAGTAAGTATGTACTATAAAAATTTCCCCCGGAAAGTTAATGGAATTATGATAGATTATAAAGACCATCTTATCGGAAAGGAAAAAGTTTTTTTTTTTTTATGATTTGTTTTCAATTTGAAATTTCCCATTAGAAACTTAATTAATTAAAAAATCTATTTTGAATTTTATCAAAGTTAATGATCAAATGCTGAAAATACAATTGTAATTGTGAAGTGAAGCAAAATTTCGACTTTTGTAAAAAAAATATAAGAGTTTTTTCTGCTGTATATATTGTAATGTCAAATTAAAAATTTGATTTATTAATAAGGTTGACGTAGTACTTAATTATTTGAAATTCAATAATTGAATTTTATAAAAAAAAAAAATTTGGTACTACTTAAATAGCAATAAAGAAGCAATTTTTAGGGATTTTAAGAAATTTTGACGAAATTTCTACTTGGTCAAGTTCTTTCGCTTAAAATTTCATTTTAGAAAAAAGTAAAATCTACAAAACAAGGAATTTTTAAATGGGCTACTAATGAGCTTAAAATCAAAATATTATTTAGTGGAAATATTCCATTTGTGAAGCATTTTTAAATAAGAAGAATGGTAGTTTGATAATTCCTTTTGTATGTATGACAAATTTTGTTCTCTTGCTATTACTTAATTCTATTATTCTTAGTTAATAATTTTCAAAATTACAATTGAATTTTGGTAATCTCAATCTATGAATATAAGCCTTAAATACTTCACATATTTAATTTTTTCCGAAAAAAGTATATGATTTAATTCAGAAGAATATCTACTACATTATCTATCACATTAAAATAATGTTTATGGGTGGCTATATAGTTTGCTTTTTGTTAGGAATAAACTCAAAAATTCTGGTTCCATAATTTTATTTTAAATTAAATTTTTCAAATTTGTATATTGATTGCATTATAAAAATTTATTCATATTAATTACTATAAAATTAATTTTTATTAAAAATACTTTTAAGATTTTGGTATAACAGGAACTGATTAAATTTATTTTAATAACTTAATTAATTTTATTAAATTTTTTTTAAAAATTTATAAAACCTTAAATTATACGGGCTATATACATATTAACTATATTTATGGCATATATGTGCGATATTAAAAATCTAATTATGTATAAATACTTGATATATTTCATAGTAATTGAGGCTGGCACGTATGTATAAGCAATTCATATATATTTATACTGTGGGTTGTAAATGATCTGATAAGTTGTTTTTTTATAAATAGTCAAATTATATTACATTGTTTAATTTTTTATATGGTATACTTATTTGAAGACAAAACTTTTATACACACTAATTTTTAAAATCTGATACTTAAAATTTAGAAAAATTACCCAAATATGGAATTTAATAGCTATACTCAATTTTTTTTTTTTAACTTTTTTTTTGTTAATTTTTACCTTACACAAATTGTTTTAATTCTCATTTTATTTTCATTTTTCAAAATATTTGTGAATGAAATACAAAATTTTTCATTAAAATTTTAGACAAGACTTACATGTTTTTTTCTTTCTACGAAAATTTATAATTTAAATACAATTAAGCATCTAATAAAAATTTTTTAATTTTTAATCATCTTATCTCATTTTTTGAACAAAATTATTACTTATGAAATGATTTTTCTTTAAAAACAAATCATTTCCAAATTAAAAAAAATAAAATAACAACAAGTTGTGTATTTTTACAAGCAGACATCCTCCACATTTTTTAATTCGAAAACAAAATTCCAAAACACAAAAACCACTTATTCTTAACTATTTATAATTTACGTAATTACTAAAAATCTAACAGAAGTGAAAAGAAGCAAAGAAAAAATTGTCGGCATTTCCAGATTCTAAATTTGTGTTTTCAAAATGGGAAATTTGTAAAAAGCGCAAGAAATTTTTTTTTTTGTTTTGATATTTTGGAATTATTTTTCTTTTTCTTTTATTAAACTATAAACTAATACCCACCCACTATAATATTTGCTAAAAACATTTATAGCTATTATTTAATCTAATTTTAAACGCAGATCACCTTCAAAAAAATTTAATTTTATTTTTTTTTTTTTTGCTTTTAATTTTGAACTTTATTAAAAAAGAAAATAGTTTATTAATGAAAAATTCAAATTATTAATGAGTTTTGTATATTTTGTAATGTTTTTGCTTATTATTTTTTTTCTGTGTCTGCTGGGCGCACAGCACAATATTAGAAAAATTTTAATTAAAAATAAATTTTTAATAATTCATAGAATTCTAAAATGGAACGGATACAATGAATGAGAATATCAAAAATTATACCAATATTAAGCGCATGGAGGGTAAAATTGCATACAAATAAAAAAAAAAATATTCAAAATTATTATAAACATTTTCAGAATCGATGTCAGAATAATATTTTTTAAAGAAATGCGTAAGCAAAATTTTAACAATGAATTTTAAGAAAAAAATTTTTTATGGTATACTTATAAAAAAAAAAAAATTCTGAGATTTTTATTGCGAAAACCATTCGAATTTCATCACAAATTAAAATTTTATATTTCATTTGCTACGGGAAGATGTTTAAGGCCGAATTCTGCCATATTTTGCAAATTATTTTAAGTGATTATTACAGTTATTTAATAAACTAGAACATATTTTTGGGGTTAATATAGGGTAAAATTTATTAAAATTTGCACTCGAGTATAATAATTTTCATTCGGATAGCTGACAATAGTAAATCATTCAATATGCTCCTAGAACTATGCAATTTTTTAATATTCTTAAGAATATCGTACATCATTTTTTTTAACTGCAACTATAGAATGTAGTCCTGTGTTTGAAAACCACATTTGATGCTGCTGTATTCATATTGCCATTTTTTTTAGATGTAAATTTTTAATTAATATTTTTTTAGTTGAGTTTGTAAGTTTTTTACTTAACAAATAGCAAAAATACTTGAAAATTAGATAAAGTGAATAGAATTAGAAAAATAGAAAAATAAATTAAATATTAAATTAATTTAATTTATTCAAGTGATACAAAAAAAACACTGATAGAATTACAGGCCGATAACACGAATTTTATATGAGAACTATTTACTTATTTCAATTTTTCAATCATACAATTAAAAAGTCAGGTACTAAGACAAGCAACTTTTATTTTCCTGAATAAGAATAAAATTGTTTAACAAAAAATCTTATTCTTCAATTTATTTTTGCAAAAAATATTTCAATACAAATTATATATTTTGGAAATAAATTCATTTTATTAAGTTCACTGCAGCAAAAATTCTATTTAATTTGTACCGAAATCAAAAAAATCACATAATAGGAATCAAATATAGGAATCACTATTGAAAATAAGTAGAAATATTCACAATATTTATAATTTTTTTTTAGGTTAATTGAAAAGAATTGCAAAATATTTGTTAACCCTATTCAGATATAAAAAAATTTTAGTATCATTTTTTTTTTTCATGTTTAAATACAGTCATACATTCAAATTGTGTTTATAATTAAATTTATATACAAATTGTAAAGTAGCACATAATATGTTGTATATGGTATTAGATCACAAAAATTAGGTTTATTTCTATTTTAAATACAATTAATAAAATTTAATTAAAATATACATACTTACTTAAAAAAATTTACTATTAATTTCATATATATGAATTTACTTTTCAGTTTGTTTTGCAATTAAAATAATTTATTTTATTTATGTATATTGTCGCAAATAAAAGTAGGAATTAAAAATTGTGTTATATAATATATACTAAGTCTCCCCATTAAAAAAGAAGAGAATTTATTCTATTTATGATGAATTGAAAATTTTTCTAGTTTTGCTCTCATTTTTGATTAATAGTGTATTTTATTGTTACTTAATATTATTTTAATTATAAACACAAATTAAATGAGTATTTATATTTACATAATGTGTATAATTATATTAAAACTTATTTATTTATACTTATTTGGAAAATTTTTAATGATGTTAATTGGAATCGAATTGAGAATAATTAAAAAATTTTTAAAATCCCAATAAAATATACACTTTCAGATATTTCGAATTTTATTTTAAAATTTAAATTTAAAAAATTTTAATAAAATATACGAGAATTCGAATTCTTCAAGAAGAGTTCAATATATGTATTTAAGCGACATTATTTATAAACAAATTTCTTTGTACATATTATAATGGCAACATTCGCTTTTATTTACGTACAGCGGTAATAATACGAGTAATAATGTAGATATTAAATTTTTCACTATTTTAATCTCAAATCACAGAGTAAATTTACATTTATGATTTCAGGCATAATTTTAATTCTCTCTCATATTTAAAATATTACTCGCTCATTCAAAATTAAATAATTACTGTCCTATTCGCTTTTATTACAGTCTCTGTTCACCAAAAAGAAATTCTGTTCAAAACATTGTGAGTAAATATAATTGAAAAAGTGTTGAGTTAAATTGAGTAGTAGAACAATCGAAAATGAATTTAAAATTTTACTTTTATGAAAGTAATTTTTCTCTGTATGATAAATAAAATGTTATTGTATGGTTAGTATTGTTATAATTTTCTCAACATTTAAATTAAGTAATAAAATTTAAAATATTTTCAATTATAATTGACTCTTTTATTCTGTTATAGTTTTATTATTTAATTTTTAACTAATTAAATATTTTTTAATTAATTTCAAAATTTTTATAATTTAATCCTATTTATTATTTTCCTTTCATATTTTGTGAATAAAAAATTCAAAATATTTTTATAAGTTTCATAATTAATTGTTTGTTTTTTTTGTTTTTCGATTGACATAACAAATTGGTTATTATTAACCACTTAATAAATTATTATGCAATGAAAACCAATAAAATAAATTTCAGGCTTTAATAAAAACAAAAATACAATATTACTTTTTTTTTTGCTTAATTTGAAATTTAAATTTTATCTGATAAGATTTGATTAATATAGCTACCTAAAATAATTTTTGAATTTTGATCATTAAACATAAAATGGGCAAACAATTTTAATAGCATAAAACTAATTTAAGAGGAAAAAATTTAATATTCATTTAGTAAAATTAAAATTTACTAAACAAAAAATTATGTTTTTTTTTTATAAGCAATAAAATTTAAGAAGAAGCCTATCAAGTTAAATTTTATGAATGCGCCAGTTTATAATAATAATTAAAATTTAACGATTTTAAAAATCATTGATAATCTATAAAAACCTTTACAAATTTACAGAGTTTTTTCATGCATATATGCATGCAAAACAGCTAAATATAAAAAAAATAACCTTAAAACAAGTAAAAACGTTTCAGAATTACACCCTGCACCTTGACGATCTAAACTTAGAATGAACTTTATATGGAAGTTGTATGGAAGTTACCTGAACCTCTCAAATCATTCACGGATATATATGTGACTTATAATTGGATACATGGCTGCCAAGTCTAATGAATCTAATTTAATCATTTTTTCGAATATTTATAAAATTAAGTTTTGTAGTTGTATGGTAGGTACCCAAGCCCATTATCCGAATCGATCCAGTCACAATAGGATCCGTCCCCGACAGAAAAGAAACAATTTCTCAAAGTTTGATGAAGTTTGCTTTATTCGTTTTTGAGTTATCGTGCGATCGAACGGACAGACGAGTTAACATGTCTAAATCAACGCGGAATTTTTCACTGATTAAGAATATATATATATATATGTCCACATCGTTACAAAGTTAAACACACTCCGTTATAAAGTTAATATACCCTTCATAAAGGTGCAGGGTATAAAAAGGTAGTAAATTTAAGGTACTATTTGAATATTGAATCATAAAAACTTTAAAAAATTTTATGAGCTATATTTTTTTTTTTTTTATTTTTCTTTCAAATTTTATTAACTGTCAAAATTTTATAATATTATAATTTGATATTGTCACGCAATTTTAACTATGGTATATTTCATTTGAAATTGTCATTTCCACTCATTTTGTGTTAAACTTGAAATGAATATTTTTGAATTTGAAATCAAATATAAGAAGTTAGAAAAAATAACAAACTAGGTCAAGTAATTTTACTTCTATATGTACATATATATACAAATCAATTGTAAGAAGGGTTTTTAATTTGGATATTCATTGATATACGTATGATTTGTTTTTGTTATACTGGTGAATTGAAAATTTATTATTAAGTAATAAGTACTTGCTTAAAGCGTTAAAATCGTGTATTGAAATTAAAATTATTTGATTGAAATATTTTCAATTAAAGTGTAATAATTTCATAATTTCAAATTATAATAAGTTACAAAATTTTTGATATATTTATTTATATATTTGAAAAATAGATGATTGATCTGGAATAAATTAATTTTAATGGAATATTTCTTTTGATTTGTTTTCATAATAGTTACGTGTTTATATTGGAGACTTACAAAGACGGTTAATTATTACTTAATAATTGATTTCAATATTCAGTACCTGAGTTTTAAAAATTACTTACATTATTTAGAAAGTATAAATATATTGAACTCTATGTTTAACTAGATAACAGAACCCAGCGTATAACAATTAGAGTGTCCTTTAACATTAAGAATATTCATTTGATTAGAATTAATTAGCAACAAAATCCAGCCTTAAAATGTCACGACTATATTCTCAAAATAACATTCTCAAATATTCTCATATATAGAAAAAGTCGAATCAAACACTATATACACATACGAATTGAACACGAATACCCTAAATTAAATTTAAAATTTTTGCTTCCATAGACAATAACAAATTTACTAAAAGTTTTCTAATATAAGAACGAAATTATGCCTAAAATTTATTAAGTAACTAAATATAATTTAATTAAAATATCTAAAAATAACTTATATAAGAAAAATGTCAATTTTAATTTAAAAACTTTTTACATAAAGAGATTTTCTGTTTTTATTTTAAGTAAAAAGTTTTATTCAATTTTCTAGAAAAATTTTTGCAAAAAGCCTAAAAAAAAATAGTATAATAATAAATTTTAATATCTTCATAATAATTTAATTATCACACAGTTTGTATAAAGTGAAAAAATACTCACACAATAAATTTAAATAAGAAAAAATAATTGAAAACATAAAAAAAAGTTTTTTTTTTAACGCAATGAATCACAAGTTATTGTACATGGGTACTCATTAAGTACAGTACAAATTCGTTATAAATTAATTCTAAACTCTCTAAACATGTGTTTAGAGAGTTAAGAGAGAAAATCAGTGAATTGCTGAGATTAATAAAAATTGAGTTGTAATGTAAATTGAGCCGTAATAAAAATTGAGCTTTAATGTTACAAATATATGAAAATAAGAAGCCATACAGCCATAATTTAAAATACCTTTTATCATCGCCAGTGTTCCCACTCGGTAAAAACAAAATGTATCCAATTTCGTGAAAAAAATGTATCCAAAATGTATCCAACCTCTTAAAATAACATTATTCGTCGTATGTATGGGTAATTATGGGTTAATTTGTACAAAGTAGACTAAGGACTAAATAGACTAGTGTACAAATTAACCCATAATTAATGATAATAAAGCAATTCCACAATATGAGTTTTGTTATTTATAGTAAATTCTTTAAGAAATCACATACAATTTTTACTGCATTTTAAGTGTTAAAGTAAAGGTAAGAAAAAACATATTATGTATATGCTTTGTAGTTGTCGAACTATGCGGTAAAAACGATTCACCATGAAAACGGACAAATTTTAAAAAATATGTACAGCCAATGCATTTTCTATAACACCAGCTTAAGCTGAAATGTTTCTGGTACGTTCTTATATAAATGTTTTAGATTTGAATACCAGAGGCAGTTAATGAAGTATCCTTTTTACTTTCTTAAAAATTCTGAAATCTATACTTAGAGAAACCAACAAATAACAATTTTTAAAGACAAAACAACTTCGCGATTTAATATTAGCAGCATTTTAACTGTTGCGTAATCTTTATTTAGTGTTTGGAAAAAAAATATATCCATATTTTAGCAAAATTTTCAAATGTAGCCAATTTCGGCATTTTAGATGATTTGAGTATCTTTGTATCCAAACTCAAATTTAAAGCAAAAATGTATCCAAATGGATACAATTGTATCCAAGTGGGAACGCTGATCATCGCCATTTTATAATAAAAATAAAAAAAAAAATTAAAAATTAAATAAATCTGAGAATCTGAAGTATATAATTGTACTCTCATTGGGTACTCGTTCCCTTTGTCTCTCTATTCTCTATATGATTCTCTACATTCGAAATATCGTCTATATTTTTGAAAATATTTTCTATAAATTAAGTACATCAGCCGGGTTTACACCAATTTAAGAATTTCCAAAACAATAATGAAAATACTCAAATCAAAAAAAAAATACTCATATTTTTCTTTAATATTTCGCGCTCTACTCTGAGTAATGGTGCTCAAACTCACTTTAGTTGTGTATACATAATTTAATTATTGAATAAAAAACATTTAAAATATAATTGCGTTGTATATGGAGGAGAATTTTAGAAGAGGCCAAGGCTCTCGAAGAGCTGTAGCGTCATGGTAGTAGTAGTATTATTTGTACAAATTTATTATTAACTGTAATTAACGAATTTGAGATTCATTTCGAGTTTGATTATATTTTCAGTTGTCAGAAGATATTGCATACGTAAATCGTAAATATTATCGGAGTATTACTGTACACAACTTAAGTATGAAATAAACACACTCTTTTGCATATTATATATACACACAATTATATATAAATAATTTTTTTAAATTTAACAAAAAATACATAATATAAGTTACACCTGAGTTAGCACTTCTGTCACCTTCACAATAAAATAAAGTAAATAAAAATTTATTGAAACATTTAAAATCTTTTTAAATATTTATACATAAAAAAAAAGAAAAATAAGAAAAAAATAAAAAGCTATAATCAATATTACGTCAATTTCAAATTCACGTTTGTGAGTTCACATTTTATTCAATTTGGAATTTGTAAATTTTACTCATCCCATAATTGAAATGCCCTTGAGTTGACATTGTTCAATATAACACTTTTATTCTAAATTAATTTGCTTATACTTAGTAAGGGTTAAGTCCTTAATTTAATTATATATATTGTGTGTATTTCCCGAATTGATAAAAAATATAAATTGAATAAATTTTCCTAACCTGAAAAAATTTTCATGCGAAATTCTTTTTTATTTTGTTGTCGTTATCAATTCCAAATCATTTTTCACACCTCTTTGTGTTGCCACAATTATTAATGTTGAAAGCAGCCTTTTGTTTTCATTTTCCCTTTGAAATTCTTATCAAAAAAATAAAAAAAAAAATGTAAATCAAGGTTTCTAAAAATAACAACCTTCGAGACCTAATTTTTTTGCTTTGTTTTAAAAAAAAAAATCATTAAAAAAATGAACAACAAATTATCAATACCTTAATAAAAATTTTGAATTTTAAAGTATGCACATTAAGTGAATATAAGGCATACTCACACAAAATCCAATGAAGGTGATTCTATACAC
Source organism: Condylostylus longicornis (assembly GCF_029603195.1). Lineage (NCBI taxonomy): Eukaryota > Metazoa > Arthropoda > Insecta > Diptera > Dolichopodidae > Condylostylus > Condylostylus longicornis. The sequence goes on along the minus strand of NW_026577975.1, from coordinate 5,331,003 downwards.
ATAAAGGCATAATATGTGTATGAATGTAAACAAAATGATTTCTAAATGAAATTTTCCACCCCATTAAAGATAAAAATAGAAAATAATATAGGCAGTCATACTAACAGACAGCGGAAGTTTTTTTTGTTTTAAAAGTAAAAGCAAAAATATAACAGAAAATATTCATAAATTTCTTTGAGACATGAAATTTTTATTGCTGGGCACAGCACAGAAACTTTTTGAAATAAATACTTATATAAAAGAGTTCAAATCACTTTATAAGAAAAAAAAAAAACAAAAAAATATTTATTTGGTGCTTGCCCAAGCTGAAATTTTTCAAATTTGTTTTTTTTTTTTAAGGAAAAAAGAAAAAAAAATATAAAATTTTTTGTGTTTCCTGTTTTGTCCCATCATTTATTTCGATATTAAAATCAATGTTGTCGCACACACACACTCAGATAGATTGTGGAACATACATGAATTCCTTGGAATTTTTAAATTTTCTATTATGGCATTTCATGAGTTTCATATACAGAGCATCCCTTAGTATATTTTCAAATAAGAAATTCAATTTTAGGGTGAATCACAATAATTCTGAATATTTTGGGGAAAGGTATAGATAGATATTACTTTTTTCTTCGGCAGATTATTAGTAGAGTGTGAATTAATATTTTACTTGTTGTTCAACGTTGAACTTATTGTTCAAAATGTATAAAAGAACCATTAAAACCATTATTTTATTAAAACTAATTCTGAATTTGGAAGGAAAACATGGATTTTATTTAAAAGTTTTGGGAGTTTACGTAAAAATGAAGATTTTAAAATACTTGAGTACAAATTGCAATATATTCACAGATTTTGAAGAAATACAAATATTGAAGTAATGTCAACGCCTAGTCATTCGATTGGTCTATAATATGAACCCTGACTATAATATGATTTTAAGCCTTATAACAAAAGCAATTAAAACCAAAGTAATTAAATCAACACAAATCTTACGTTAATTCTGACTTCACTTTAAAAAACAAAACTATTCAAAGATTGATTTGATTACACCGATAATATACACTATTAACCTACGGTCATTAATTTATCATATCCTGTACTTAATTTTATTCTTTTGAACATTAAGTTGAAAGTATAATTTTTGGAGGGAATGAATCACAAAAATTACTTCAAAATCATCCTTCTAACTTGGACACTACAAGAGTACAATATAATAAAACAAAGAAATTATATTCTTATAATAAATTTAAAGAATTATTCATTATTTAATGACTGCATACTTTAGTGACACTATCACCATAATAAGTATTAGACCGTGACTTGTAAATATTCAAAAACAAAAAAGAAAGAAAGAAAATCCAATGATTACAAAAGACAAAGGAATTTTACGAAAATTCTTTTATACCAGAAAAAAAAAAAACAGAACAAAAATTACTTAAAATCCTTATTAAAAAAAATTTCAGGATGACGATAAAAAAATTTTTTTTTTTCATATTAACTTAAACAATTGAATTTGATTTGAAATGTCCGCCCAGACGCATAAAAATATGTACGTAAATTTGTGTATTATATACGTATGTGTGTATATAAGTGGAAAAATATGTATAAAATGTGTACGAATAATAAAATTATTACTTATTTTTTTTTTGTGTTGTGTTCTTTATTTCCAAATTAATTTTTTTCGGGAAAAATTGCAAGAAAACAAAGAATGAAATTCTTAAATAGGGAAAAAAAATTAAGTTATAGAAGAAATGCAAAGAAAATGGGAAATTTTGTTTTTTTATTATTTCATGTTTTTTTTTTTTTTTATAATAAGACGAACGTGAATTATCAAAATTTTTTTTGAGAAATAACAAATAAAATTGTAATTTAATGAAATTTATGGAATCTAACTAGGTTATGTATACGTACGTACTTACAGTAAATAAGTACATAAGTAGGAAATTTTTAAGGAAATTTTATTGGTATTCTACAATTTACACCGATATTCTAGTATTTTATCAGAAGTAATGATGCAAAAGTTAATTGATTATTGAAAAATATTGAATTCAACTTCGTTTTCCGAAATCTAGTCAATTTTTTATAACAAGAGCCATAATCTGATCAATTAATGGATAATCTTTGAAATTTTTTAGTAGAATTTTTGAGTTTTAAGGGAAAAATATATGAAATTCCTAAAAATATGCAATTTTTTTTAAATTTTAAAAGTACATTTTCACTATAATATTATACAAAGCAACATAGTTAGAAATTTTGAAAATAACTCACTGTTCTACACTATAACAAGACATCATTGTTATTTTAAACATTCTATTGTAATTTTTTTATATTAAAAATTATAAATTTAAATTAATCAATTTGAAGAGTAAGACATTACGAGTACAACAATTGTTGGGGAAATTATATATGTATGTAAATCTGAAGTACAAATTTTGGTATAAAAATTTTGATTATTTTGTAGGGGTTGACTTCTTGCAACTGTTTCCTATACCCATATTATTTCTTTCTTTCGCTAATTCATATATCACATATATCCTATAATATTAAAGAATAACTATAGCCCTATATATCTCAATATACATAATAATTTTTATTTTATATTTTTTTTTATTACTTGCAAACAAAATTTTTCCAAAAATTCATTTTTGTTTTTTTATTAATAAATATTATTAAGTTTGTTATTATTATTATTTATGTACGAACATAATATAAGTATAACAGTAGAATGAAAAATGAAGTCACGACTAAATTAAATGAGTCAATAAAAATATAGAAAAAGAAAAAGAGAAAAAAGATTTTTTTCTCCAAAATTGGCAGCATTCTCTAATATTTTTCCGAATTTGTAAATTTTTTATTTATTTGTTCTGTATTGTTAGTTTTTTTTTTTTTTATGGTCACTGGTGTGTTTTTTATGGTTTTCCTCCAATTATAAGTACATACACCAACATATTTACAAAAATTTAATATTTTTTTTTTATGTTTATGTTCATCTATATTTGAGTGTGTATATGTATGTATGTATATGGATATATAAATGAACCACGAATTATAAATTATTATAGAATTTGTTTTAGTTTTCTATATTTATGAAAAATAATAATAATAATATTTTATAACTGGAAGAATAATATAATTGGGGTGTCCTAATTATGGCTATAAAGTAAAGAACTACATTATATATATATAAAAAATAATTTGTCAGTAGGTTGGTAAGCATAAAAATATAATTGTCATCATATTTTGTATGCGAAAATGTCATTCGAATATAAATTATTTTTATATTAACTTACACGAATCAATAATTTGTACATATATTTATAGTTGCTTATTTATATAAATTTATATATAGAAAATATACGGCGGCAAAATCGAATAAATAATAAGAAAATATATGTAGAAGAATATTTGGAAATTTTAAGGTGTTGGTACATTTTTTTATGGTTAAACACTATAATATAAATTTGTAAATTATACAAATTCCGAATACTTAATTGTATGCTAAGATTTACTTTAATATAACAAAAAAAATTTTCATAAACGAAAAAATATATAAAGGTCAAATATGTGATTTTTTTAATAAAAAACTTAAAAAATTAAACAAATACAAAATGAAGCTTTAATGTTAAGATTTCTAAGTTTTGTTTTAAAATATTCAAAAATAATTTATTTGTTATTCTAATGTTCACAAAAAAAATCAAATATTTTTAAAAAAATATTCACATGCCAATACACTATACACAAAGAATTTCATAAATAATTTATGAAAATTATGAAAAATTACAAATATTACATAAAATATGTGTAAGTATGTAGTTTTGTGACAACAACATAATATTCTAAATAAGTTCAAATATTTGAAATGCAAAGAGAGAATAGAAAAAAAAGGTCTGTTATAATTTTAAGAGAAATTTCATCTCGTAAAGAAGAAGAAAATTAAGAAAAAAGTTTATACTTAAATAAAAAAAAAAACAGAAATTTTATTTTGTGTTTTTATATTGTAGAGTGTGTATACCAGGGATCGTTTGCCCTAATACTGAAACTAAGCTAAATTTGTTATGGAATCTGGCATTTTTAGGGTTTTTGGGGGATATAACTTCTAGAGGGGCGGAGATAGGTAAAAATTTTGTTCTACGAAAATAAGTTTTTAGTAAAGATCTATGTATGTATTAAATTTCAGCTTTCTATCTTCAAGGGTGTAGAAGTTTTGTAAACAGACACACAGACAGACGGACGGACGGACAAGGTGAAACTAATAAGCACTTTTTTTCAAACAATTTTTGGAAAAGTGCTAAAAAAGTAAGCGAAGGGTAATTTTCATTTCAAATTTTAGGTTTTATAAGTAATGATACTGAAGATTTTCTTACAAATAGCTTGGCATGCAAAAGCTCTTCAAAATGTTTTTGTCATATACAATAAATTACTTTGTATGTATATACTTAGTTGAGTGTATATATTCGATACTTAGTGTCAACTTAAATTCTTTAAACAATTATTTGTTATTTATTAATAAATGAATAAATTAAATTGTCATTCTTCAAATTATAATCATTTCATTTCTATATTTATCATATTACTTTACGTATATATATATATATATATATAAAGCTTACACTTTAAGCATATGTAAATATACTACTTAATTTTGGTATGATTGCATCACTTAATCCATATCTGTTATACTATACATATTATACCATAAAAAATGCTGTTTGAAATATGTTCAACTTGATATAAGAAAATATTGAAAGTTTTCTATTAAGAATAAATTTAAAATTTCTAAAAAATTATGAGATTTTATACAAAAAAAAATGAATATTTTGTTAAAAATATTATATGGGGACAGATGTTTAAAATTATTGTATAAATTCCTTATTTGAATAAATTTATTCTATATATAACAATATTATAGCTAGTTAAATAATCTTTTCCTATACATAATATTTTGAGAACTTTCTTAATATACATAAATAAAATATATTTTATAGGAAAAACTCCCAGTATAACTATAAAGTTTGAAGCAGTTTAAAGAGTTTTTGATACCTATGCATTAATTACTATACACAAATACTTATATATATATATACATATTTACATAAACATGTTTATAATATTTCCATTTGTTTTTGTGTGTTCTATTTACAAAATGTTATAATTTACTTTTTAGTTTTAAGTTTTAATTGCTTTACTAATAACTATATAGAATTTTTTAATATTTTAGTATACTCGTATTAAAAAAAGGTTTTTATTTTAAAAAGTAATTATAATTATTGCTATATACCCTTATATGGAATAAATTATGTGTTAGTTTAATTTTTATTTAATTTATGATTATAAAGAATAAAATATACAAGTTTAAGAGCTTGAGAAATATTTGAAATTAGTTTCCACCTATGGGTAACAAAAAAATTTATTTTTCTTTTTATAAAAAAATTTTCATTCAGAGAAAGTTTAAATTAATTTTATTATAATCAAAGAGCATTTATAAGTATGTACCTATGAGAGAACATGTTTTTTTAGGGCATAAGTATAATAATTAAATTCTTAAAATTACAATACTTAATATTCAACTAAGTGCCTATATAATATTATGTATTACATGCAACGGAATATTCAAATACTAGTAAATATAAGTACTATAGAAAGTATTACAGAATTACTTAATTTAAACTTGATTATGACTGCTTTTTTTTTTTTTAATTATTATGAGTAAATATTTAGAATTAAATATTTACACATACTTAATATGTATATGTATAATGAGTAGCCATAAATATAGTTATAATTATCCATTTTAGTCAGAGGGTCAAAATTTAATACTCACTTGTGTAATAATATGCAAAGCTGTCGATGAGAATAAGAGAAACGCAAACGAACGTTTAAAATTCTTATATAGAGAGCTCATTTTCATATTAATTGCAAACCCAAATTTATTGCCTTTGATAGCAATTATTTGGAAGTAAAAAATATCATTGCGAAAATTTTAAAATTAATAATTATTAAAATTTAATAAAAATGTCAAATATAACAAAAAAAAAAAAAAATATTACATGTCATTAATTAAATAATACAGCTGCATAAAATAAACAATAATTATTTTCTCTCATAAGTAATTAATTTTCATCGCATTTATTCTTAATGTCATAACATTAAGTAGAAAATTATTTGCGATATTATATAGTATTAGCTCGCGACAAATTACCTACATATAAAAGTACCCTGTAAGTATTATATAAATTATAAGTACTGAAAACTGAATATTATGACACAAATTTTACATACTTATTTTTTAATATGATTTTAACACATGTCACATAAATATATATATATCTATACATTCTTCCTTTATAAAAAAGAAACGTTAAATATAAATTAAGTATGATGGTTTCAATGTAAAGTTCAATGAAGTTGTCAAGTTTTCCAAAAGGAATTTCCGATTAAAATCCATAAAAATAATAAGAATTTTTTCATACTCTTTAGTATTTTGCGAGTATACCTTAAGTGAACTAAAATTTAACTAAAATTATGTATAACATTAATATGTCATTTATTTATTATATAAGAGGAAACCAAGGGATGTGGTTTCAATTTTATATTTAAAATGAAATTGTAAATTAATGATAACAGTAGGCGTTCGATAAAGTGGAAATATACCATAGAAGAAGTGTTTTGAACACGACACAATTTTAAAACAAAATTTTAGATTATACTTAATTAGCTAAGCATTAAAATTTTGCATCAATGATTTTAACTAGCGAACCGTTAGTGACTAGACTTAAGAAACAAAAACGAAGAGTTTTTTATTACAGCTCTTGTATGTCTATATACCGAAATTATTCATTCGCTTATACATTTTTGCCACTCACAGCCAATATAACATTCGCTAACTGTAAATTGAGTTATATTTTTTATAGAAAAACATTTATTTTTGTTTTTATGAAGGTATTTTTCATCCTGCTCCACGATACACATATAATATTTAAGTACCTATACGTACATTTTCCATACATATCTGGTTGCATGCACATAAATATAATACCATCATATCAAAAGACAATAAGAATACGTTCTCTGTCAGCTGCAATATCATTAAAATAATATATGAAAAGAGTTTTGAAGATTATATTATACAAGAATGGAACTGGGAAAGAACTCTTTGATATTTTTCGTCTTTTTATTTTTCATTTCTTTTAAAGAAATTAATGAAGTGCAACAATATATTAATATAATGAAAATTGGTGCAGCAATAATAAATACAATAACAATATTTGTAATAATCATTTTTAAATACAAAACATCTACATACACATACAGATAAAATGATAATAATGAAAATAAAAACTAAAAAAAAAAATGCATCAATTTACTTAAGGAAGTTTAATGTTGCGCTAAGCTATAAGAACGAAATTGTGGTTTTGATGAAAAACCTGTTAAGTCAAAAAAAGAGTATTTTTGAGGAAATCAAGTGCAAAGCTCAGTTTTCACTTTTAATAAGAATTCGAACTAATTAAGATGTATTGCTCAAATTTTGACATATTATAGGCAAAACTATTAATAATTCGAATTTAATTAGTTCAAAAGAAATTCTCATACATGGGAAATCAATATGTAATGATCATCAAATACGTATGCCTAAATTTTGAAAAAAAAAAACAGCATTCATTACTTTATTTTTGTTCATAACTTTGTAACCAATTGACGTACATTAAATAAATTTTGACAAATTTCTAGTTTAAATTGCGAATAACTTAAATATGACATAAACCCAAAAAGAGAAAAATTTTGACTTATACAGTTTTTGTTTCCAGTTACAAAAATATAAGATTTTTTTGTTTTTGTTTTCTTTTAACAACTCATCATATTTTCTTTAACAATTATTTTAGAAGTATATATGCACGTGAATATAAAAGGGCTTGCAACATTCAAATCAATATTTAATAAAAAAAAAACAAGAAAACAAAAGACGTGGAAATAGTATAACTATATAGAATGCATTCAAAAAATACACAGAGACACACAGGCACATATAGGAACGCATTCTTACATTCCGTCAAAATATTCCCGCTCCATTACAAAGAGTATGTTGTACGTGTCATAATTTTTTGTTCTCTTTTTATACATAAGTGCTTAGAGTATTTTTTTTTAGCTTTTGTTTTAAAACTAATATGGGGAATTGCACCAGAGAACTATCTCCTTCTTCTTCATATATACATGCAAGTTATATATTCGCTTACGCCCGGAACACCAAAAAATAAAATTTAACTATAACTAAAATTAAATCGAACGTTGCGATCAAATTTCCATACTTTATTACTTAAACCTATTCTAAATCATTTAATCGCAACGTGATTTGACAAAAACAAAATATTTATTTTAAATTAAAATTAAAATTCAACGTTGCAATTAAACTCCTATATGAAATCATTTAATTGCAACGTGATTGAACTTTTACAGACAAAACTAAAGCAAAGTTCCAAATATTCAAATTACAATATTAAAACTTTCCCATGAGAATTATTCTAAACAATTTTTTGCTTACTAAACAGTTATTTCTTATAAATAGAGTAAATTCAATAGCAACTTTGCTTGGTTGGTAATTCAGTAGCTCGTTAGTTATTAAATCGTTTTGCCGTTTAGAAAATAAAGATTTAAAAATAAAGTTAATAAGTTTGGAATTAGAAATTAAAGTGTAATTAATTAATAAATGAAATAAAAAGAACTTTTATAAATCTTAAAATATTTTTTGTGTAAAGTAAAAACTTATAGTTTAATTTAATAAGTTTGGAATTGGAAATTAAAGTGTAATTAATTAATAAATGAAATAAAAAGAACTTTTATAAATCTTAAAATATTTTTTTGTGTAAAGTAAAAACTTATAATTTAATTGGCGCAGTCGGTAGGATACCGACTCCGTCTATAAAAACAAAAAAAAAAATCTAAACAAAAAAAAAGAAAACACTAATATTTTTCTTAAGTCAATTTAAATGAACAAAAAATTAGAAAATAAAATAGTGTAATGCTCAAACCATTAAGCAAAATTAAATAATAATAATAAAAAAAAAAAAATTTTGTGGTGAACTGAGTGATAAAAGTTTAGTTGTGTAAAGGCGGAGAACTTTTTTCAAAAAGTTAATTCGGTAAATAAACGAACAAAAATTATAAGTAAAACACAAATAAAATATCTATTAAAAGATCTTTAATCAAATCAAATTTTACAACTAATTAAATTGATAAAACAAAAATTATAAAAAGAGAAAAAAAAAAAAAAAACCAAAATATTTTTTTTTAACATTTATGAAGAAAAGTGAAAAAGAAAAATACTTTGATAATCTAAAAAATATACAAAAAAATTTTAACATGTCACTTGCTGCAATTACATTAAAAGACTTGATAGGCGAAGCTCGTTCAGTACCAATTTTTACTGGACAAGACGCCTACAGTCTAAAATCCTTCATCGAAGAAGTCGAAAGTTTAATTGCCTTAGCAGCGGATGCCGATGCAAAAAACTATCTATACAGAATTTTGTACAGCAAGATCCAGGGTCCTGCAGCGGCAGCAATCCGGAGAATTCAGGAAAAAACTTGGGACGAAGTAAAACAACAACTGAAAGCTACCTTCGGAGTACAGAAATCTTATTTGAAATTAAAAGAAGAAGCAGACTGTATAATTTTTAGAAATGTAAGTGATCTTTATGTTAAATTAAATTCCATATTAAATTTGTTAAATTTAAAATATGATTTGGATGACAATAAATCTTCAGAATTTAATCCAATTAATAATGAAAATTCAATATTAGAAAAATTTTTGAATAAATTAAATAGAGTAGACTCAATGTACCTTAGAACTAAAAATGTAACAACATTAGAAGACGCTTATAGAAGCTTATTAGAAACCAATATATCCGACAGCAAGGTTCCAAACACCAACTCTCAGTATAGGAACAATAATCATACAAATTACAGAAATAACCATAACATAAATTCTAGACATAGTAGTAATAATACAAATTCCAGAAATAACTATAGAAACGCAAATAGAACTTTCAACAATAACAATTACAATAACAACATAAGAAACACTTACACAAATAGACCAATGGACAGAAACTACACTACTAACGAAAAGTTTAGGAATTTTAGGCCCAACCAACAATTTGGTGGTACAGGTAATAATCTACCAGGACCATCTTATAACGAAAATCGGTCAAGTCCAGTTCCAATGGATGTGGATTCGGGTTCCACAGAAAATTTTCACTGTGGTCCCCCTATCCGACATTACCCTTAGTAGACTTAACAATAGAAGGCAAAAAGCTGACCTGTCTGATCGACACAGGATCAGTTACTTCAATTATAAACGGCAATATTTTTGATCGATCTAAACAAAACAAATTAGAAAATCCAATTCAATTAAAAACACTCGCAGGAAACCAAGCCATTAAATACGAAATAACTACAAAAGTACCTGACGAGTTCAATGAAAATTCAACTATGTCCTGGAAAGTAATGGATCTTAGCAATAAAAACTTTGACGCTCTCTTAGGCCAAAATATTTTAAAACCAATAGGAGCAAATATTAATCTTTCAAAGGGGCGGTTAGAAATTAACAACCGTAATATTAAATTTAATTCAGCTTGTCCTTTTGAAAACACTTGTCAAATAGAACCTTTACAAATCAACCATAATGAATTATTTGAAAAATTATTAAATAAAAATATGAATAGAGAAGAAACTAAATCATTAAAATATATTTTAAACTCTAATAGGGATCTTTTCTATAAAGAAGGAGATCGATTAACATGTGTCAAAAGTCAAATCATCAAATAATTAAACATCAAATAATTACAACTACTTCCCAACCGATTTATAGTAAAATATATCGGTTTCCAAAAATACATGAAGGGGAAGTAAATAAGCAAGTTCAGGAAATGTTAGAGCAAAATATTATTCAACCATCCAGTAGCCCTTATAATAGCCCTATATGGGTAGTACCCAAAAAATTGGACTACTCAGGGAAACAAAAATGGCGCATTGTCATCGACTACCGTAAATTAAATGAAATTACGGTTGATGACAAATTCCCGATACCGAATATAGATTCTATATTTGATAAATTGGGTCGCGCTCAATATTTCACCACTCTGGACCTCGCAAAGGGGTTTCACCAGATATTAGTGGATGAAAAAGATCGTCTAAAGACCGCGTTTTCTACACCGCAAGGTCACTTTGAGTTTGTACGGATGCCATTCGGACTAAAGAATGCTCCGGCAACTTTTCAAAGGATGATCAATTACGTTTTAAAGGACTTTATCGGGCGAATTTGCGTTGTCTATCTAGATGACATCCTTATTTTCTCTACATCACTACAAGAACACCTCTCAGCTATTAATAAAATATTTTCAAAATTAAGAGAGTTCAATCTAAAAATCCAAGTGGATAAGTGCAAATTTTTCTCTAAAGAGACAGAGTATTTAGGACACATATTAACACCAGAGGGAATAAAGCCAAACGAAGATAAAATTAATGTAATTAAACAAATCAAACTGCCTAAGACTCCCAAGCAGATAAAAAGTTTCCTAGGCATTACGGGGTACTATCGCAAGTTCATCAAGGACTATGCGAAAGTAGCTCAGCCTATGACTAAATATTTGAAAAAGGGAAATAAAATCAATGAAAATGATATACAATATAAAGACTCCTTTCAAAAATTAAAAGAATTGATTACAACTTATCCTATACTTCGTTACCCTGATTTTAAAAAGAAATTTGTATTAACGACGGACGCGTCCAACTTTGCAGTTGGAGCAGTCCTATCACAAGAAAACCACCCAGTCTGCTTCGCTAGCAGAACCCTTAATAATCATGAATGCAATTACTCTACTATAGAGAAGGAACTTCTTGCCATAGTATGGGCCACTAAATATTTTCGGCCATACTTATATGGTACAAAATTTTTAATAAGAACAGACCACCAACCCTTAAAATGGTTGCATTCACTAAAAGAACCGAACGCCAAACTACAAAGATGGCGAATCAGATTAAACGAATACGACTTCGAAATAGACTATGTAAAAGGAAAAGAAAATCGTGTTGCTGATTTTTTAAGTAGAATGGATTCTACAAATAATGAAATTAATCATATAGATGACCCTAACGAAACACCTTCTAATAATTCAGTTATAACAACAAACCATAGTCGCCATGAAAATCAATTCCCAACATCCGATATAATAATTAATAAATATTTGACGCAGCTTTATTTGACAAAAGAAAAAGAAAGGGAAATAATTATAAAATATAAAAAATTTAGACAAATCTTTATTAGTGAAAATGAAATCAATAATAGCCATTATTTAAATGACATACTTAGACGATTCATTAGAAATGGAATAACTGCTATCTATTCCGAATTAAATGATGAAAAATTTGATATAGTAAAACAGAAACTCACGGAACTCTTTTCTAATAATAATAAAATGAAATTCATAAAATGTACTAAAAAAGCAATAGACATAGAAAATGAAGAAGAGGCCTTAAAATTAATAGAAAAAATTCATAAAGAATCAAACCATCGAGGTATCGTTGAAAATTATACAGAAGTGAAAGATGAGTTTTTCTTCCCTAAACTTAAGGAACTATTTCATAAGTATATAAACAGTTGCGACATATGTAATCAATCAAAATATGATCGCAAACCAAATAAATATAGATTCGAAATTTCCGAAACCCCGAGCTCTCCTAATAAAATAATACACGTCGATTTATTTTTCTGTTATAAGGAAATATTTCTTACAATAATTGACAAATTCTCAAAGCATTTAATGGTCCAACGTCTTAATGACCGAAATGCAACTACTATTATACAAGCACTTCGCAACAGGTTTGCACTATTCGGTAGGCCAGATAAAATCGTTGTCGACAATGAGTTCGATAGTCTTAATATCAAAAACTTCTTTAGAACAGAAAATATAAACGCTCACTTTACGTCACCCAGAAGCCATACCGGAAATTCTACAATCGAACGAGCTCACGGAACTTTAAGCGAACACCTTCGTATCTTAGATACACAAAAATCACATTTAACACCGTATGAAAAAATATTATTCGCAGTCGAAAAATATAATAATTCCATTCACTCTGTAACTAAAGTTAAGCCTATAAACTTTGTAAATAACGAAATAACCGATATTGAAAAAATTAGAAAATTAATTGATGAAAATAAACTTAAAACGATTGAAAAACTAAACAAAGATAGGATAGACCCTGACTATAAAGAAGGAGACAAAGTTCTTGTAAAAAATCCCGAAGCTCTAAGATATAAACATAAAAAGAAATATACGTATATTAAATCTAAATTAATTAACGGTAAATTAAAAGATAACCAGAATAGAAATATTCACCCAAGTAGATTAAAAAGAAATTTTAAATTTTCCTCAGGTAACCCAGAAACAGACTCCACTCAACCACTACCACAACAAACTTAAATTAGCACTACTAATTTTACTCCTCACTTCAAATACTTGTTCTGCAAACATTGACGTTCGGGTATTGGAAAATCAAGGTGGATTCCAACTAATCAAACGGGAAGAAATTCCTATAATTCAAAACTATTCTAAAATTCTTCACTTTATAAATATTAGCGAACTAGAAAATACTTTAGCACAAATTGAAAATAATATTTACAACACTTTTAACCAAGACAATACCACATTAAAACAATTACAAATTCAAATCGAAAAAACTCGACATAACATTAAAACATTACTACCACACAGACAAAAACGAGGACTCATTAATTTAGGTGGCAAAATTTTAAAATGGTTATTTGGAAACTTAGACGATGATGACAAAACTGAAATTGTAGAAAACATAAAACTTATTGAACAGGGAAATTACAACTCCATTCAGACCATAAATAAACAGATTAAAATAAACGACCAATTTCAGAAAAACCTAAATATTCTACAGAAACGAATTAACGAAAACCAAGAAATTTTAAATATTACACTGAGAGAACAAAACAACACCTTTAGCAAAAGCATAAAAAGTTTACAGTTTCTTTCTAGTTACACAAATATTAACTTACTAAATTCAGAAATAGACAAAGTCCAACAAAACATTCTTTTCGCTAAACATGGTATCATGACTCACTCCATTTTATCCAATGAAGAAATTGATGAATTTGAAATCGATGTTTTTAAATATAAAGAAATAAAAAGTTCACTTATTAGTCTAGATAATAATATTATTTTTGCCATTTTGATTCCTAACGTTGCAAAGGAACTTGCAGTTGGATATAAAATTATTCCAGTACCTAACAAAAATTTCGAGGAAATAAACATTGAATCTACTAATATATTGAAATTTAAAAATGAAATTTACTTTAATAATAAACAGAATTGTGAAAATAAACTAAAAGTAATAAATGGTTGTATAAAAAATTTAATGAATAATAATTTTAAGAATTGTACAAAAAGAAAAAATATTAATTTTGAGATTGTGGAAGTTTCATCTAATATTATCTTAGTAAAAAATGCAAATAATGTAATGTTAGAAAATACTTGTAATAACATACAATACAAACTAATTAAAACTAACTTAATTACATATTATAATTGCACTATAAAAATAGATGACGTAATATTCAAAAACATAGAGAGAAAAATTAACAACCACATAATAATACCAAACTATTTAGAACCTTATAATGTTAGTTATATACCAAATTTAGAAAATATTAATTTGAAGCAAATTGAAAATTACAATGAAATAGAATTTGTAAAATTTGAAATTAAAAACCATTATATTTTAATACTGTCAAATATCTCTATTATATTGCTTTTAATAATTTTTATTACAAAATACTATATGAAAAAATTTTATAAATGTAAAAAACGGCCAAACGATACAAATGAAAATAATAGTAAAGGAAATATAATCTCTGGAGCTCAGGAGAGCTTCCAGCTTAACGAGGGGGGAGTTATATATTCGCTTACGCCCGGAACACCAAAAAATAAAATTTAACTATAACTAAAATTAAATCGAACGTTGCGATCAAATTTCCATACTTTATTACTTAAACCTATTCTAAATCATTTAATCGCAACGTGATTTGACAAAAACAAAATATTTATTTTAAATTAAAATTAAAATTCAACGTTGCAATTAAACTCCTATATGAAATCATTTAATTGCAACGTGATTGAACTTTTACAGACAAAACTAAAGCAAAGTTCCAAATATTCAAATTACAATATTAAAACTTTCCCATGAGAATTATTCTAAACAATTTTTTGCTTACTAAACAGTTATTTCTTATAAATAGAGTAAATTCAATAGCAACTTTGCTTGGTTGGTAATTCAGTAGCTCGTTAGTTATTAAATCGTTTTGCCGTTTAGAAAATAAAGATTTAAAAATAAAGTTAATAAGTTTGGAATTAGAAATTAAAGTGTAATTAATTAATAAATGAAATAAAAAGAACTTTTATAAATCTTAAAATATTTTTTGTGTAAAGTAAAAACTTATAGTTTAATTTAATAAGTTTGGAATTGGAAATTAAAGTGTAATTAATTAATAAATGAAATAAAAAGAACTTTTATAAATCTTAAAATATTTTTTTGTGTAAAGTAAAAACTTATAATTTAATTTGCATATGTATATTGTTCAATCATTTGTGTTAAATATGAGAAGGAAGAAGAATATAAAGAAGCATGTAATGCAAATTGATATCATAACAAGTAAAAACGTTTCAGTCGGTGTAAACCGATTGAATTATACCCTGCACCTGTCGTTATTGTGTAGCAATTACTTGAACCTCTAAAATCATTCTATAGAAACTTCACGGACATGTCTGACCTATAATTGGACATCCGACTGCCAAGTTTCATGAATCTGACCTCATAATTTTTCCAAATATTTAAAATTAGCTTTTGGAGTTGTATGGTAAGTACCTGAACCTGCTAAGCAATTCCACCAAAACTTCACAAATATATCTGATCTATAATCGGACATACAACTGCAAAGTTTCATGAATCTAACTTTATAATTTTGCCAAATATTAAGAATAAGCTTTTAGACTTGTATGGGATCTACTCGAACCTGATAAGCAATTCCACCAAAACTTTAGAAATATGTCGGACCTATAATTGGACACACGACTGCCAAGTCTCATGAATTTGACTTTATTATTTTTCCAAATATTTAAAATAAGCTTTTAGACTTGTATGGGAGCTACTCGAACCTGTCGAGCAATTCCACCAAAACTTCAGAAATATATTTGACCTATAATTGGACACATGACTGCCAAGTTTCATGAATCTGACTTTATTATTTTTCCAAATATTACGAATAAGCTTTTAGACTTGCATGGGAGCTACTCGAACCTGTCAAGCAATCGTACCAAAACTTTAGAAATATGTCGGACCTATAATTGGACACATGACTGCCAAGTTTCATCAATCTGACTTTATTATTTTTCCAAATATTTAAAATTAGCTTCTGGAGTTGTATGGCAGGTACCCGAACCTGTCAAGCGATTCCTCTAAAACTTCAGAAATATATTTGACCTATAATTGGACACATGACTGCCAAGTTTCATGAATCTGGCTTTATTATTTTGCCGAATATAAAAAATTTGCTGTTGAAGTTGTATGGCAGCCACCCGAACCGGTGCAGCTATCCCATTAAAATTTTTAGAGCATGTGTAGAATATAATTGGACACTTGTATACAAAATTTTATATTTATACGTTTATTAGTTTTTGAAATATTTAAAATAAACTCTTTGAGTTGTATGGCAGCTACCCGAACCCGTTGTTCGAATTAGTCCAATAACAATAGGGCTCGTCCTTGTCACAAAAGAAAAAACTTGTGAAAGTTTGGTGTCGATTGCATTATTCGTTTTTGAGTTATCGTGCGATCGGACGGACGGACGGACGGACGGACGGACGGACGGACGGACGGACGGACGGACGGACGGACGTACAGACGGACATGTCTAAATCGACTCAGAATTTTACGCTGAGCAAGAATATATATATATGTCCATACCGCAGATGACTCCTTCAAGTAGTTACAAACTCCATACCAAAGTTAATATACCCTTCACGAAGTGCAGGGTATAAAAATGCCTGATCACATAATGTAGAAAAAAAAGAGAGTACAATAATTCCATTCAAAAATAATAAAATAAAAGAATTAAATAAGCTGTTCATTTCTAATTACAAAGTATATTTTCATTGTTATAACGTAAAGGGTGCTCAAAAATTTGCGGTTATACATTAGGTACGCTTCTACTTTTACAACTCAAAGCCAAAGAGTCACAATATTTTCGATTCAATCATATTTCATTTACCATCGTAACTAGCTCAAATGATACTTGACTCTATAAAGTTATTTTCTAATACTGTTGCCTTTAATTCACCCCAAAATTCTATTGCCTTTGATTCATTGAGCCCGTGCTCCAATTTATACTAAAAATTAAGTAATTCTGTGAGGTTAATTTTTAAAAGTATGTTAAATATGTTGAGCATTAAATATTTTAGAAATTATACTAGATTTCTAATAGCTCTGTTTTTAATCGTGTAGAAAGAAAATTCGTGTATGCGTGAATTGTTCAGTATGCAACCATTGTGCACGTAAATTTCGTGACAATTAAAATTACTTTTTATTGTATACATAAGAAAGTGAAATTCTTTTTGTGTACTTAAGTGGAGTAAAAGTACTTTGTAGTACAATATTTTATTATGCACGCAAAGGTATTTATGGTTCAGCATTCCAAATTTTTAACATTAATATTTCTATATAGACATGTTATCAATAAATTTAAATTATTAGTAAGTATGTATTTAGTTTACTTTATTTAAATTATTTAACCCTTAAATTGAATAAATCATGCAAAGATAATTGCACAATAGAACACAATGAAAATTTATGGAAGTGTAGAAGAAAAAATGTTAAATTCAGTTTTAAAAGTTTTGATTGTATAATTTTTATTATTAACTCTTTAAGACCTATATGTGATACCAATTTAGACCTCAACATAACGCTCATATTTAATATATGTATGCCATGTGTTCAAGTATTAATAAACTAAGTAGTTTACAATAAACTAACAAAACAAAATCAACAAAGACTGTGAATTTTGTACTTTTTAATTAAATGTAGGTCTGAAAGGGCCTAGCTTCCTAAAAGTGTAAATTATCCGAAAAAAAATATTATGAAAAGCAAGAGTAATTTGTAATTTCGCAGTTTTCGTTAAAAGTATACCCTGTAATCTAACATGGTATTTAACAGCTATATATACATAAGTAATTTTGTGCAATAGGTAAATATTGTTTTGTATATTCGAGAATTTTCTTTATTTTTTCTATTTTTCTGTCTTTAAATGACTATATGTTGTGGGTTATTGCATAATAATAAAATGTTGTTAGAAATTTTGTTTCTTTTTTTTTGTCTTTAATAGCACGTAAAATTTTTGTTCATTATTGTTCTCTTGCTCTTTTCATTTTTAATCGTTCAATAAACTCTTAATATTTAATGCGGTCTGTCTGCCAAGTCCTCCCATATAATATGTTAATGTTTACATTATAACAATATATAAAGACATACTTATTCATATATAAAGCTAAATTTTAAATATATGCAATGCATATGCAATGTACTTAAAATATTTATATGAACCGAGTTGTTTGACTTGATATGAAACAAGGTAAGGCGAATATATTAATTTTGAAACGTCAATCTATATTTAAATAATGAAAGAAAGAGATGAATGAATAGTAAAGATGAAGGAGGAAACGGAATAGACAAGAAATGTTAAAAAAAAAAAATAATTTTTTTTTATCTTTTTTTTTTAAAGACAGGAGATACAGTCATGTAAGTATGTAAAATGAATTCATTTTTTAGGCTGCATTGTTATTTTTGCTTTTTTTTTTAAATTATTTCAATTCTTTTTATTTTGTCTGGTATAAATTCATTATTTGTACAAACATATGTACATGAACAGAATCAACTATCCATCCATTGAACTAGGTTTTTTCTTATTCATTTTTTGTTTCTTTTTTTTTTGCATTAAAGAGAAAACTAAATTGAATTACTAAGGAATTCAATTTTTTTTTGTACTTTACAATAGGTTTTATTTGTATACTTTAGTGTCTGATTTGTGGTTCTTGTTTATTCCTTTTTTTTTTTCAATTTTAATTGAAACAAATGGAAAATATTTCAAAAATCGTCACAGGATGTAATACCAAGGCTTCAGAATTATGCATGTTATTTCCAATATTTGAAGAATTATGCGGATCTACAGATCATTACCAATTCTTTACCTAGTTGATTAAATAAATATATTCAATTTTCTATTTATGAATGAATTGCATAAATATAAGAAAATTTCATTATAAAAAAAGTCGTGTAAATAAGTGAAAATTTGAAAGTTTTTATTAAATCGGGAGTTACCCCGATACGAAACGAATATTTTAAATGCGAATTACCTAATCATATGATAAAATAAAAAAAAAATCACAAAATTCTTACTAATTACCTGAATCTTAATGGGATATGTCAAACATCAGAATTATTATCAAATTTATTTCAGTTATGCAATTTAAATTAAATTAAAATGGGATCTAATTTTTACCTATCACGCACGTAATATGAGTGCAACCTACTTATAAAATTAAATATGAGCCCTATGCAATGAATTATAATAGCTAGATTTAAATTCGGATTATAAGAGAGTGCGAAATTTTACCAATTCTATCCTACTTACAATTTAATAAGAATAAAATTCCCAGTCCAGCCCTACTTACAATTTAATATTAATCCAAAAATAAAAATATTTTCTAATTAATCAGATTAAGCCACAAAAAAAAAAAAAAAACCAAAATATTCTATATATTTGAAAAATCTGGAAATCTAAAATTCTCATTAATATTTTAAAATTTTCGAGAATTTTTATGAATGCGTGTGTGTTCTTTATTCATTTAAGAACATAAAAATTATTATAAGGAGTTGCTTTTTTCTCTTATTTATTTATTATTGGATAATCAGTTCTTTAGCTTTCATAAAATTGAAAAAAAAAAAATTAATAATATAATTTAATTAAATTACTTACCTTATATTTAATTCCAGTATATGTCTGCTATGCTCATTTGATTTATGCTAATCCCAAAACAACTCAGCTTTTCTTTTCAATAATCACCTTACATAATATTCACTTTAATAAAGTCTAATATCCGCTTAATATCATTCAAATTCAACAACTTAAAAAAATCCTTAAAAAATTTTTACGATCGAATTTGATCCTTATTTTCATATTTTTTTTTTTTTTTTTGCATTCTTTCTATTTATTTTATATTTTGCACTTTATTAGCACAAAAATTCATATTTTTTTATTTTCAATATTATGAATTGATTTAAAAATGAAAAATTTCAGTAAGTAAACGAAAAAAATTCACTATAAGTATTAAATCTATTCAAAAAATAAGAATTTTGTGTAAGAATTTTTCCAAAAAAAAAAAAAAAAAACACAGCAAAAATAAAAAATATTAAAAAAATAATAACAGCGCCGCCGACGACATATGTTAAAATAAACACAATAGAACAACAACAACAAAAAAAAAAAAAAATATTTCTAGAGGTAAAATGAAAAAAAATAAAACAGGTACCAAAGTACCTTTACCCAATACCTGTGCCCTATAACATGACAATAGGAAAAATTATTCCTTTAACTTCTTTTTTGAATGTAAACGTTTAACCATCCGTATCATAACTAAACTAACACACATTTTTACATACGTATATATGTAAGTATTCATTTATATATCGTCGGCTGTATGCTTGTCGGCCGCATACGCCAAGCACTGTAAACCGAGAAAATTGAAAAAGAAAGTTTGACAAAGAATTAAAGAAAAACTGCGCGCTGGGATTTTTTTATATTTTATATACGAAATAGTACTTTTATTTTTAGTTTTAATTTAAAATTTCAGTTTACGGACTCTTACGGTTCTTGAAATATTGCAACTTTTGTAAGACCAGTCGTTTTGGCCTTTGCTGCATATTCCATGATCTTGTGCAAATTTGAAATTTTATTTTGTTATGGAGCTTTGCGTTATATTTTTAAGGGAAAAACTATATTACTATGAAGCAAACAAAAATTTTCAAAAAATTATCAAATTAACTAGGGGAATGTATGAAGTGGAGCAAAAAAGGAATTAAATTAACATGCAAAACAACAACAAATTTATTATTAAATATTAAAAAAAAATTTTAAGCATTTAGTACTGAAATATATAAAGTAAAACAAGTTATTTAAGTAATGTTTTTAAAAATTTTTATTGAAATTATTAAATTCCGAAAATTTCATAACAAAAATAATAAGAGTATACTACCATGATGAAAAAAAGTATAACAACTCAAACAAAACTATTGGCCTCTGCATTTACAAAATCATTTATTGTACTTTGTTTATATTTTCAATACTATAATATAAAAATATTTAAATTCTTCTTATAATCTATACAGGAATTGTTTTCAAAATAAAAATTAATAACTTCTTACAAAAAATTAACAGCCTTTTCGTAGCTTAAGTTTTAGGAATTAATTATTGTACTTTGTTTCATTTTTAAATGCTTTCGTAGAATATATATTTTGCTTTTGTAAATGGTATAGCCGAGTAATTTAATTGGGATGCCATTGCTGAGTAGTTTTTAAAGTCGGTATCTAACATTTGAACTACATCGAGCTTGACTTTAGGCATTTGCATGTTTTTTAATAATTTTATTAAGTGCAGAGGGCTATGTATCTCCAAATTTTTCAAGTACTTTTCAATAACTGAATGAACACAGTCAACCTCCTGAATTTCGGAATGCCCTGGTTCAGAATATTTATGTAAAATTTCTTTGATATTTAAAGATGAATTTATAAAATACTTTATACATGTTGCATTAATTTTATTTTTGTTCTGGGGTACACAACTATCACTCCATAAAGTTATTCTCGTTAAATTTGGATTTGCTTGGCATACTTTATTTAAAATTTTGGCTAAAGCACTGCAAATGTCATTTCCAGTTCTTCCACTATTGGCTTCTGACCAAACTACACAATATGTTAGCTTTTCTTTATTTGGAATCATCGCAGTGTCAGTTAAATTAAAAACATTTAACTTTCTTTTGTAAAAAAAATGCAGACGCATATCCTTTTGGTAAGGCAAAAACATTTTGCAAATCATAGCATATGATGCAATGATTTGGATCTATGTTGCTTCGATCTACGTCTTTATCCTTTGTTGCTAAGTTTTTTTCATGTGTATGCCTTTCCATTTCTTTTGTTTCTTCAACAGTATGTGTGTTGCTATTTTTTGTATGTTTGTTGTATTGTGATGTTTTTTTCCAATGTCTATGCAGCAAAATAAAATTTTTTATAATTTTGAATTTTAATGCTCTAACACACAGTACTATGTAAATAGAGCACACAAGAAAAACGTAAAAATGTTCTCATTTTTCCATACAAATTGTGCCGCAACAACCAAAAAATGGTTCATGGGGCACATAAGCATTAGAAATTCGTAAAAATGCAGTCTATGGAGCAAACCTGACACTCTGTATCTCAGCAGCAGATCGAGATAGAGAAAAACGGATTAGACAGACAGAAAGAGCATCACTTAAAACCTATAGATCCACTCATAAGTCAAAAAGTGCAAAAGTGGCGTATGGAGCCGATAAGCATACAGCCGACGATATATAATATAAATATATAAACGCATGCACTTGTATTTTGTGAACAAGTCCTATTTTTAATAATCTTGTATTTGTAATAAGGTACCTGTGTACTACTTACTATAAGGTACAAAATGCATTATTTGAATATTTTTTTAAAAATGGGTGCCTTATACTCTTATACATATATTATATATATATGAAATTCCCATATAATTCTCAACTTATGTATATAAAATATATGCATAGTGTTATGATGCTGTTTGTAGTTTAATATTCGGATCGTCTTTAATCTTTGAAGTTTTACAAAAACAAAACAAAAAAAAAGAACCTTTTTACCTAGTTTTTTTTTTTTCTTATTTTCTCAATTCTTCTCCCTGTTCCTTTCTTTTTTTTTTTTTGATCTATTGTTAATAGTCAAACAATTTACGTACGTTCCCGTATTTATTATATTTACATATTTACATACGTATATATATATGTATATTTTATTATAAAATGCATTTTGTTTCCTTTAAAAAATTTTCAAAAGAAAAATTTATGTTGGCATTCTCAAGTATTCCAACAATATTTTTTATGTACTCGTATACCTGTATATACATACGAACATACAGTATGCAATTGTACGCTTTTACAAAATTATTTTCGAAATTCCTGAGAAAAGGAAACTATTTTCGTTTTTTTTTTTTTAGGTTAAGAATACCATTATAGTTTTATCTTAGTAGGAGGTTTTTTTTTGTTTTTGTGTTGAATTTTGTAATTGATACACGCTATTGTAATAACAATAATAATAATGTGTATTCCCGATTCCCGAAAACTATGAGACAAAAAAAAATTCTAATAAAAATTCCAATAGGGTGAAAAGAAACCTTAAAAATATTTTTATTTTAAAATTTAAGTACAAGTATATAGAAAAAAAAACAGGTTTAATTAATTAATTCCGAATTCCAATTAGAAAAATATTTTTTAGATTTTGTTTATTACATACATACATATACGTAAATATATAAGTGTGTATTCGTTTGTATGTTAAGTGGCATAAAAAAAAAGCACTTGATCTTTATTTTTGGCATTCATTCAAAATATTAATATTGTTGTTTATTAAAAATATTTCATTTTTTTTTTTTTGATTATTATAAAAAATTTTCAAAACATTTTGCCATTATTTTTTTTTAATTTTTAAAATCACTTAAAACTTAAAATAAATTTTCAATTCTAAATTTTCACATTTTATAAATAAAATATTATTACACCCTGTAGGTATACAAATTAATTATATTTCTTTAAAAGCAAAAATAAGTAAAAAAAAAACTAAAAACAAACCAAAAATTAGGGAAAAACAAAAAAACACATTAATTCGCATAAAAATAAACCGCTAATAATGTACGCAACCGTCTGAATATCATAGTTTTCATACATACACATATACGCGATTATTAATAACCAAAAAAAAAAAAAAAAACGCCGCCAAAAAATCTATTATTAAATTTTTTTTTTTTATGATTCAATATTTCTTTTTGATATTTAAAACTTGTTTAAATAAAATAATTTTTCTTTAACGCAATAAAAAAAAAATTACACAAAATTTTTTATAAAAAAAACACAATACTATTTTTTTTTTTGACATAAACAATTGTTTTACCGTTAATTAGATTAAAAATATTGCATTTCATTTCCTAAAATACCACAAAAAAAAAAAAAAATTTAATGATAATCCGACCGAAAAAATTTTATTCCAATTAAACCAACACCTCCGAAATTTAAAAGTAGACTGTTATTAAAAAGAAATTTATTTTTCAACAGTACAACGACACAACACAACAGTATACTACTGTTGTCAGCATATTTTATTTATTATTGCTTGGCTTGAATATTTTCTCTGTTTTTATCTCAGCTTTTTTTTTTTTATTCAGCAATAAAATGAGTCGACTTGTAAAATGCCGCTACTCATTTTTCATAATTTTATAATGAAAAATTATTTTGGCTTGACTTGTTTACATTTTTTTCTCCAATAATATTATTATTGTTGTGCTGCTATGCTTGTGACTGTGATAAATGAGAGCATAATTTTTTCGTTTGAGTTTGTGAGTCGACTGCTAGAATAAAGTAGTCGACTTGTTTTGTTTATAATTATTTGCTTTGGTTTTTCAATTTTTATTCTTTCGTAACTATTCAATATTTGAATGCGAATGTGTAGTAATTGATATGTCGGAATATGCTTGCATATTGTTATTTGTAGTTATGTAGCTTTACTATTTAATTATAATAATATCATTTATAGGGTTTGAAACATTGATAATATGCAGCTGAGTTTTCTTTAATAGTCACCATTTTATAGTTATTTTCTTTTAATAATTCAAATAATATTCTTTAATTAAATAAAATAATTTTTTAAATAAATAAATAATGATTTGATGTTTCATAATTGTTACAATCAGAATTATAATTTATAAATATAATTTAATTACCATTTATTATTTTAATAAAATTTGAATTGCCGTTCATTATACTATGATATTATAATTAAAAATTTAATAAACTTACCTAATTCACCTAATGTTGTATTCATTCCAATATCCATTGGATATTCATCATATTCTTCTGGTTCTTCTTCTAATGTTGGTGGTCCATTCCATATTACTTTATTTGGTTTACGTATACGATCTAATCTTACTCTTGGACATTCAGTAAATAGAATGTCGGCCAGCTAAATTCAATATGAAAAAATGAAAATTACATTTAAAAAAATTCAAAATAATTTTTTAAAAATTTTTCTTGAATTTTAATTAATAAAAGGAAAACAAGAATAATGAAATAATTATTTTTTAAAACAAAGGCAATTAAATGTAAAAATTAAGAAAAGCACATAATAAATCAAATGATTGAAAAAAAATATGAGTGAGTTTAATGACAAAAACAAATTACCTCTTTTTCTTTATTCGGTGTTGCAGGGAAAATCTTTATTTTATCCGTTTATTAATTTTTTTTTAAATTAAATATCGAAAGCATATTATTCATTTTTTTTTTTCGAAAAGAAATATAGTATAAGTATATTAATTAAGAATATTCATTAACAGTATTTTATTTAAATAATTAAAGAGAGAATTTAATATTTTAAGAGAGAAGATTAAATAGAGAATTTTATTACTAATTATAAAAAAACAACACAGCTAATACAATACATAATGAAAACCTACCGAGATCTCTTCACTGCAATATGCTGTAAATGTTGATTCATCTTGCTGCAAAACACAATATAAAGGTCCCCATGGTAAATTTTTTAATTTTGTTGAAGTTTCACCTTCCAATTCTGAAAAATAAATTAAATTAAATTAATGTTAATTGAAATTATTATTAGATATTATAATTAATTGTAATTTAATTTTAAATAAGAATGATTCGGTAAAATGCAACTATTTCAAATTAAATTGTGTTTTTAGATTTTTTCAAGAAAATTACAATTTTGAGAACACAAACTATTACCAAATGCACAAACCATTTTTTAAATTTAAATTATTTTCATTATTACAGAATTATTTTAAGTTTTAAATTCCACAAATATCGTTTAAAATGCTTGCTGTATCTTAATAATTCAGCAATAAAATTTTAAATGCTGAAATAAAAAAATTTATATTCGTAATTTTATTCATATTTTGTAAATACACGAATGGTTTGTGTCTCTCATAATGAGAATGAAAAAAAAAATTAGTTCTACAATAGAGAAATATATTCCATAGTTTTATATCGGTTGTTGTCAATGGTGTATTACAATTGAATACATTTGTACCAGGTATTCTCAAACTGAAATTAAATTTTCAAAATTACAGTTTCAAAAGGTATTGCTTTTCAAAATCCGTTGACTGAAAAATTTTAAAATGAATTTAAATCTACTTGAATGGGAAAAAAATAAATAATTTGGTATTACAACAATTTTCTAATTGTTAAGATTAAATGAAAGAGTCACTACTATATTAACGATATTATACTCAATTCGTTAATTAAGAACTTACGAACTTGAAGGTTATCGTGAGATATGATGTCGGTGCGAATCCCTTAGACTCACTTATAATTTATTTTTTATAAATTTTTTTTTATAATGACTTAACATTTTCTATACAACCGAACAATATCGTAAATAATGTATTTATTTTTCATCGTTTGTATTATTGAATTTCATCATAGAATACCGTAATAGAATCGTGGTAGCATTATAGTAGATGTAGCAGTAAAATCGTTATAGTACTGCTGTATTAATGTAGCATATCGTAAATAATGTAATTACATATTTTATATTGTACATGATATCGTAAATTTTTTCATATTATATAAGTATTTGAAAAATTTCTATATCAATTTTTCATTGCGAATATTTCCAAGCTTTTTTTTTTTCTCTTTTCCTATCTTTCTTATTTTAAGCTTTATTCTACATTCAAAATTTACAGGTAAAATATCTTTATATATGTACAGATGTATATATACACTTGAGAAAAATAACATAAGTGTCATCAAGGTGTGAAATTTAGATTGAGAAGTGTCAAGTATTAAATGGAAATTTTACTCATATGTTATGTATATGTACGTATGATTTGCACGAAATCTAAATATAAGAGGAAAATAAAATCAAGAATTTTTGACATATTCCATAAAAAAAGAACAACAAAACAGAGGAAAAAAAATTGCAGTCCTTAATACTAACTTGACATAAAAATTTTTTCTATATATTTTTCTTACCTCCTTTTTACTGTACGATTTTGAATTGAAATAGAGAATTTTATGGAAAAATCGAATAGTGGTTATTATAAGAGTGAGTAAGAGTTCTTAAATCACAAATCACAATTTATATTAAAGGTTCATTGAATTCAACTTAAGTTTATTTCACTTAATATTTTCAATTTATCATGATGATAAAAAATCGACAACTTTCAATACTCGTAAAGTATGCATAGGTACAGAGATTTTCAGAATAGGAAGCAAATTAACTTGGATTCCAATTTCTGTTATCAAACATCATTAAATAACTTCGAAATTTTCACTATTTTTAAATGTAATAATGATAATTGCAATTTTCTAATCACACTTAAGTAGAAAATGGAATATGTAGCATGTATATCATGTCCAATATAGGGTGTTTTGAAATATTTTTTTATATTTTTTTAAAGATTAAATTTTAAAATTCAAAATTTTCAATTTTTAAAGCAGATCTTGAATTTCAGGAAGTTATCGAGGTACTATAGGAGAATGGAAGCTATTCTTTAAGAGTTGACATGCTAGGTGCACTGTTTAAATAATATCCAATATTCTAAGTTAACTTTTATTATAAAGAACGGCGTCATATTCCTTCAGTTATTCCCTAAACTAATATAGAACATAGTCAATTACTAAAATTAATTAAGTATAAGTGAAGAATTTATTTTTTATCATCAGACCATTATCATCATTAATCATCAAAATTTTTTCTATTTAGAATTATTAGCAGCTTTATATTATTGTTATCTGTAATTAATTTCAGTATTTGGTAATTGTCTTTTATAAATTTCGGATCCACGGCTATGAGCTATATTTAAACACACAATTATAAATATCTAATTATGTATAATTTACAATTTTTCATGAAATTTACTGCCAATTTCTCTAAAATTTTTGATCTTTCACATCATTTGATTCCCTAAATTTCGAATTAATTATTACAGTTCTAATATAGATAACACCCTATATATTATAAAATTCACTTATAATTAGTATGGTTTTATATAAATTAGCATCATATCATAAAAATATTTGAACAAGCACATATAACAGCAAATTGTATAAATATAGGTAATTGTGTTATCTTATACTTTATTTAATTTCTATATACTTAATTACAGCCATTAAAAAAAAAATGTTGGAGGAGATCATAATGTTTTTTACATATGAAAAAAAAAAAAAAAAACAATTTTTATTGATGTCGCTGCGAGCAATAAGAAAAGTAAGTATTGTTATCATACCAAATTTAACAATATGTCGAGTTATCAACGGATATGCAATTCTGTGTGTTTGAGAAACGGAAACATATTAGGTATGGGAGGTAAGTAGATTATTGTTTCATTATTGTTCTTCTTTATTTAAATTCTAGCTTAAACTATTTTAACAAAAAAATTTTTCAGTATGTTCATTGAAATAGTTTCAGTTTTAGTGCGTTATTTCGGCCGAATGAATCTATGGCTTAAAGACTGCATTGCATTTCAGGTTCTAAGTAACTGCTCTTAGTTGATTTAATTCATTTTTGAGAATATATTCAACAAATTTCTTTGAAACTTTGTATGTATTTTAGTTCTGGTTTTCAAAATAATAAACTTTACAAAATTATTCCGTCTATATTTGAGACTGGAAAATTATCCATTAAAAAATTTTCAATATAATTACTAGAATTTCCTGAAATTTTCCTTTATTCGGAAACAAAAGTGTTTTAACAAACTTTTCAGGAAAGAATGGTCTTTTATAACACGAAATCCAAAACTAAATTTGCAATTTTTTAAAGTATATGAAGTAGAGAGCTTACAATATTTCTTAAACCATGTATACAAAAGAAATGTAAAGCTTTCGCTTAACTTATTAGAACAGGTTTGTCGGAATTTTTAAATGTTATTCAACTCCACAATGCAATCGGTGATGATAGTGACCACATCGAATCTTTTTTTTTTCATTTCATTTGCTCATTAATTCACTTATGTATAACATAATTTAATTTTAAGTATCAATTTTAACTGGATCGAAATCGAATAGCAAATGTAGAAAGTGATGTAATATCGAACACTATATAAACTAGTTACAAGATATATATATATAGGATAAGTGTATGGTAATAAAATTTATAGATTAAATAATAAAAATTGAATAAATTGGAGTAAAAGTAAAAAAACAAAAAAAAATTTTCTTACATATTTGGCAAGGAAGTAATTTTTTTATTTTTCATTTTAATAATGAACAGGTTGACAGAATTGCATCGGGTGCTACTCAAAGATTTGTTATGAAAAGTGTAAAATGAAATTTATAAAAATGTTGGCCATTAATTACAGATGATGAAATTTCCTTACTATATGAATTTAGGTAAGTTTTTTTAGAGACTAGTTTTTAGACCATTTATTTTAGGATTTATTTACAGGATTTTGGAGAAAAAATATTTAAAAAATCTCATAAATTTAAGTGAATTTAATGAATTAAATAATTAGCTACTTTTTTTTTATACTAATGGCAGTGTTATAGACCGGACTATATAATATCTACTTCGAAATTATTTCAAGAGATTGAAAAAAAAATTTTTGATTTCACTTGATAAAATATTTCAGTTGTATGACAACTTTTAATAAAAACTACTTTTAAATTTAATATTATTACTAATTTTAAGTTATTAAATAAAATTGTTAAGTGTTATGTGATCTAGTTATCAATATCTGCCGGTCTAATATAAAAAATGTCATTGTAATTACAATATTTTCAAGAAGAAAGAGGAGTGAAAATGTTGATACTCGTATCTACTTAAGTATTAATCATACGTTATACAAAATGGTTGATTATTGAATAAATATAGTTGAAATTTTAGTATATTAAATTTAGTGTAATTCGTCTTAATTGTACACTTCTTAGAAGAGGCATTAAAAGATTATTAAACCTTATTTTTTGTGATTTTGTAGGTAGAGGAGATGATGGACCCCTTAACTTATTGGAAAGGAAAAATTTTTTTAAAATAAAATTACTAAGAAAGCAGTTTTACGGAAATTAAAATACATATATATTTATATTAGCCAAATCATGAGAGATAAATACATAGTAAGCCTCACCAATGGAAAGGCAAGAAATAAAGGTGTATATAAATTGCTCTAAACTAAACAGGATGTTAATGACGAAAATTTTCGAGAGAATCCATTATTCATAAAGTGAATTTTAAATTATTACCTATGGTTGATTGGTTGATGTGGCCGGTGCAGCAGGTTCAACGCATCCTAATTAACAAAAATAAACCGTTTTACTACCACTACCCCGTGATTACCAGGCCGTTATTGAGCGTATGATTACAGATGACCTATCTAAGCCAACCAGTTTTCTTGAGGAATTTATCTAAATATCCAATGGTATAATCTTTGATATCTCATATAGTATAGTCACTGGGTACTCAGAAAATTGGTCCAATTCCATTTCGCGGCAACGTTGTGTTGAAGACAATATCAACCTAACCGCATGCTCCATCAACGGCCAGTGTCCCGTGTACACTGTTGTTAGGCAGACAGTGTCCTCCGAGACATCGCCAGAAATCCATCCGATTTTCTAAGGTCGTATTTTGGCCACCTGAGGTTGGCTCTATCCACCTAAAATATTTGCAATATTAATTCGATTCTTTTATTCGCGAAGTATTTTATTGTGATTCTATTGAATTGATTCAACGCCGGTACTGTTAGATACATGTATTCTGTATTGAAAAATTCATAATTTTACATCGAATTCCAATGAAAAGGGGTGTGTGTATTTAAAATCAATAGTAACTATAGAATTGAAATTCTAGTTAAAATTTCTTACATGATCTATCAACTGCTTACATATATTTCCATATAATGTGTACATAAAAGGTACATATAGAGGATGTTCTATTTCCTAAATATATAGATTAACCAATTTTAATTTCCTTTATGATTTCCTTCGAATTTTAATAACTATTGAAGATAAAAATTTCTGTTTTTTTTTTTCTTTCATTTCATATTTTCTATGATGATATCAAAATAAAATATCATTTTGAGCTACAGTTCAGGCATATTTTTGAATCTATATCTTATATATACACTTATAAAAAATAATGTATATATAGTTGGATCACCTTACTTCCTCAAAATATGAAAAAAAAATCCGATCAATATAAAATTGATTTTTCTCTCAAACCTTCACAATTCGAAAACCATTTTATTCACCATACAATACAAACCGTCATCATGGTACCTTCTTTTCATTATATAAAATGTTCTAAATTTACAGATGACCTTCAAATGATAACAAATAAAAGCAAAGGAAAGAACAAGAGAATATGTAAAAAGACACATAAACACACGTAAAATCCAATACACATCGTTAGAAATGGGAAACTCATAAAGGAAATCAATTAATGAAATTTTTCATTTCCCGAATATTTTAATGTATATGTACGTAGTAGGCACCTTTAAACATTCATATAAAAGCATCAGAAGAATTAGAATTGAAAAAAAGGCAACTAGAAGAAATTTAGCATGCAACATAAAAAATATACGAGTATACTCGTATTATAGAGAGAAAAAAAAATTAAAAGAAAACTAAAAATGGACACGATAAATTTTTTTTTCCGCTTCTTCCGCTCGATAGGCACGTTCTTAATTTTATTTACATATAAATATTTCGAATCAAATTTCTCTTCAATATCAAATTTCCTACTTGTATATTTATGTAAAAAAAATATCATATTAGCATTTATACATGTTCTACCTGTATTATTTTTCTATTCTTTTTTCTCTTATTTTCTTATATAATTCATTTTTTCTATATTTCCATTTAGTTTAGTTCAACAAATAATAATATAAGAACATTGCTTTGCTTCGCCTTACAACTCATATTATTATTGAACTCAGTTTCTTCACTTGCTATTCTAAATATACGAGTATATATTCTTATCTCTATGATGGTATGTATAAAGTTAATAACTTTCACATGAACAGAATTGTGTTATATATGTATATACATATCTTTATATATATTCCTAAATGTATATATACAATAGCTGTGGTTCATTTGATTACCAATTTTATAAATGATTTTATCATAATCAACTTAATATTTAACCGATTAAATGCTGACTATATATGCGAATATAACAATATAATCAAGTTATGTTTTTATACTCTTGCATACTATTATAACATATATTTGGTTATTAGTGAAATAAATCAATTTTCTACAAGGTTATTATAAATTGAGCAGACCGTTTTTAAGTTATTGGAAGAATGTATAATTAGAAATGTATG
Organism: Condylostylus longicornis; assembly: GCF_029603195.1. Taxonomy (NCBI): domain Eukaryota; kingdom Metazoa; phylum Arthropoda; class Insecta; order Diptera; family Dolichopodidae; genus Condylostylus; species Condylostylus longicornis. Next base: position 5,298,291 of record NW_026577975.1, on the reverse strand, counting down.
ATTTCTGAAATAATAATTGTATGATAATTGTTTGATGCATTGTCCATTCGAAATACATATCTATTTGTTGTGTTCACAAATATATCTTGACATGATCTAAAAATTTTTCCAATATTCATTAATTTCTTTTACGTATATGGATAAGAAGTATGGATTTTAAGAAAAAATTGATAACGTATGATTAATGCTCGATACAACAATTTGTATGATGTCTGAAGCAGTTGGAAAGCACACGATTTATTAAAAAATTTAATATATATTTTTTAATGACACAAAATTCCGTATTGGCTTATTTACCACGGAATGTCCATTAAAGAAGTCCGTTTTCCCTTTGGTTCATATGCTCCATAGTTCCTATGAAAATGATGAATTAGACTCTTTCCTACATCACTACAAACCTTACAAGATCTCTCAATCCCAAAATTTAGTTTTATATGGAATTCCTTACACAACTTTCTAACAATGCCCCACAGTTAATTTTATAAATTTTTTTAATAAATTTTTTTAACACTCTACATTTAAGCTAATAATTTGAAAATATATTATTATGCTCTAAGTATATTTTGAAAATATGTACATGTGTACATATATTATATTCGTCTTCAACATTAACGTAAATAAACTTATTGTATGTACGATAAATTATTGCTCAAATCTTATTCTATTGTTATTATACAAAATGACTGGCCACTATATTTCAAAAAGAGAAAAAAAATATTAATTACAACAACAAAATATAATTTGAGTATAAAAAAAAAATTCTAATATAGTTTTTAAATGCTACTGTTATTTTATTGTATAGACTATAGGCTATGCCTATCATGCTACTTTCATAGCAATAGAGAAATTACAATAACTATATTAATGCTCTCTTGAATTTGCTCTCTATTATTTTTTTTTCGAGTTTTGTGCTCAACAGTAAAAAGAAACGGAAATGATGATTTCTTTTATTTATTCGTTATTGGTGTTGTTGTGTTGAGTTTCTGTTTTCTTTCTCTTTTTTTGTTTTACTTATTTGTTTATTTTTTTATTTTGTATTTTGATGTGAATGGTCAGTCGATCGTTTTAGAATACCGTAATAAGACAATAACCGTAGATTTTTTTTATTTCTTTTTCTTATTATTATCACAATATTATTATTAAAAAACAAAAATTTTATTTATGTATGTTTAAAATAAGCAAATTGTTATTGAATGAGGGTTATTTTGTTTTTGCTGGTAGCAATATTTTTTGCTAAATTTTTTTTTTTAAGTATGAATGTATGTATATGAATAAATATATTGCCCCCATTATTATTATGATTATTTTTTTGAACACAAATTATTTTTAGAATGTTTGTTGAGCTTATTAAGTGTTAATTATTATTGGAGGTGCTTATGTTGTAGAAAAATGTAAATATACAAAAGTTAAGAATATTAAGATATTGAGAAAATTACAAAATAATTATTAATGATAATAACTATGCAATATTTATGAGAATATTGAACGGTTACAATACTGCCGCAGTTGATGAAATTATTTCTGAAACATGTCTTGTTCTCATATGGATAGTGTCTTCACTTAACTTCAGTGTCTTTATTATCCATTTGCACACAATAGAGTTGAAGTCTAAGGGATATCAACAATTTTAAGTCTAGTTTAATTATTTTGTCAATCTAATAAAATGATTTTATTATACGGTAGATAATACTGCACTAATTAATTTTCTTATTCTAATAAAATTTATTTTAATTAGATAAGAATTTTCAACATAAAAATTTTCTAAAAAAAAACTTCATACACGTTTCATACCCTCAGTTATTCATTCCACAACTGTGATAAACATGTGGACCACTGTAAAACGTTTATAATTTTCAATTTTAAATTAGTATATGGCTAGTATATAGTAGGTAGGTAGATAAGTAGGTTGATACGGTCGCTAAAATAATACACTTACGCCATTTAAACCTTTTGTGGTTCTCTCCCTTTCCCATTCGTTAGAATCAGTCTGAGTCGCTCAGAAACCAGCCAAGGCCCATAGCATTGACATTCACTAAGTCCATAGTCCAATGAAAAAGTAGGAGTCAAGAAACTTTTATCTTTAATTCACCATAGTAAGTTAATCACCCTCTCCTTCTCCTCGTCACAGCATCTCCTACAGAGATCATTTGCGGACTAGCCCATCTACCTGACACGATCCCCAATCAGACAGTGACAAGTTAAAATCCCTATCACTGCGCCAATATCGTGGATGTCGTGGATGTATCAGATCCATTTAGAACACAAGTCTAGTTTTGGCCATAACTTCCTTGTCGCGTTACAAGTTGTTCAATTCGCTCATTTGAGGTTGTCGCTCATTTGTTGTTTTAGTCTATAGTAACTATTCGTAATATTATTTAAAATTGCATACTTTTAGGGCAATAACATTTGTATCAAACGAAAATCTTAATTACGAACAATATAACAAACAAAATCACGGTAATTGCACTCGTTAAACAAAAACGAACTGAAAAAGAAATGATAATTATGATTGCAATTAAATTTTAAGTACCTATATTTCATTTTAATTTCTATTTTAATATTTGTTTAAAGCCATTTAATTCTTACCCGTTATGTATGTAATTATGTTTGATTGCAACAATTTCAAAAAGTAATGTAAATGTGTCGATTTTAAAATAAATTACGCTATTAATTTGTACTTAATTTTTTTAAATTAATCAAATTTAAATCTTCATATTATAAATATAATAAATAATAGTAGCTTTTGTAAGATTTTAACATTTTACTAAATTTTTTATTGCTTAATTTTTTAAATCATCACTTGCCATTGAAGTTTGCGGAAGAGATATTAAAAAATTTTTGTTTTTTTTTAAACTGATGACAGAAGGGTCATTAAATTGAAATATTGATTTTCTACTGATGAATAAAATGCTTCTTTTTCGGTATACATGAATTTTGTGAATTTAGTTGCTTCATACATATTATAGCTCTTGTTTATTTCAGATTGTTGATAAAATATTTACTAATAAAATGCGTAAGAGTGGCCTTAAAAATAATAAAAATGCGTGCTCTTTAATAATGAATAAGATCATCTCCACAAAGTAATAAAGATCAGTATGATCTTTAGTTAAGAGTGATGAGTTATTCAACTTTAAAGGTATATAAAATTAATTACAATTTAAGATTAAAATGAAATTAAAGATAAAAAAAAAGAATAAAAAAAAATTAAAACAATGCGGAAATGATTGATGAAAATATTGAAAAATAATTGATGTACAAGAATATTTCATTCCGTATTTTTATAAAATTGTGAATTTTGTAATTGTGAACAGAAAAATATTCTCATAATTATTATATAATACCCATAATTTTCATAATTTATTTAAAATTATTAATGAAAAATTGGTGATTTTGCAGAACGAATGAATGACGTAATTAAAGGAACGCGTCAAGGCATAAAAATTAAAAAATTTTTCTCTTCGAATTGGACACGAACAAGTGATCTGATTTTATAATTTGATCTTTACCCGTACAAATGCAATATTGAGTTAAATAATACAAAATGCCATGAAAGATTCTGCCCTTCCTTATGGAATTCAAGAGCTTTCCTTTGTTTACATTCTCGTATTGATTATTTAGTAAATTGATTCTCTTTTAATAACACAACACAACCATTTAAATTGTAAAGAGTCGTTTAATTTTATAAATGTTGCCAAAACTTTAATAATTATGAATTACTCACTATTGCTTACTAAATTAATACCATTCTTTTTTATGACACTAATTTATCAGTGTCATGGATCATTATGTGTTTTCAGATGCCTTTACTATTCTAAAAATATTAAAATTATATTTTAAACTTCTAAAAATAAACGTTTATTGATTACTGTCATTTAAAAGTATTTTTATGCCGCAATTTTCTAAAATAACTTTTGCATTATTTGAATTCATACTCACACATACAATTACACTCATCGTATCGTCGTTCTCTAAAATAGAAGCCAATATGTAAAAGTATTTTCAAAAATTACCCCATTATTTTTATTATGATTTTGCCACAATAATATTTATTACTTATGCATTTAAAATTATTATGATAATCCGTTTCCCCCCTCCCCCTCCCACTCATAATATTTGAAAAAAATATAAAATGATCCAATTATTAAATAGATCCACTTGAAATCAAGAAGTGTGTTATATAATATTTTTTCGTATATAAATAATATAAGAGTGCTATTAGTTATGATGATGGGTGCTTATCATAAATTTAACATTCCGTAACTAAAGAAGAACAAAATATAATAAATGGGGACCAAAATATTATTATCTATGTATGCATGTATGTATGTATTTCTCATTTATATTCATAAGAAGTACGAAAAAAAAAATTCAATCCAATTTACTAAATTTCACTAGAAATATTTTCAGAGTAAGTGAAAACTTAAAACAAGGGAAGGGGTAAAGAAATTTGAAATTTTTCCAGCCCTTTTTCTTTTACTATATAAAAATAAACGCGTGTAAGTAAATCGGAAATTATGAAGAAAAACGGAAAATGGGTTGAATGAATTTAAGTACACGATGAAGACGAAATATTTGAATTTTATTCTAACATAAAATTTATTAAAAAAAAATCAAAAAATTGAAAAGTCGTAAAAATTTTTTCAAATCTTTGAAATCATCTCATAAAATATCAAAACCGAGAAAAAGAAGAAACACAAGAAAAAATTACCAAAAATCCCTGCCTTACCACACTTTCAATGTGGGCCTCCTTTTATGGACATAAAAAGAAAATAAATATACTTGTAAGTGAGTAAGTGAGCAAGTGAACAATCAAGTACGCCATAAAGAAAAAAAACAAAAAATGAATATTGAAATTTTATTGCAATAAAAATTTTAAAAATAAAAACAAAATCTACTCATTTTAAATTTTCGCTCAATATTTTCTCTAGTTATTTTTACTCTTTTTTTTTACGATGTTTTGTCATGTCAGTAAAACAAGTATAATTTATTATAAATGTATGCGCATGGATTAATCATGCCAGTAATTGAATTGAAATTGTTATGATACGCGTTTAAGATTAGAATCAGTAACAGGAGAGAGGGAGAGAGAGAATTAGAGATAAAGAAAATCTCATTAAAATAAGCTGAAAAATTTATCATATGAAATTTTGATTCAAAATTATTTGTAATACATATATGTGATTATATTTATAGACAATTTGACAAAATCATAAATATCACCATATAAAATCTGTGATAACGATATTAAAGATCACCACACCACATATTATAAATTAGATAAGATAAAAACAAACAAAATATTCAAGCTCAGCATGAGGGTTATTTTTTTTTTTTTATGAGAATATTTTTGAATTTTAATATTTTACTCACAAATCATTTTTATATAACATAATAGTATTTCTCTCTCTCTCTCTCTATTCACTATCACATCAAAATAATAATAATTTGTAATAAAAGACATTATGTTGCCCTCTATATAATGGTATGGCATGTCTGTGTTTCTATTATTATCCAAAAAAAAAAAAAAATTTATATCAAAGTTACAACAGGTGTTAATGTTGTCATCTTTATTAATATGATTACTTAGTAATCAATTGAGAAAAAAGAAAAACTTTTATAATATTCTGATTACCCGTATTATAAATTTTATTGTTATACACAAATAAATAAAAACTTTCACTTGTAAAAAAAAAAAAATTGAATTTTTTTCTGATATAAGATATTTTCTGATATAAGACTAAATACAATTTTATTGTGTAAGAAAATATCTGTTATAATAATTTTTGGATATTTATTATGATGGCCATATAGATTAATTTTTATATATTCACAAATTAAAATCAAAAATATTTTGTATATCAAATTTCGGACATGATTATAATCATAATAATTCTTAAAAAATATTGGAATTTTACAAGTGTATTATAGAGAGTATTATGTTTCATATACGAAATTATAAAATTATATAATAGAATTTAATTAATGAAGAAGTTATTTTTATATTTAGTTACTTGATTATGACAGTTTTTGAAATATAAACTTCAAGAATAAGTAGTTTTTTTCTTACAAATTCTAAAAGTACTCAGCTTTACTCTTGATTAATGATATATGAAAAACAGGTTGATCCTGATGGTTTAACTTTCATTTGATGCAGTATATAACAATAAAATTTTAGGGAATAACTCTTGTAAAATAGTGCAATAGTGTTGCCCATTGTAAAATGACGGTCTGTAGCCACTAAAACACCAGTTACACAAGCTAACAAATCAATTAAATTCTATTAAATTTGTATTTTGTTTAGATTTTCCAGGTTTTGTTATACAAATAAAATTTAATCTTTTTTCGGCCATCTATCGGCCTTATAATTCACTAATAATAATGTAATAATTTCGCAAATTTTTGATACTATGTAAAATCATTAAATTTCGGTTAATAAAATTCTAAAATACCAAAATTTTTTTTAAATTCAAATCCATTTTTCTGTATGCTCTTATTATACCAATTCATGGTTAGAATTGAAAGGGACCCACTTAAAAGGATACTTAATTTTTTTTTACTTTTTTTTTATTTTTATAATGAAAATATATTTTTGGAAATGGTATTAGTTATAAAAATAGTCAAATAAAAAGTGTTATACAGCTATATAGTTAATACCGGTTTTTATTTTTGGTCGAATGGTTATGGTTGACTATAAATTTTCATCCGTCCGTGTTTTTTAAGTTAATTTATTGGTCTCCTGTGGAATATTTAGATTTATTTATTTTACTTTCATTTTCGCTATATATTTTACGTGTGTGTGTGTGTTTTAAATTTGAATTGATTTTATTAATAGGAAAATGGTAAAAGCATCAAAGGATTTTACTTTATTTTATTATTATTTTATTTTATTTTATATGTATAACAGTAAAGATTCAATTAAAGTAATGGGTTTTTGTTTTTGTTTTCTTTACGAGTTGAATACAATTTTTATTTTTTTTTATTTTTTATTTAGTAAAAACAAAAATGGAACATTTGGTTATTAAAAACATCATATTTAATCCAAAGCTTTTAAATATTAAAGTATAGGCAGACAGTTTATGATTCTAAAAAGAATTTATATTGTATTTGGAAATAGGGGTCAGAAATATAATAAAAAGAGGGAGAAAAAGAAATTATTTTATTGTGTTGATGCAATGAGAGCAAAAAAATAACAATAATTATTGTGCACTTAAGAAACAACTGAATGAAATTCATGTATAACAAAATTTTATTTATTCATCTATAAGATTATAAGAATTTGAAGAGCATATTTATTACAAAAAATAATCCCATTAATTTCTCTCAACTGTTTTAAATTGGTGTAAATGTAGGTCAACATAAAAATGTTATGTAATGTTAAGTATTATCTTATCTAAATTTACATATAAAAATTTAGCTTTTAAGTAGCTAATTAAATGTGCATTAGATTATGTAAATAATAATCTGTTAATCGAAAAATTTAAATAAATTAAGAATTAATGTATCTGCTATAATGTTTGCTATAAAGAAATTTCTCTTCTCTTCTCCATTACAATACGATTAATTTTATTACGGTAATTATTTGTTTTGAGAAGCATACAGATAGTGTTGTAATGGTATTGCCATATTATTATTTTATTAAACACCATAATATTATTTTTTTTTATTATTCCTGGACGCTATACAAGGTTGTAATCGAAAATGTAATTTGAATTTAATTTTAATATAGCATAGAGTGTTATATTAGCTGAGTAAGTTCTAAATTTCTAATATTAATGCACACAGTTATTGGTATCTGCTTATGAAGATGACGTTTGCTATTACATGCTAATTATTTAAATATGCATAGTAGACTGTTATTGCTAATTTTAAAATTTAGTCGGAATAAAATTTTTAGAAAATAAAAACCTGCTTTATTTTAATTATATAGATACAGATAAATATTTCTATATACAGGCCCGCTTCTGAATTGTTCGGCGCCATACGCGGTTTCCAAAAAGTGCGTCTTTAAAGGATATAAACAACATATAATAAACATTTCATATTGCGCACAGTAATTGCGTCAAATACAGATTTCGGCGCTCATTGCATATGCTTACGTTGCATGTATAGTAGATCCGTCGCTGCTTATAAAATATTCTAATAAAAAATAAAATACTAATTCTGTTGATCGTATAATTTTTCATTTGGTCGTAAATATAATATATATAATTGATTGTACTAATGGCTTGAATAGGACAACAAGTCTCCTGCAATCCCCTGTTAAATGTAAGCGTGAAACAATGTTTCTTAATAGCCATTTTTATATCTAAATGATGTTATGGATTATTTTTGTATACTGATCTGATCTCTGTTTGCTGTTCGAATGTTTCGTAACCATGACATCCGCTTTCTTTCGACGCCACGTCTGCTTACAATGATTGACTAAAATAACAGATTTTAGATGTGTTATGCTATTTTTTTTTTTGACTATGGTGAATCAAAATCAAGTGACTTACTATTATTTTGCAATTTCCCTGCAGAATTTCAAGTATAACAGTTTTAAAAAATTGGCACTTACAAAATTGAAAAATATTGTTCTAAATTAAATTATTAATTGGAATAATTATTATAAAAAATTTTACTATACCCTTTTTTAATCGTTCAATTACCGAAAATTTAAAAATTTCCAAAATAAAAAAAAAATTATTATAGGAACAAATATTTTCAATAAATATTCATAATGTGTAAATGGTCAGTTAATTAATCATAATTTTAATATTTTACTTGTACTTGTACACACATACTCATTATTAATTTATAATATTAATGTACTCATTTTCATAGAATATACAAACAAACGAACCAATAACAAAATCGCCCTTGATCATATAATTTCTATAATTAAAATTGCAAATAAGAGAAAGAAAAAGGCACATTTAATGTAATTATCCGTTCAGTTATTATTAAGAAACATAAATTTTTGTCTTCCCAATAATAATGTGAATAGAAAAGGTCATGTTCTGTCAATATTGTTCCCTCGAAAATGTTATACAAAACAACAACAATAATAATAACGGAAAAAAATATTGCTTTGAGGTTTAGTATAAGTTCAAGGCTTCAAAATTAACTGTACAATATACTGTTGTAAATTACCCAATACCCCCAATTTATGGGACAAAACAAAAAAATATTAAATCCAATTAACAATTAACAAAAAAAAAAAATTGGTTTATTGATGTTAAATGTTTCGTTTATTTATTAAAAATCTTGTTCAATAATAATGGTTTACATGTACTCCACTTGTACACACATACACACGCATTTATTAATACAAAATTTTTGTTCAATTAAAAAATAACCACTCAAATAAATTTCATTTTATTTTATTTTTTTTTTTTCAAATTACACAATTGAATCGAATAAGAAAACTATATCAGTCAGTACACTGTTCAAGCGATTCAAATTGATTTGAAATAATTTTTTTAATTGGAATTAATTTCTGCTATATCATTGCTTAACAAGCCATAAGAAAAATAATAAGCTATACAATATTTAAAGAATATTTGGAACTAATAGAATTATTATATGTACAGTCGGTAAGTAACAATAATAACAATAACAATGCCCATTACAAATTTTAACTCTTTTTTCTTTTTTAAATTATCCATGATTATATCGATGTACACGAACAAGTACTATTGGATGGACCAGAGTAATAGGAAATTTCTGATTTTGTTTGTAATACCACAACTATAAATGAGGAGTTAAAGTTCTAAGTAACAATGTGAAAAATAACTATATTTCTGAGGAAAGAACTGAATAGGTCTTGTTAACTAAAATAAATAAATTCAACGGTAAACTGTCTATAGTCATAGCATTATTGTATTTCCGATTTATAACCATTTTTTCACTCAAATTTTCCAAAAAGAGACGTCACTTCCCTTCTAAAAAAACGTTTTCTCTTTAGAACAAAATTTTTACTCTAATTATATTTACAGTAAAGGGTTAAATAGTCGCTTTGTGACTCTTATCTCTTATTGAGCTTGCAAATTATATATTGTACTTTTTAGATCACAAAAGTGGGAATGAGACCAGTAATTATTCTTATATTAGAATGACCGTGGTCATAACTACCCTTGTATAATACCCAAGTGTAATACCAGGTGATATTCTTCAACGAATTCGATATGAGCTGCTGAACGTTTAAAAAATCACCCTGTTGAAGATATTTGTACCTTATAAGGGCTAATACCTTGCAGTCTGAAGAAATATGTATAAGCAGTCGCATAAATTTCTTCAGCCCTCCAGAATTTAAGTAAAAGAGAGTCAAATTTAGCAACGACCCATAACTGTGAATTAGAATTTTTCTACTGGTATCTTATAGTTCTACTGGTATATCTGATCATTGGTGCAGTGGTTATGGCACCGGCCCTTTAACTGAAGGGGCTCGGGTTCAAACCCCGGTCAGGTCACTATAAAAAATTATATTCAATATTATATAACTTAATATGCAATACTAATAAATATTAAAAAACAAGTAATTTTCAAATATTCATAATATTCAATACTAAAAACTAAGAAAAATAAACAGTAAATATTAATAACCTCAAATAATTAATATAAATAAAACTACGGCAGGCTAGTCACCTACCTAGCTAACTCTCTATGACTATAAGAAACTAGGGCATGATAGATATCATGCACTAGCCCTATACTCCTCCTAGGAGTGAAGAAGGAAAAAAAAAATCTTATAGTTGACTATCATTTAAATTTTTTAATTTCTTTTTTATTTTCATGTTTTTCATTTGTAAGCTTCTTAATTTAATACAGAGAAAAATCTAATCATAACAAAAAAAAAGTACAAGTATAAAAACAAAATAGGTTGTAGGTTGAGTTGAAATGAGACAACAACAGCAACAATAAATAATTTATATTAGTTTTAAAGGAAGAGATCTTAAGGGCTAATCAAACAACTAAAAAAATCTAAAACAATGAAATAAAAAATGTTAAATAACAACACTGATGCAACCAGTTCGGAATGGAATAAGATGAAATCAATTCGATTTATTTATGATCGCCTAAAACAATTGTCATCAAAATACTTGCACATAGGGGTTAATATAAACAATTCATAAATAAAAAATAATAAAAATTATTCTTTCAATTCGGTTTCAGTGTGTAGGTACCCACATCTTCTTATTCTTCTTTAACACATTCGATCTAAAATATAAGTTTCATTTTCAATGCTATAAAGTGTTAAAGAGGAAATCATGTTCGGAAGTTATTTGAAATATTATGGTTTTATATACTATGACTTACAGTATGTATTTGGTTTGTAAAGTTAAACAAATCGTGGGTGTTGTTAAATAATTATTTAACATATTTTTTGTTTTATATTGTACAAAATTTTTTTAAATTAATTCACCTTCATTTTATGTGAAAGAACAAACAACGCATGGAGAAAAAATACAATTTTTTTTCTTTTTAAATGAATATCAATGAATTTTAGTGTTAGAATATTAACTTCGCGAGATATCGAAAGAGTTAAAATAAAAAACAGAGAAACAAGAACATGATGATGACAGGAAATAAGATTTTTTTTTTTGGTTTATCTTATTGTTGAGTTCTCTATCACACTACAATAGTAGATACAAGTACCACGATTATATTAAGTGCCTATATATTGAAAGTGGGTGATAAAATAATTTAAAAATTTCGAACGGAAGAAAGTTTTGAACGCAAATAAAATAAAATCGGAAAAGCAAATAATAAATAAAAATTTAAAATCGTCGTAGGCTTTCTTTCTTTAAATGGAAATTTTTGCAAATACATAATTCTTTTTTTACCATACAGAAAACAAGAAGTATGAAATCAGTAGAAAAAGTGAGAAATTCAATAAAGAAATCTGCCATTGTTGGTTACGATAAGTTACTAGTCATAATAAGTTTTATATATCTAGTATATTCATATATATATATGATTTCTCAGGCAGAAAATAATAGGCTATATGGTTTGGAAATATATTTATTAGAAAATATTAAGGATGATTAATTTTAAGATCGTAACTAATTAACATTGCAATATTGGAGGTTTATATGCTGGGCAATTATAATAAAAATAGCATAATTTTGCTCCTCTTTTAACAGGAGAATAAATAAAATAAATATATTGTTTTCTTTGTCACACCCACGCATGTTTTCTCTCGAAAAGGAAGTGACAGGATTGTGATATTTTGCAAATTATAAATGCTTAATATTAAAAATTGTCATTGAGAATAAATAATACGGATGCATGATATTTCATTAGGGTAACTATGTTTGCCACTGGCTCTTTTCTAAAATTGATTCTGCAACTATGTATCGTTTAAAAATGGTTCGATTTTCTAATCAAATGTAATATTACGATATCATATATCGCATATAAGAAATTTTTAAGAAAAATATTTAAAAATTTAACGGCAACACTAACTGACCTACAAATAATATATCGAATACACGCGTATATACACACTTTTTGTTTCTTTGCGTAATTTTCATTTCAATATTAATTCACATGCCAATTTAATGTCACATTTTAATGTACTTACAAATTTTTTTTATGTAAAATATTCTCATTTATGAATTCCAAAAATAAAAATGTTAATTATACATAAATTATTGACATTACAATAATAATAATTGCAATGATTGGCACAAGTTCAACACACTTTTCAAAATGTCCATCGAATATGTCAAATTGTTGAAAATTTTATTTATAGTTGTTACAAATTGTGCCAATTTTTATCAAAATTTTTTTTTTTTTTATTGTTTCAAACCTTTTTACAATATTTTTAATCATGACGGATTCTTTTTATTATCTGTATGAACGTGTATTCGTAGGTTATTATAAATTTGGCTTATCGTTTGTAACACTAAGAAAATAATGGTCAGGGATATAGACTCAAGTATATGTTTTTGATCAGCGTCAAATGCTGAAGCGATTTAACCATGTCAGTATATCTGTTCTTCCGTCCGGTTGTCCGCCCGTTCTTATGTCCCAACGACAAATTATTATAGATTTGTTATAGTAAATACCAGAACCTTATTTAAATTGGATATGATCGAGTTTATGTTTCGGATAGCTGACAAAATAGCTCAATAGACATATAAAAAGCGAGAGGTTGTATGAAATTGTATGTTATTTTTCTCCGATATTTAAAATCAATTAAATTTATTTGTACGGATATCACAGAGTTGACACGGGCAACTATATACATTCTCATTTTTATTATTATTATTTTCTTACTTAAATAACTTAATTTGAATATTTCAAAAAATGCAAAAATTTCAACAAAAAAAAAAACCTAAAATTTTGATTAATTACTGACATTCCATTAAAATAGTTTGAAAATTATTGTTATTAAGAGGTGTGTAAAGCAAGAGCACAATACAATACAAAAAAAAAGCACACAAATTTTTTCTTAAATCGCGCTAAAGGTACAGGGAAGCAGCAAAAAACTTGGATGACAGAAAAAAAAATTACGATAAAAAAAAAAGTCATGTAAAATGAATTCTTTGAACTTTGTTTCTTTTTTTTCCCCTTGTGATACTTGAAATTTGACAATTGTGAGTAAATAACAAAAAGAAAAACATAAATAAATTTTTGGAAGTTCAAATATGTCACGACACTGACATAACATAAATGAATCATTTTGAGAATTTAATCAGGGTCAATATAGTTTGTTAAAGAAGAATGAATGAAAGAGAAATGTTGAAAAAAAAATACATAGAAATAAGGTGAAAAATTATAAAATACAAAAAATCTGTACAAAAAATTCCATGAGAGCACGTTGTTTTTTGGTTGTTGTCTTTTTTCGCTGATGAATATTTGGTGTTACCTTTGAGTTGTTTTCGTTACTGACATTCCTAAACAATCGAATTTTTAATAATTTTCGTACAACTATAGAAGAAAATGCAACTTTTAATGGAATCTAATTTAAGCATCAACAAAGCTTATATAAGAAAATTCTTTGAACTTTTGATATCGTTCACAGACAATGTTATTTTTAATCAAAACTTACGAGGAATGAGAATTTATCACATAGTTATTCTATTAGACCTTAAAATTTCTAATAATTTTTTATACAAATTCTAAAATAATTTTTCCCTCACTTTATGAATTCAATATAAAAATAATGCCATTTAAACGTCTGTAAACTGGTAAAACATTACTGTTTCGAATAAATTCTAAACCGGAAAGGAATAGCTTCTAATGCTGAAAGAATGTTTTTAGATTAAGTATACAGAATGTTCTTAGATTCAGTGTTAAATCCATTATATTGTGTGATTAAGGAGGCTCAGATGAAGTTCATTTGTTTTAAAATAATTTCCAAATTTTATTCTAACTCTTATAGTATTTCCTGTGTTATGTGGAATGTTGCAAAAATGAGATCCTTTTCAAAAAATTATGCAGAGTTCCACATCTATATTTTAATGAATTAAAAAAAAATGCAATTAAAATTATAAATCCTTACACTTTTCCATTTATTTGACATTTTTTTTTTGTATATATAAAATCTTAACTATGACCTTTATCATCAAATTATCATTAAAATACAATTTAAATACACTTAGTTTATATATACACGTGTATCATTAGTACCCTGTCAATTCAAAAATAATTTTTGAACTATAAACTTAATTTCAACTTCCCACACTCTATATACCCACTCACTATACATGACATTTATTTTCTATTCTATTCTAAAATTATGTTTTATCGATTCTTTGACAAACTACATCACATTGTACCTACACAATTTTCTTTTTTTTTTTGTTTCAAAATTAATTACTTTTAATTATACAATTTATAATTATAAGTAAATTCAATTAAAACTATGAATAACATTTCAAATATAATATAGAGAAGGAAAAAAAAAAAAAACTAAAAGAAATTTTTGAGATTGAAATTCTAAAGAATTTTAGAGAAAAAGGAAATTTTTATAATAATAAAAAGGATTTCATGAAAAAAAAAGGATAACATGAAAATTTAATTTGAATTTTTTTTTTGTCTTCTTGTTCTTGTTGTTTTTTTTTTCAGAATTTCAATTCAATTCAATTTTCATATAAATTGAATGTTAATTAAGTTGAAAAGAATTGTTCTTTATAATTATTTAAAAAGTTAAAATTTTATCAAGGATATTTTGTTCATTTCTTTCAAAAAAAAAAAGAAAATATAGAAAAAAATAGAAAAAAATTGAATTGAAATAAAAAACAAGAAATTAAAATTGTGATAATTTTCAAAACGTACAAGGATTTTTGTTATTTTTAGCACTTTTCCCCAAAAAAATTTTTGAAAAAATATGCTTATTACTGTTCCACTCTGCCCGTCTGTTCGCCTGTCTGTAGATATGTTTACAAAACTTTTATACCCTTGAAGATAAAAAGCTGAAATTTTATATGTTATTTCCGTAAAAGAAAATTTTTACCTGTCTCCCGCCCCCCTATAAAAGTTATAGCACCGCCCCTTAAAACTATAAAAATGCCACTTTTTTACTATTTATTGTAGCGAAACCATTAGCAATTTTTCAAATTTTGAAAACGCAGACAAGAAATAGCTTGTTTCTTCTACCGCAGCAAAATAAATGGCTGTTAAAATTTACCTTAGTCTAAAATCCGTTGTTTTTTTTTCCAAATTTTTTATATCGTTTTTCTTCTAGACCGTAGGCTGTTAAAATATGAAATCTGAGCAGCTTTTGTAATAACTAATAAATAGTTTACTTTGTTAGAAGAAATTTTTTTTTCACCTTCACTCCCTTCTCAAGTAATCGCTTTATCATATTTGTAAAATTTAAATTTTTGGTGGTTTATATTTCAGAAACTTCAAGCTTTTCCAAAATTTCTATAATTTCATAAAGTTAACGGCAAATTCCATACCATTAAAAAATATAATTATTTTTCTTAACTCACGCGGTTAACCCTTAAATTCGAGCAAAATTTTAAGACCTCTTTCAATTCTTTTTTTTTGTCTCATCCTAAATGTATGCAATTTTTGAAATATATTCATATAAGAATGATACTAATTTCAATAATGTAGTAGATTGTTTTTCAAAACAATATTTTAACTTGTTGAAGGGAAAAGTGCTACATTACAAATCATTTTTTGTTTTGGTACCCAACTTTATTAATAATTTAATTTTCTTTGTAGAAGAAGTTTATTAAAAGTTTCCATTTCTTTTTCTCAAAATATAGTTACCTATACAAAAATATATATTCACATACATATGTAAATGCATTTGTATTGTAAAATTAGTAAAAAACAAAATCTTATATTACAAATAATACTTTATAGTTATATTTGAAAAAGAAAACTATGTCAAGGATTTTGTTTATTTTTCAATAAATTTTATATATTGCCTACTTTTAGGCAATAATGTAATTTTCATGTACAATATTAAATAGTTATAGGTATAGGTACTTGTATGTACTCGTATATGTATATTTAATTTATTATGTATGTTTTTTATTAAGTTTTTAAAAAAGTTTTTTAAGAGAACAAATTCTAGTCTTGAAATTCTTGTGGAAAATAATAAATTCTTGTATACATGCGTTTGTATTTACGTATATATGGGGAAGAAATAATTTAAAATTAAAAATTAGTTCTTATTTTAATGCATAATTGAGTTACATTTTGGTTTTTGGTTACATTTAGCAAAAAAAATTCAAGGTTTTTTTTTTTTACAAAATTTTAAAAAATTTTTATTAAGGTATGTGAACTTTTTAATTTGTTAAAATACTTAAATTGCAAGGATAAAAATAATTGTTTTTTTTTTTAGTTCTGTTTGTTTTCGTTACATAATAACAAATTGTGTATGACTTAACTTATTATACAGCTATATATTCGAAAATTTTCCTAATTCATAAGGAAAAGCTCTTCAAATTTTTAATGATTTCCTTAATATTTTCCTATTTAATTTCCTTTTTTTGTTGAAATTTTTATAAGAATGATTTAATTTGCCACTTAAAAGAATTCAATTGTTATTATTTTTAAGTAGGCTTGAGAATGTGAGTCCTATAAATATGAGTGAAATTTTAGAATTACCTCCAATTATTATTTTTCATACAAAATCGGGCAAACAAAATGTGAATTTCAAATATTCATGGTATTCTCAGGATTTTTCTATGGTGCTGACCTATCACAATCTTGTTGAACATCTTTATTATTCAGTTGAATTTTAATTAGATATTTAGCTGAAATCTAATCCAAAAAATCATTCAGATAAACACGAAATCGACTCATTAAATCTGTACCGAAATGCCATATCGAATCATAAAATCTTTACCCAAATGCCAAAATGGCTTACGTGCTAGTTCTAAATTGATTAATTAATTTTAATAATGATTTACTCACAAAATTCATTCTAATGCAGTAATACTCAAATTATTCAAATTAGAAAGACAATATTAAGCAAACTCCTCACAAGTTAAGTTTATTCTTATAGAGAACTGCTTAGTCTCGGTATTGACTTAAGATGTTTTCACTTTTAGTTTCAGAAATAGTTAAAAAATCAAATGAATTTTAATGTATGGTAGTTTCTTTTTTGAAGAAAAAAAAAAATGTCAAGAACACTCTTAATAACTATACTTTTTATAAGGTATACAGAGCAAAGAATGTAGTTAAGAATATTTAAATTATGCCTATATAAAATGAATATTAAAAAAAATTTGTTTTGCATAATTTATGCAAGGTGTAGAGAAATACAAAAACAAAACAACACAGGGAGAAAAAAAATCCACTTGAAAAAATTTCAATTTTTTAAAATTATTTTTTATAATGATTATTATTAATTCCAGTGTAAATGAATATTTTTGTTTGTAGCGTAGCATAACATCAAAGCATAATACAAGCAAACACATGCATACATACTTATATTCTCCATTCATAGTGAATATAAATATTTTCAAATTCAAATGTGTATATCTAATGTGCAATTAAAAAGTCTCAGTTATAATTACATAACAGATATACGAGTATGTATAATGAGAGATCTTAAATAAACAACAAAGAAGAAGAAGAAGTTGAAGAAGTTGAAGAAGAATTTAATAAGAATTTTAAAAATGCTCAAAATGTTTAAACATTAATATGTCTATGGCATGATCAAGTCAAATTATTAACTAAGCATAATTGTGAAGCAATTAATATTTATATAGAAGATAAAATTTCAAATACAAGTTATGAAAACAATTGAGGTTTATTGGAAAAGCAATTTATTTGATTTTTTCGTAAATTTTGCGAAGTCATTTAAAATAATATCAGTTAAAACGTGAATCGATATACTGATGCTGCTATCCTGGCTTCACTAATAATTCGAGACGATGAACATATTTTGCTCGTATAAGAATTTCTATCCTCAAGCTGTGTTAATGGCAACCCATTAAAGATAATTTGGAGAGCTCTCTGACTTAAAAGAAGATTTTAATTCAAAGTTAAAACTTTATTTTAATTTTAACAAGATTTTTGTTTTACAGCTGCAGTGAGACTTTTACGAAATTTTTTTCTTATATATTTTGAAATGAAAAAGTGCTTGTGAAAAATCATTTAAATTCTCAGTTCATGATGAGCCCAAGAAAATTAGTGCAAGAAAATTGAGCGCAAATACTGTTTAAATAAAATTAATTTTTATAAAAATTTTTCTAGATTTTCAAAAAATGAAACCGATTATTATTTGTTGTCTATCATTTGAAATTATATTCTGCTTGGGCCTATTATTAATACTGTATATGTTAAGATCCAAATGCAAATGAACGAATTTGATATCTTGCTCTTTGTTCCAAATAAGATCCAAATGCAGTTTCTATGATATCTTGCCCTTTAGTATACTCTTTCAATTCCACAAGCTCTCATTGATTCAATTTGGAATATTTATGTAAATTAATCAGGAAATTTGACTTCAAAATTTTGCAATGTTTGCTAAAAACCTTTGGTACAGTACTCATAGAATTAAAAATTTCAATCAAATTATTAAGTTTATTAAACAGACGGTCTAAGTTAACATATTTAGAATTTTTTAATTAAAAATATAATTTTTCATATAAATAATTGTAGGCAATTTAAATGCAAATAAAATACAGTTTAAATTATAGTTTACATTTCAATAAAATGCATGAGTTTTTGAATGATGGATGTGAGGCACATTAAGCGATTATCATGATGAGATTTTTCAACCTTAATTACATGTTAATTATTTATGTATATATGTGAAGACGAAGCACAAGCAAATAGAATTATTTACTATAAATTATTTATAATTTTATAGCTTATTTTATTAATTTTTTTCTTTTCTAAAAAATTTTTAAGATTGTCTTGAGAAGATTGCAATAATTTTTTGATGTACAAAGAACTTTTTTTCTAAAATTTTATAATAAATTTTAATATATAATTGTGATTATTTTAAAATTTTATGTGATTTTATAGTTAATTAAAATTGTATACGATTTATTCATTAAAAATTAAAAAAAAAAAAATTAATTTCAACTTCAATTAAAAATTTTCAAAAGACTTAACCTTGATTGTTTGTATTCAAGTATTCAAATATGTGAACAAAAACACACACTCGTGTAACTCATATATAGTAGTATCTGTTTATGATTAAATTGCTAATCACATGAATATTCACTACACTTATATACCATGCTATAATACAGAGTGTTTCGAATATTGTGGTAAGTAATTTCAGGGGTGATTCCTTGATAAATTTTATTTATCAAAGAATTAAAAATATATTTGATTCGAGCCATAGTTTTCAAGGTGAAGCTCGTCAAAATCAGATTTTTTTTTAACAAATCGCAACTTTTCGAAAATATAGAGCTATCATAGCCCTTAAAACAATCCCCAGAGATGTTTACTGTATGTCGCATTCCGAAGTTATAAGCTGTAGCTTGAAGACGAGTATATTTGCAACCCCCCACCCCTTCCACTCATTGTTAGATTGGTAGATTCCACTCTAGGCATAAGAGGACATATCCCTCCACTCAATATGGAATTTTGATCAAAGAATCTTTCTTGATTTTATTTGCCATCTTATATGAAACACCTTGTATATATATAATTCGTGAAAAACAAGAGAAAAAATATTAACCATTCTCATGATTTTACCATTTTAATATAATCATTTCATCCATTATTTGTACAATTAAACATTTAAAAAAAAAAATTATTTAAAATTTCTTGTATTTTTATTGAAATTTTAAAATGTTTCTAATTAAAATTTTCTATTTTAACAATATTATTTGTTTGTTTAATTAATTATAATTAGCGATAATATATGAAAATACCACCTATAAGTTGTGTTTATTTAAGTAATATAGGATAAAATCAAATTTATGGAAAAGGTTCAACAAAATAAATTAAATAAAAATTTATTTTTAATTAAAATAATAAAATTTGTAATTTAATTTAGGAAATTAACAATATATTTGAAAAATAAATAAATAAATAAATTCGGAAATTTATTTACGTAATTTAAAGTTGGAAAATATTCGGAGAGCTCTATTTTTATTTACAGAATAGAAACGGTGGGGCATTATAACAACCTTTTTTATTAATGTATAATTCAAAATTAATAAAGGCAATGTGGAGGTTGTAATTCCGTTAAGCAAGTGTATTTAGATGATTTTAATAATGTGCCTATTAGCACTAATTAGCATTAATAGCCGCGGTCAAAAATTTATTATTCTATGTAAAATTTCATTTGGAAATTTTAGCTTCGTTAAATTATTTTGGAAACTGCTTTGGTATTTCTAACAATTTCGTATGGAATCAATCCTGTTATACGTACAATACTAAATGTTAATAGAAATTTTGTCTTCTATCTCCGAACTATCGACTTAAAATCAATTTTATGCCTTAATTACCATTGAAAAATATATAAAATATATTTTACGCCTTATTGTATGCAATTTTTTTTATTTTATTGTATGCATATTCAGAAATGCCAATATGTTATATAAGTAATTTTTATATTTTTCAAACAGAAATTGTTAAAAGATCCGGTCTTTTTTCAAACTGTGATAAAATTTAATAATTTTTTTTTATTTTCCTTGGTACATTTAAGTGTTCGGTCTAAATAAGCCCGCTCAATTGATATATCGTAAAAGTTCAGTAGCAATATTTAAAAAAAAAAAGTAAGAATTTATTATAATTCAGAGAAATTCTTAATGTAAGTTTCAGTAAATAAAAGAACGTTGCTTACTATCTCTGTTCTCTCCATCTCTTCATTGGTTTTAATTTCCATTCGAATCTTTGATTATAATTGCATATAAAAGTTGGAAAATTCGCTATCAAATTTTAGTCAGCAATTTCAGCACATCGCGTCAGCACATGTTAATTTATCAAAAATTAACAATTAAATTAAGAAACACGATATGAACTGAAACATAATTCATTACGAAAATTAATTCAGTCGATTTTAACTATTACAAAAAAAATGTGCCTCAATTATATAGATTTCATTAATAATCCAAAAAAAAAAGGCACATAAATACAAAAAATCCAAAAAAAAACACGAATTAACAGTTAATTGATTTTTTTTCTCCATTACAATTTTTAATTATCATTAAAACAAGCAATTCAAATTTATTTTAATTCAAATGACATTAACCTTTCTTAACCTGCGCTAAAACAAAAATTAAAAACAAAAACTACGAAAAAACAATCACGTATATAAAAAAAAATTAAATAAATCCGATAATGCGTTTAATTAATCACAAAATCGCGTAATAGTACAAAATGATTGTAATGAGAGAGAAAAACAAAAAAAAAGCAGCAAAATTGACGGAATGGGAAAAAAATAATTGTAAGCCATGTAAGAAATACCAAAGAACTCTGCATTAACCATTTTTTTTTTTACAACGCATTAACAATAGTCATTTGTAATTTTGTATAATATAATTTGAAAATAATAGGTGGCACACTTTTAATGTTACATTAAACGATTGAACAATTTAGTTGAATACTAGCATGAATGTGTAATTATTGTGAATGTGGTTAAGAAATAAAAGATAAAAAATTTATGTAATTTACCATTGAACCAATATTGAAGAATTGTTTTAATCTTATTTTTTTGTTAAATTCCATTTTATATTAATTGTGATTTGAATTTTGTAATTTGTAACTAAAGTGTTATATGTAAGTGTATACATAGATATTTTGTACAAATGATTGTAGATCATTACTCTTATAATGATAGTAGATTACTATTATACATACACATTATTAAGACAAAATAAGTCTAGATTTTACATTGTATACATAGTAGTGTAATATGGATATGAAGTGGAGTACTTATTTATAGTATAATCATAGAATAATCCTTAAAGAAACTGATGTAAAGTTCATTATTAATTCAATTCATTTTCTGTTATACTATTTAGCTATATTTGAGCTAAAGAAGTTATAATGATATATGGTGATGAAATGTGTGATTAAGATATCAAAATGATATTTCTATATATATATATATATATATAGAATTTTTATGTGTAGGTATACGGATTTGGTTTAAATTAATAACAACACGTACAGACAACAATGTTTCGGTGAGTTCGGCCACGTTCTACCCGTATAAATGTAATGAGGTGTAAATTAGTTGATTCAATTTTTGTTGTCAAGTTGCATACATGAGTGTAAATTTTATTGTCAAAATTAATTCCAGTAAACTCAAAGACTGTGCGTAAATATAATTTCTAATCAAACATAAGGTACTTTATAGCTCCTCCTGCATCTTCCGAGAATTTAATTTCTGATTTAATTTCTAAGCTTGATTAATAAAGCCTATCAATTAATTATCTAACATAATTTTGAACAAACTCGCTATATAAAATTTAGTTTCATTCTATAGATTTTAGAATAGATTCGCTAGATCTTTATCTAGTTTCATTCTTAAATTATGTTGAGCAAATAAAATTAAAGAAATCAGTTCGAAAAAGAAAACCGATAGAAATAAGAAAATCTAAAAATTATGCGCGACAAATTTTTAATATTGCTTCTTTTACTTAACATTCTGTTTTAATTTTGAGATCAAAAATAACATGTTGTTTTTGCATTTTTTATTGCATAACTTAAAAAAAAAAAACATTTTTCGAGATGGGTATATGAACTTTAAAGACATAAAAATGTAGGAAGCAAAAAAACAAACAAAAATAAAATGCAAACATTTTCTATGTCAATTTTTTTTCCATGTTTCTTCGGTTGTAAACAGAAGTTAAATGTCGGATTTTAATTAATTATCATGAGATTTTTGGAGCAAAATGCTATTGATTATATTTTTCTCATCTTTTCTTTTTTTACGCTAAAAATATTTAAAAAATTTTCGATGTTTCGTAATAACGATGTTACTCTTACTGTATAATGGAATTAGTTCTTGTAAAAATTTTGTTTATAGACGCAAAATATGAAATAAGACTTTTCAAATCAAACAAGTATGACATACAGAAAATGTATCATACTTGTATGCATAAACGCAAAATATGAAATAAGGCTTTTCAAATCAAACAAGTATG
Organism: Condylostylus longicornis; assembly: GCF_029603195.1. NCBI lineage: Eukaryota > Metazoa > Arthropoda > Insecta > Diptera > Dolichopodidae > Condylostylus > Condylostylus longicornis. Next base: position 5,274,775 of record NW_026577975.1, on the reverse strand, counting down.
ACATACAGAAAATGTATCATACTTGTTATGCATAAATGCAAAATATGAAATGAGGGTTTTCAAATCAAACAAGTATGACATGCAGAAACAATATCATACTTGTATGCTTAAACTATGTATGACTAATTGCATGTATAAAATTAAAATTTCAATCAATTACAATTCAAAAAAAAATCAATTAGACTCGTACAGTTTGATATAGACTTGTTCGATAGTAAGGGAATAATTGTGAATACAAATAATTATTTGAGTGAAATATTCACAGTTATCGTGGAACGTGATATGCTGCAGGGGAATCAGTATTTTCACCGACAAGCAGGCATTGGAATTAGAAGCATCTACTTCTAGAGCAGTCTGAGACTGCAAGTCACTTCTCAGCGAAATGGCGCATCGTTTCGAAATTGATCTCATTTGGATCCGGGATACAAGGAAAATGCAGGGCGAATGAGTTCGTGACGACTCTTGGAGTTCTTCCTTGAAATATCTCTGAGCAGAACTCTAAGAAATATCTCTGAGTACTTAAATGTTCCTGTTACGTAACTCGGCAGTTAAGCAAACAAATCGCAGATGGACAAGCAGAACCATATGCCAGGAACCTTAACCGATTAAATCCTAAGCGCGATGTAAATGCCAGGTACGTTAGCTGATTTCTGAAGAGCTCAAGCTTGTTCTTGTGAGAGTGGGTGATTTTGGAGAATGTTAGTACTCTATTTCCTTAAATATCCAAACTAAATTAAAAATTCTATCAAAAGTATATTTTTATATAAACGAACATCAGCTTTAACTCAAGTTTACTTACATTCTAATTCCCAATTCTATTGCAAGTTAGCAAGTTATTCTCAAAATTCGCTAGATTTAATTTTACAAAAAACTTAAAACTAATATCAAATTAATTCAATATTGATTTTTTTTCTTATATAAAACTTCATTTACTTTTTAATGTCTTAAAATGGTATACACTGGAAAAAAAAAATTAACGAATACCCCAAGCTCATTAAAAAGTTTTTTAATTGCTTTATAATATGCAAATTACTTTATAAATAGAAAAAAAATAATTCACAATATCCTTAGGCTTATATTATTAAGTATAACCTCTATTAATATTTGATTGGAAAACATAAGAAGAAATTTTTTTTTTTTTTAAATAATAATTACGTTTGACCCAATTCACATCTCAAATAAAAACTTGTTTAATTCACAATTTTTTTTTTTTTTCTTAAACACAAAAGCTTAATAGGCGCCACTTCCAATTTATAAGTAGTGTACATACTATATTGTATAAAAATTATTTAAATAAAAATGTTGATTAAATATAAAAATTTTATTTTATAATTTTTGTATTTTATTAACCAAAAAATGTTTACTTTTCAATATTAATAATGATTTTGTGTATGTGGAAATGATTCAAATGGATTGCCATCCATTGTCTTGCCGCCTCAAGTCAGATAATCATTATACATTTATATAATAAATCAACAATATTCGTAAATATGTATGTATGTGTTTATGTTATAATATTAATGTGTATACATGCTGATATATAGTATATTTTGATATTTATGAATTTTTACATGCAATTTCAGCATTTATCTTTAGTAATGAGAAAATTTTTATTGCAACAAATAATAATTTTTTTTTGACATTTAATTGATCAATCATCATTTTTGTTTTTCTTTTAACATGCATCACAATATTCATAATACTGTCGGTTAGTATGTTAGTATGTTGTATATATATATAGCTATGTGGAATGGTATATGAGAAATGAAAATCTCGACCAATATATGATTCATACTATTAAATTGAAGCTTATTATTTTTTGATTGCGTTCTTATAGTTTTGTTTTTAAAACAGACGCCTAATATTAATGCAAGTTTTAATGTAAATTAAGCACAAAAATAGCATTGTTTTTAAGTTGATTTTGCCAATTATATACTAGATATAGAATTTGGAATAGTTAGACGATTTTATATTCGAAAACATATTTCGAAACTGGATGTAATTTTTAATATACATGTTATATGTGATATACAATTATGGTGAATATTTCAAAAATCGACTGATGTTCCCCGAGAAGGCAGAACGATGCTGATAAAGAAGTCAAACGCCTCCAAGCTATATAGGGTTTAGTAGCACATTGTACCTATACCTCTGTCTCGCAGTAAACAGTAAAATTTAAGTAGCGGGGAGTGAAATTTTTAACAATTTTAAAACAAACTATCAATTTATTTCTTTCTTTTCTTCATGTAAAAAATGTCGTATTTTCTGGAATTTAATTTAACAACCTCTTAAGAATTATATTATAAATCTTCAATAACATTGACCCAATTAAAATTTGATCATTACAAGAACATTTATCATGATTCCTCTCTCCACTTTGAATTGGATTATTTTTAGTTTAGCAACTATTCTCTGAAATCCTTAAGCGGAATATTTTCAGTATTCACAGTGAGTAATCTTCTTGAGGCTGATAGTATTACAATAATGACATTACGAAAAACATTTCCGTCTTTATTTTTGCAGCTATCATAACCCTCCTTCATTTTGTATTACGAATGAAATGACAAAATATTTTCTATTCTTCTGTTTTCAAACTAAATTCTGGCGGATTGGAATAATATATGGTGACGGAGAAATAAATTGAGTGGGAACATTTTTTTTAATATTGTTCATAACATTTAAGCACAATATTTTTTTTCTAATGCAATTTTTATACAATTTTTAATTGATTGTTTATTTTTTTTTTTATTCTCTTATACATTATAATGGGTATAAAAATTATTTACCATATTTTAACATCACAATATTGAAATAATTAAAATAATAAAGAAAAAACAAGAATTCAATGTAAATACAGAAATATAAATTGGAATCTATGGAATATAATTGAAAGAAAAAGAAAAACCGCGCCTTAATATTTAATATTTCCACTTTTGAATGCTTCATGGCATATAGAAGAGCATTCATCAGAATTTTTTTTTGTTTTTTACTTATACATAACAGATTATTTTAAAGAAAATCAAAGAATAGTAGTGTTATAGAATCAAATTCTCACATATCATTGATTTCTTAAGTATTCCATATAATTGTATTCTGCATAATGAGATTTTTAATTTGCTTTACAAAAAAAAATTAAAGTACTTTGCAGACGACACTTAAAAGTGGAATTCATTCAAAATATTATTAATTTTCAATTGGACGGTGGTACACCTTAAAGGTTAAAGTTTTTTTTTTTAAATTATTGAAAATTTAATCAATCAATTGAAGCTATACAAAATTCCTTTAAACAAAGTTCCATTACATTTAAAATTTTATGAGAAATCAAACAAGTATAACACGAATTCTAATATGTTTTCGACTACTTTATGCATAAATCAATTTCTCAAACCTTCATGCACAAGACTTCTTCTATATATTTATGCGACAACAAAATATTTATTTTGTTTAAATTTGGCAATTCAAAAAACGAACGTCCCTATTGTTTCATCAAACCACTTCAAACTTGTATATAATACAAGCTTAAGTTGGTTCAAACATTGTTTGATCAAATCACTTCAAACTTGTATATAATACAAGTTTAAGCTCGATCAAACAATACCAAATCAAACTTGTATATAATACAAAATACTTATTGTATGATGTTAAATTAATCAAGGAAGTCGTGATGTGGCTATTTAAAAATTGTTTTAGAAAATAATCTACTATATTTAAATTGATTATACACACACTTCATATTTTTATGTATTTAGGGTATATATGAAAATACGGAAATATTATTTAATTGAATATTCTTAAGGCTCTCTTCTACATACATATAAATATGCACATATTATTCATCTTATACGAATTATTGCATGCAACGTAAAAGTGCAGTAACTTTTTAAATAAAAATAAAAAAAACAAAAATAGAAAACATAGAAGAGATGATGAAAAAATTAATAGAATACCGCTAGACTCATAATACTAATAATAATCACCATATTCTTATTTTGTGAAAGCAGAAGAGTGCGAAGAATATATAGAAGAAGTGAGCGTGATTAATAATTACAATTGTAAATTATTATGACCACCATGGCTCTACTATGATGACTAACCATATAGAAAATAAGAGAGCAAGAAAAGAGCAATTTTTTTTTTTTGCTTAATTGAATTCGTTTTTGTTTTGTATATTCCTGTTTCTATGCTTTTGTTTTCATTCCCGCCTCTGCATAATTTATAGTCGATATATTAAATTTGTCGCTACGTATGTAACACTGAGAAGGAGACTTTTGCGATATCATTAAGTACGTTGCTTAACATTAAATCCTAAGTCGATTTTAATATCCCTGTCCATTCGTCCGTTCGCCTGTTGTTAAGATGTCTTTTTGAGAATGCGAAGAACTGTAAAATTAAAATTTGGTCGACTGGTCGATTTCGTGGACTGTAGAATGATCACGAGTGGCTCATTGATACTGGGATCTCCTGTATAACATCCTTTTGAGAAAATTACCGCATATGATTATACGACATATCATTGAAAAGATCTTCGAAATCTCTACAATTTTTGTTCAACAATTATTTATTGAATCTTTTAGAAAATAAAATTTCAAAGTATTTTTTTTTATAAAAGCCTTATACGCTTACCAAGTATATAAAATTTAGAGTTAAAACAAAGTTAACTTACAATAGACGGGCATTTAATTTTGAGAAAAACTAAAATTGATTTCATTTTACTTGCTTTATTCTCTTCTTGAAAAATTGTTTATAATTCATAACTTTAAATCTAAAAATATAAAATTTGTAAGGGAGTGGATCGCTAAATCAATCTTGAGTCGTGGTACAATTTCAGTTATTTAGGTTTAGAAAAACAAAAACAAAAATTATGTATTTTTAATATGCCATCCATATTGCACTCACTAAGTATATATGCAACGGGAGGTAAGCATGTATATGCAACAAGTATATATATACGTATATATCTAAAAATAAAACGTGACTTGAGTTCATTGTTGTCTGCTCTGTAATACACAAAATCACAGACATAATAGTAGAAAATTTTTAAATTAAAATTATAAGCGCAACTAAAAGTAAATAGAAAAAAAATTTTTTTTTTTGAATTACAAAATGTTGCGTTGGATTGTGTAATTTTTTTCATTTTTCCTCAACTTATAATTGAAATTATTGTGAATTATCGTTCTTTTGTACTGTTGTTTTATTATATATGTATGTATAATATGTATATAACTTATGTTATAGGATTACGGAACAGTGTTGAGATATATAAGATTCCTGAAAATTAAACTGTTTTCTATTGTATTTTTTTTTAAAGTTTTGCTGTTTCTTTATTAAAATAAATTAAGATTAACTGGTTTATGCAATATTCAATGCTTATATAGCAACAAATCTACCATGATTCGGGGCAGTTATACATGCAAAATAAAAATGAATGTAGGGGTTAAAACAATTAATTTTTTTTTTAATTAATGATTATGATGGTAGCAAAATTGTTGTTAATATGCCACTAAAAGCAGCACTTACCATGCTAATTAGCATAAGTTTTAATTGCCAAATTAGTAATACATTCAAATGTTATGATCTTAATGTGGTCAAAATTGTTAAATTTAAAAAAAAAAAAAAAATTCTTGAATTAAAATAATTGATTTTCTTTGCACCATTTTATTATTTAAATAATGATATTGCATACTGAGGACATGCTAATTAATTTTTACAGAAAAAATTAAAAAATTAATAAAAATTTTTAATTATAATAAAAGTATAAGTTTTGGAAATCAAAATGAAATTGAATAAAAATTTCATTTCCATCAAAAAATTGAGATACTCGTTTTTGTGTTTAAATTCTCATTAATTCGAAAACATTTCATTATTACTCACTTTAATTTGACCAACACACAACAGCTATTAACACATTGTTGACTGGAAATTTTACTGAAATTTTTATCTCATGTATACCGGCTATTATATTGTAACTGGACGTGGAAGTAAAACAATAAAAGTAAATATGAGTCGCTCTCTTCTGATACAGTATCATTTCCATAGTTATCACAATTTGATTAACAATAACTCGGACAACCAGATAAAGCATCCGTGTGTAATTCATTGAAAGATTCTTCATTACGTTCCGTCATCGTTTTTTCAAAAATATTTTTAAATTATTAAATATTTTTTACAATAAAGTATTTGGCGGGTCTTATAAGCTAGAGAAACAGATTGTGTTATACTGACCAACAATTGCAATATATGGTCGCCAACAGGGAAAACAACAGCGATGCGAAAAAAAACGCATCACGAGTTTACTTGTCCTCGGTTAACAACGTTCGGCCATAAAAACACAAGTAAACTCCAGACCGGTCAACAATATTTTAAAATATTTTAATCTATTCAAACGAAATGGTCAACATTGTATATTCTTTTTTAAAAATATGAGCTTTTATTCACTTGTCCCATCTGACTGTGTTCTCGATCAGACCATTTTGAACAGTCTGATTAATTTTTTTTGCATATCGCTCTCCTAAAATTATGCAATTTTCTTTAAAATCTAATTTGTTAATAATTATAACTTATCCTTCATAGCTCTATACAAATTTTTTAATAAATAATAATTCTAAATACTAAAAAATTATTTTAAATATATTTGTAGTTTATATTTCATTGACATTTTTTAAAATAATTTCCGATTATTATTTTGTTTATCGATTTTTAATGCATGACTATTGAAAATTCCAATTCACATTAATAAAAGGATTTTTATATAAAACAATAACTACTCGTATACATACATTATTTATATTTAAAATCAATAAAATGCAAAAAAAAATATTAAATTTGTTATACATTTTATGAAATAACGAAAAAGAAAAAAGAAAGCAAAAATTATTTGCTATAATTATAACAAATCAATTTCTCCACTTGTTGGAAACAAAATTTTTATTTATGTACATAATAATATGCTTGAATATCTAAATATTTAATTCCGTATCATTTATATCATATATATACCTATATATGTACCTATAAAATATCTTATATTTTAACAGAATATAAAAGAAGGAGAGCAAAATATAAAATATTTAGGTTATGACAAGTTGTCACGCGAAATTATTTTATTCTGAAAGTCAAGAAAAATAATATTCCATGAAAACGACAATATTATTGTTAATTAATTTGAAGTTGAGACAGATTTTCTACATACCCAAATTCATATATATGTATATATATGTAAGAGAAAATAACCCACAAATAATTCAAATTGATTTCAATTGATATACATTAAAAAAAAGTTCAACAACATTCCAAATTTAAAAAATAAAAAATTTTGAATTCCTAAATAATTTTAAATGAAATTTTAATTATATTAGCCAATTTTTATTTTAATTTTGACCGGAATCTTATAAACCCAGTGCAATTGTAAATTTACTTTTAAAATCTAAAAAAAAATATATAAAATTTTTGGATAATATTTGAAGCGGAACACACAATCGCAGCACATTCAAGAGATTTCAAATCAAAATATTTCAAATTTATTAAAAAAAATCTTTATATCTTAAATTTTTTGGCAATATTTGGAGATGATTTGAAGATTGTTTTTTAATAAATTTAAAAAATTGTGATTTAAAGTCGAAAATGAATACTTTTATTATAATTTACAGTCTAATCGTGTGTTCCACTTATTAATCTCACTTTTAATTCGATTCCAAATCAGAATTCTACTTTTTCCCTAATTAATTACTCATTTCAATTTTTTCCAACAAGACTACTAATTTTTTTACTCACATTTTTGCATTTTTTCTCAAATTGTCGATTGAACGGTCTTACCTTCATAAATAAACTGAATGAATTTTTTATAAATTTTGAAAAAAATCGAGATAAGCAATACGGAGAATAATTCTTCTCACTCAAAAATTACATTACACAAATTGCATATTTGATAGTTACTCACTTTCTTCTCACTTGGCGAGTAAAATAACAAGATACACAATGAGGGTCTTATTTTAAATTTTATTCAAATTCATTATGATCTTAATTATAAGTACTAGTTTATCTTATTAACAAAATATTTTCACAATTTCCTGTTTTATCAACTAAAATTATGGAAAAAGGAAAATTTCTAATAAAATTTTTTTAAATATAAATAATTTTTTTATTGATAAAATTTCAATTTCAATTATAAAATTGTGAAAGTGAAGATTCTTCTTCTTCTTATACGAGTACTAGTTTTTGTACAAAAATAAAAAAAAAAATTGACATTCCATTATAAAACGAGTAACTAGTATTAAAAGCTGCCGAAGAGAAATTATAAGAATAATTTCACTTTATAAAATTCTTTCTAAACGTACATATTATAAAAACACTATCGAATACATGTTTAAGCTGGTATATATAACTGCAGATATCCCAATTAAAAATTCAAAAACAACCACAATATTTTAAAAAGAAACAAAAATTTAATTTTTTTTGTACATAGCTATGCGTGTACACAGTCATATGTATAAGATTCATATATGACACATACGAGTATTAATAACTATCATTTTACTATCATTTAATTTTTTTCTTGATTCTCTCCTTTTCCTTTTTTCTTTCATATAATGTATATACACTCATATATAGTTTGTGCTCACCATAATATAAACCGCATTTAAAATATTTTAAGGCTCGTGCCATTAAAATTTTTATTGAATGGTATACGAGAAAAATTACGAGTATGTATAGGTATTATAAGATATTAAAATATACAAGTTTATTATAATATTTCAGTTAGTATACAATCTTGGCACCATACATACCAATATTATAGTTAATATAGCAGTGACTATTTTGTTATTTTTTCTTTATTGCATAAAATTTCCATAAACGTGACATCAACATAAAAATGGCAATTCAATATTCTACACAACAACATTTATTTTTTTTTTTGTTAAAATATAATTTTGTTAGTTTTATATTATTGAAGACTATATTTAGTACGAGTATATATAACAGTTAGCCTTTTAAAAATTGTAAATATTGAAATACATGAGTAAATAAATAAATTTCGTATATATAAGAAAATCTAGGTTAATTTACTTTACATTGCTGCAAGTGTACATATTATACAAAATATACTGATTTTATTATTATAATAGTAAATTTTTTATATGCAAGTATATGAGAGGAGTGGAAAATAATTTCTCTCCTCTCTGTATTTTATTTATTTACCTATATATTTCGTGACGTTAAAGGGTTTAACGATCGTCTCAGAATATTATTGTGTTTTGCATTTGTTTCCCTAATATAACACAATTAACTTAAATTTAAATGTTCTATCATTTATTCAATAAGTTATTTTATTATTTACTCATATTAACCCTATACAGCTAGATAAGGGTTAAATTAGGCGACCATATATTCTTACACAATTAAGTTCAGTAAATTTTATTTGAATTTATTTTGAATTTTTAGTTTAATTACGACAAGTTTATTGTAATATTTGCCATAATTAAAGAATTCAAAAGGTTCGATTAAAATTTTGTGGCGCAGTACTAAATAACAAGAGCTGCAATGTGCAATTTGCGAGTACAAAAGAGAACAGTTCAAATTGAAATGTTCTTAATTTGAACAAAAATTTTGTTCTAATTTTTTTTAAGTACTCTCGGATTACGGCACACATTTTGTAAAATTTACCATTCAATGTTCTGATTTTGAAGCAATAGGTTAAATTTACAAATTAAAAATACATACAACAATCACATGTTATGATTATACTTAAGTATATGATCAAATCTATATTAAAAATAGAATAAGAAGTACAATTGTTTTTCATTTATACTTTTTTTTATGAGTTTTTCGTTTGCTGATTAATTAAATTAAATTGAGAATTTACTTAATTATATACATATATATATATATAGAAAAAAGAATGTATTCATTTTACAAAAATGTATATAGGACCAGGGGGGCCAGCATAATTGTAATAAAAAATTTATAAATTTCTTCTTATGCTATTTAAAATAGTTTAAAAATGATTCTTTGTACTATTCTTTTTCTTCTTCCTCTTCTTCTTTCTCTTTTTCTTGTTATTTATAATTGTCTGAATTTTATTAGTAATTCCAGTAGCCACGAGTCAATAACATTAAAATTTCTGTCAATACATTTATTATGTATGCATAAAAATACTTAAATAGTAATTTTGTATAGCCATTGGAAAATTTTTTAAATACAATTTAGAAGAAATAGAAAAGAGAAAGCATGGTAAAATTAGTCATTTATTTTTTAAATGTAAAAAGACAATTATAAAATTTCTACAAAAGAAGAATGAAATAATCGAGAATGGAAACCGAAAAAAATTATGTAGAATGAACAAAAAAAAAGGGTTAATACTTGTATGGAATAATTATAAAATAAATTCAGATCAAATCAATTGGTTTTGTAAAGAAGTACAATTCTCCTTAAATGATTTGAATTTTTCAAAGCTACTGAATAATATTTTCTTTAATTGCATACCGCTAGGAGGTATGGTCAAGTTAGACGGCAAATTAGATTTAATTTTTTTTTAATTTGTCGTTGCTCTTCTACTTTCATGAAAATAACACAATATAATAGCAAGCTTTCCAAAATTATAAAGTTTTGCTAAATTTTAAAGGCAGTAACTTGTAGAAATTTTTTTCAATAGCCATGTTTCGGAACCATACAACAGGACCGGCTTCACACATGTGTTGAATATTCTCAGTTTTGTATTTCTGGATAAGTGTGAGGATTTTCAATGATTACACAAATTAATACACAAATAAAATGCAGGTATTCATAAATGGGAGCCTAAGGATCATCTGCCGTGTATTCTGGCCCAGACGGATCAGCGACACAGACCTCTGGGCTTTAACCCACCAAGAACCAATTGCAAGGCTTATAAAGAAGAAAAAACGATGATGGATAAGAAATACATTGCGACGCCCGTCTGAAACCATCGCAAGACAGGTATTGGAGTGGAATCCACAGGGTAGAAGAAGTGTGGGACGGCCAAAGAATACTAATCGAACAATAATCGCCACGGCTAACATGACGTGAGCAGAAGTAAAAAGGATGGCCTCTAACAGAGTTCTTTGAAACATAGAATAGAAGAAAGTTCTATTCTATATTTGATTACATCCAAATGAAACTTATTTCTGAATATATATGCTGCTTTTAAATTTTTAAGTGAAGGGAGGCTGGGTATTCCGCAACTCTCTGTTTATTCATAAATTTTCAATTGAGCATTTTTATTGACAATATTCAATTGGCCAATTGTTTAATCATAAAATTTCTATTAATCAATAGACGCTCGACTGAACGAGCAGAAGTATGAAATGAAACTAATAAGTGCATTATTTTTTTAAATTTTGTTGGAAATGTGCTTATAACAAAAAGAACAACTTGATATAATAAATAAATAAAAATTAAAATGAAAGTTTTACAAATTAACATAATTAAGGTTCTTTTTATAAGAAAGCGAAATTGCATTAGCTTTTAAGTGTACAATTTCACCAATTTCTTGTACTTAATAGAAGTTATTCTTTATTTTAATAAATGGAATAAGCAAACACCAATTTAAATTCTTGAAATTTATTATTCAATGAACGTAGAATTTTCGATTTATTTATTAAAAATTAATTCAAATTTTTCATTAATGGTATACCAATTATAATATTATAATTTTCAGGTTATCGAAAAAAAAACAAATTAAGAATTTTATTACTTAACTTACTTAAAAAGATTATATAAGGAAAGAGGACTTCATGATAAATTAATGGCGGCACTTACCTGAAAAGAGAAAAGAAAAAATTTAATTAATTTAATTGTTATTATTAAATGGTTTGATTCAAAAAAAAAAAAACATTTTTTTTGAGAAATTAGAAAAGATTTTAATAAATTTTCAAAATAGCATTTTTAAAATAGAAGTGATTAATCTGTATTTATAGTTAAGAATTTTATTAGCTTTTTTTAGATTCGACGTTTAATTTTTAATGAAAATTCGTAAACTATTTTCTCGTACTACCCATGTCCGGTCGATCGAATAAAGTAACAATCCCATATATTGTAGCAGAGTTGTTTGTTCTAGCCACTGATGCTACATGAGATTGACTGAAAATTTTCATTTTCCTTGTGAAAAATCTGGCACACTATATTAAAAGTCAATATATTAGTATATTGTTATACAGTTTTCGACTTGTATATATAATTCAAATTATTCGAAATATAAAACTAAATAAAATAGGCTGGTATTTTTTATTCAAATTAAATTTTTTATAAGTTTTGAGTTTAGAATACCAAATTTATTTTGAAAATTTACAATTAAAAGTCACGAGCGTAAAAAATCTGGCAAGAATTTTCATTCTGGAAAAAATTTTCTTATTTCTTAAAAGGCTAAAAATTTCAGATAAATCTGACAATTTACCATTACTGGTTCTACGGCTAAAGGTATATAAAAAATGTTTGCTTTCCTTTATATTCGCATTCAGATTTCGATAATCGGAAGTTACCCAATATTCCTTTGGAATAGGTGTATGTAAAGGATTACTTTGTAAAATGTAAAGGATTACATTGTCTATGGCCGTGTTTAGAATTTTTCATCAGAATTTGTTTTTCTTATTTTTCAGTTCATAAATCAAATTGTATTCAAAAATCTCCGATAATCTTTCACTGTATTCCTTATATTAAACAAACAAAACATTTAGCTTTTATATTTACATTTGCATAATAAAAACTTTCTACTAAACTCCAAAATCAGTGGTAATATTTGTTTTTTTTTTTCAATCAACCAAATTTCATTCATTTTTATTTTTAAATTTCATTCACATTATAAATAAAATGTATATAGAAAGCTCTTAAATGAATCAACATCTTTATTATGTAATTTTACCCTATTTGTCCCTTTATTTTTTAAAATATTCATAAATGTCCAATAATATTCAATATGAGCCTAAAAATGGTTACTATCATATTTAAAACATAATAATCAATAAATCAGTTAAAAATTTCCTACTATTTAAAATAGAATGTTAAAAATTTTAGTATCCATTGTACTCGTATATACTTTTATATTGATATATAAGAAATTTCAATAAAATGAGCAACGCATAATTTGAAAATAAATAAAATCAATAAGACACTCACATATAATATAATAGCATAATAAAATTTGAAATGATGAGACGGGTGGAATCTTAAAATATTAAGAGTTCCGAATTGCATTTTATTTTAGTAATATACCCGATATGTATAACATTTAAATTTTATTTGTTATAAAATAAAATATTCATAATTTTGTTTTTATATTTTCCTAAAAATTGTTCGAGTGTATAAATTGAATAAATTAAAACTGCCTACAATCGCATAGATAAACACATAGTTTAAGATACAATATGAAAATTATTACATGAAATCACTATATATATACGCACTATAATATGGTTTCTGTTAAAAGGTACCAAAACGTATTTTATAAAAAAAATAAATAATCATATTTTATTAAATGTTATATTAGTTTTTATTAATTTTAAAAAAAATGTTATTATTATGGTTAAAAGTTATAGTCGGTGTATTCTATTCCATTTTAAAAATTTTAAATTATTGAAAATTATTGAAAAATATGAAAAGCTATTATGATTAAAGCCTTACTATCATAAAATAATAAAAATAAGACTGTAATAATTATTGATTTGCAAAATAAAATATTCAAAATCAGGTTCAGTTTTCTGATAGCCATTAGATTTAAATTTAATAAAATAGAAACCAATTTACAATTAAATTAATTATAGGAAAGTCTGATTCAACTAGCACAAGACCACAATCATATATTACGATTGTTCGGAGCATATAGTTATATACTGATGAATTTTCTCACATTATGAATAAGTTTTCTTGTGTTGAGATTAAAATATGAAATTTCAACAAAATTTGTTTAAAAATTCTATTAAAATATAAGTATGATAAAAAATATGGAATTTTACCCTATAGTAATGATCCAGTAAAATTGGTTTTAAATCCGTTCAGGAATGAGGCTGGGATGAAAAATAAAACTGTCGGTGAATTAAATACATGAACTTTATATATTTTTAAATTCTACAAACGCAGCAAAATAGCGACTGGTTCCTTTAACAGTAATACAGTACAGTCAAACATCACACCAAAATTGGGGTTTAAATTAACTGTTATCTGAAACCTGTTTTTGTTAAGTTTTTAATATCGGTTTTCTTAGAGTCAATGAATTTTGTAGAAGTCTGAAATTTTAGTAAATTTTAGATACTAAATCGGCTGCGTCGTTTTCCAAATTATCACTTTTCGAAACTAGTAAAATTCGAATTTTTGGCGTCTTATATATCCGAAGCGACAGGCTTTTTTCAAAATTGCTATACAATTTTCTATACAACAACTCACTTATTACTTACTGTCGAATTCGATCATTATGTTGGGGTTGGAATTATATTTTTTTTTCTTTTCCTAAGTGTATGCAATAATTTGATATATTTCGATATATTCATGAAAGTACATTATTTAAATAGGTTGTAGAATGGTTTTTACTGGTTTAAGATGGGCAAAGTGTTACTTTACAAATCACTGGCCTGATCTGAGTTTATTTACAATTCTGTTCTAGAGAAATAAAAACAGACGGATAAAAATACAAAAGCCATCTACTGGACGAAATTTAAATAACCATAAACTTCTCACCTATTCCTTTATAAGTTGATGTAGTAAAGGAGTGTTGTATTACCATAAAAGGAACCCGACAACTAAATAAACTAAAAATTATTCGCTAAAATTTGATACGCTTTAATTGTTATATATTGTAAATTTAAAAACTGTTATATTTGTAAAAACAAGAAATATAATTTTTATAATTAAACGTAAATCAGAGTCTAAATGGTTTAATAAGTGTCAAAAACGCAATAAATTAAAAAAAAAAATTAAAATTTTTTTTAAAGTTGCAACTTCCACCTACAATTTTCTCATTTTAAATGACATCGAGACAAATTCGTTAACAAGTTGTTTTAATTTTTTTCATCGAATTTTTTTAAATTTATAGCTTACAACCATTTTGGTTGGTATATGTAGAATGCAATCACTTTTCCGCCGTACAGGTGAAATCGTTTTTTTTTTATGATCTTAAAATTTTTTTAAGGCATTGCAATCTCTTTAAGAGATGTGAACGACTCAATTACGTATAATGTGTTGATATCAAAAATAGCAAGCTATAAATTAAATTCAAATATTTTTGGTTATTTTTTTTTTCTTAAATTCTTTTAGATTTGCTAAAAATGGTTTTGGTGTATAAAATATTTAAATGTTATTAGGTTTTCTTCATCAGTTGTCACATAAATGAATGCTTGAAATTAACAGCAATGTTAAGATTTTTTATGTTGTGTTCTGTACCAGATTGTACATTTTAATTACTGTGATACATAATGTTGGCTCTCAAGTCCTCATATGCTCAAATTATCAAAATTTGCAGTTTTATCAATAAAAACCAAGGAATATACCTTATCACATAGGATATAATCGAAAAGTTTCAAAATGAAACACTTTTTCGATACCAATCAATAAATCTATTTTCTAAAAATTTTTATTTCGTATTTTGATTTCAATAGCCTTTGTATTTTATATGACAGTGAAGCATAAAGCTAATGAAATTAAAAATCAGTGTCGTCTTTTCCAAATCAGTGTCGTCCTGGTCAGTCATGGTGCGACTTCTGATTTCATTTTTAAAGAAATATGTTTCAATGACACAATCAAAATGAAAGCTATTGTGTACATTATCTTGTGAATTGTAAAAAAAGGGGCTTCCGTTCAAGACAATTTAATGATAACATCACGTCTATAAGGTGAACAATCAGACATTACTGATTATCCATATAAATTTGGATAATATGGTATAGCATTGTTCTAATTCATAGCAATTTCTGAAAATTTGTTGGAACATACCATAAATGTTATGGAACCAACCATAAATGTTATTAAAAGAGTCCATACAGTTCATTATTTCATAAAGTTTAATTTAGGAAAAAGCACCCCATATAAAAGCAGTTTAATATTTTTTTTATGTAAATAAGTAGTGTGCCGAACAGCTTAAGATTTCATTATATAAGAAATTGTCGTTTAAAAAATTGTGCGTGCCTAATGAAGCTGCAAATGGATTTTTATTTAATTTTTCACAATCAAACAAAGAGAACAAAGTTACTTCATAAAACCTGTTTACATAATATACGCAGTATAACGAAGGTAATAATGTACAATAAGATTTTAGCTTAAGGGCAATATAAAAATTTATTTTTTTAATTTTTATGCAAAAATTATTTTTTTTTTTTTGAAAAATCGCAATTTACATATAAAAAATCGCAAATCTTGTTAAAAAAAAGTTCTGAAATAAAAGGACAAATTATTTAAAAAGGGGAGAAATCATTGACTTACATTTATACAACTGCGTACTTATAATAAGTTTGTTTAAGATTTAAATGTTAAATATTTACACGGCGTATCATACACAAATCTATCACATAATTATATCTACCTTTTCATGTACATATATTATAGCTGTTATTCATATAAATTCCGGGGCATACAAAATAATGTTTTATTATATAAGATGGAATTTTTATAATTAATTTTCTTAGAAAATCATTTCAAATTTTTTCATATTACAATTTCATTATTACTGTATACAATAATGCGTCCTATATAATAATATGTACATAGGAACTTACATGAGTGATATAAGTATATAATTTTGTTTATCTTATAGATGACATCATAATTTTCTCATAAATTAGCATAACAAAAAAAATAAAATAACCTGAAAAGAAACCAGCATTCAATCAACGTGCTCATAAACAAAAGAAAAAAAAAATGTTTATCAAATAATAACAGAAAGTAAATAAATAAAAAACGAAAAAAAAAAAAATCGCGAAGGTGGAATTTGCTATCTACACAAGGTATAGATGTGTGTATGGAAATTTTTATATTATGTATACAGTACGCGGATTATAAGGTAAACAAAAAAGGCTATAATAAAACATTAAAGAAATGTGTGCCATTTTTGTTAAAAATTAAATGAAAAAAACAAAATTAGTGTTAGGAAAGTAGAAAAGTTGGGGCATATAAACAGAGAAAAATTTTTAAATTTCGAAAAAAAAAAAATAGATTTTAATAATGCTAGAAGCTATATGCATTTTAAAATTGTTATACAGAGTTTAGGCTTCCAAATGATAAAACTTATATGGAGGTATTTCAGAATAAGGACCTTCGTAATATAGTGGCTGGTCCCTGATATGTCCATAATGATAAAATTCATAGCGATCTGGGTGTCCCTCAAGTAAATGAGGAAATAAACATGAGACATAGAGCACATTTGGAACAGCATGTGAGTGTGGACGCTTCTCGACTTATAGAGGAGAGAGTTTCGATAAAGACTGAAATGAACGTGATCTCTCAATTTAGTCTAAGGTGCTGTGACAACGGAAGTTCACGGAATGTTTATTTACAAAAATACGATAAAACAAAACTAATGGTTAGTTTATTCGAATAGTTTTGGGAGTTATGACCATTCAGATACGTTTTTAGTTAGGAAGTTAAAGGGAGTTAAAGAAAACCACTTTTAAATTTTTAAATTTAAAAGCGCAATTTTAAAACGTTTAGGACATATTTATGCAACAGAATTAGAAGATCAAGCATTTAGTGACTCAAGCCCTGCTACTTAAGTATTATTAGAAGGCGATGGCTTGGATTGTATTAGATTTGGTAGACGGAACAATTGATTTTTATATCAAACTCAATCTCTTCTCTTCGTATAAAAATTTAATATTTTTCGTAATCTCGTTTACATAATGACAATATTTGCGAAAAACAGACTTAAACAGTTACATAAGAATGATGACAATTTCATTAGCCGCTCACTCACTAAACTTAAATTCGAATGATTTTAATAATCTCGTACATACTTTTAGTTCTATTAAATTAATTTTTTCTTCAGTATATAATTACTCAATTTTCTTTACGTATATAACTTTTCCATTTTCAATGATTTATCATATATATAAGTACAGTTTTGACGAAATAATAAATTTTGTTAGATTTATAAAAAAAAAAAATCATAATAAATTTTATTTTGGAATTTTTCTTTTTTTCAATGCTCAGCCCTACATTGAGCACAATTTTATAACAAAATGATAATGTGATTAATATGCATACATTAATCTATTATGTTTATAGCATTACCTTATATACTTTTTAATATAACAATAGGAATAAATACATTATTACAATACACATAATTAAATATAATAGATATATATATATGATTTCCTTATTTCACTATTATTTAGGGCAAATTTTATTTCATAATAAAAATTCATATACAAAATTGCACACAACTCCCATACTATCTAATATAATAGACAATGTAAATAGGCGCACATTTAAATATCAATTTTGAATGAAATATTTATTATATAAAATAAATACTTATGGAGTAGATAAATATTATGCAAAAATATATTTTAAAATAATATTCGTTAATATTATTATTTTGTTTTGGTAAAATCTCAACAGGGTGCAACTTCTGTGCATGGTACTATAAATTTAAAAATCCACGATTTATATGTTAAAATTTTTATGTATTTATGTATAACAGTTTTAAGATTCTTTATTTGTATTTTATTTTTATTCAAATAAACTTGCATTTTATAGTAGTTTTATGAGTTGATTAATGAGAATATATATTCAACTATTAATATTTTAATTTCTATTATATAAGATTTTAATGTTATATTTTATGTACATAATTATTAAAATTTATTATGTAATTTTGTATAATATGCAAAATTTTATAACATTTTTATTTATTAAAAAACTCAATAACAACACGAACATAATGTAGTTTTTGTAATTTTTAGTCAATTTCTAAATAAAATTCAGAATTCAGAATTCAGACAAGAATCTGTCAGTCCCTGCGTCTATTCATGAAACTGTTATACGCTTTACGATTTAGAGATGCATTTTCTACACGGAAACAGATTTTGTCGAAAAATTTAATTGTCTATTGAGAAAAAAAAAATTTCTTTCTCTTCCTTCTCTTTCCAGAAAGTATGGGGTCTTGTACCTCGGTATTATAGAAGATTGTAATTCATTCTGTTAGAAAAGAATTGCTTTTCTATCTTCCTTCACCTCCTCAGAGTTATTGCTTTTGTAAAATTAGATACATTTCATTCAGCAATTCATTTCTTTGAGGTTTCATAACCTTCTCAAATTAAATTTCCGTAAAAGCAACTTAGTAACTTGTATACTGTTTTGTTTTTACTAGAAAGCACAATTTAATTTTTATAATTACCCAATCATCCATATAATAATTACGTCAAAATTATTATGGGTCCTATACATTTTCAAGTTCTCATCCTGGAAGTATGCAATAATTATTGTACATTAATAAAGGTATTAGAGAACAATGTTAATAATATTAAAATTTCCTTCTACTTGGAAATGTGCTACTTTACAGAGCATTGATTTGATATGAATTCATTTTATATTAAAGAAGATTACATTTTAAAACATGCCCAAGTCCTATATTTTATATATAATATAATTTATTCTTTTTGTTAAAAACCCAAACTTTTATATTTTGACAATTACAAAATGCTCATTTCATATCTACATACTCGTATGAATGAATATTAGACATGTAGCGTGACAAATTAAAATTATTTCATTGATGTGATTTCTTAGCTATCACATTGTATTTTTCTTTAACTACTGTTATACACAATACACTCATATGCATATATTATTAAATAAAATCTACTTAAGCATATTGTTTATAGCCAAAGTTATTTTGCTAGACATAAATTACACTTTGTTTTTTATTTTGTTTTTAAAGATATTTTAATTTAGGCCTAGGCCATTCACTAATTTATT
Organism: Condylostylus longicornis; assembly: GCF_029603195.1. Taxonomy (NCBI): domain Eukaryota; kingdom Metazoa; phylum Arthropoda; class Insecta; order Diptera; family Dolichopodidae; genus Condylostylus; species Condylostylus longicornis. The sequence goes on along the minus strand of NW_026577975.1, from coordinate 5,254,864 downwards.
AAACTAAACTAACTAAATATGGTAATTAAAAATGGAATCTAAAATTTTAATAGTGCACACAATATAGAAATAACTTTATATATTGCTCTAAATATACTAAGTTGTATGATATATAAAATTCATGATTATAGAAGCAACAAGCATTCTTACTATGGCTAAGTAGACCAGTTTTGATAATAAAAATAAAAAGTATGAAAAAGAATGTTGTATATAGAAAAAGTTGTGAGTATTTTAAATTAAATTAATTAAAATATAAACTTAAAAAGGAAAATTATACGCAAAAATAAAATAGAAAAAAAGCAACTGATATGTGTGACACTAAATTGATTTTAGAGTGAAAAATTTTTATCATAGTTGAAATTTTTAACATTCTTTTTAGTAATTTGAAAGTTGGAAAAAAAATTTTTTTTTTAATTTGAAAAAGCTATTTTTGGAGACTTTACAAATAAGTAAAATAAGAATCATCTACAGAAATTTTGAGTTAAGAAACACAGATAAGCCTCTGCGAGAATATTCCAGAATAGTTAATAAAAATTATATGGACTCTTATTTCAATGCTTATATATATAATAATACTACTACTTATGCTCTAAACTGGTTATAATCATTTCAGAAATAATGGAGAAATTTCTTTGTTTAAGATCATACAAATTAATTCAAATACCTCGGTTACTTTATTAACTATTTTGATTTGAACTTTATTCACATTCGTTTCCTTTTTAATTATAATCATAATTTATGGGGCATTGTTATTTGTAAAAAGCCTTTTTTTGTCAATGTCACAAAGTAAAATTAAAGAAAACTCGGCAAATGACTATGTTCCCTACATGTAACTTCTAGTAGATTGTAAATTTCAAAGAAGGAGTAACAGTATAAAGCGACTAGCTTAAAAGATCTGTTTTGCCCCCAACTGTATGTGGGACAAGGAACTACAACACCCCCATTCTCCTGATAAATTTCCTAGTATTTCTTTTCTCCTATATATGAGTGCTCCGCATTTTCCTAGAAGGCTTCCTCGTCCTACCCGCAAAATTTACAAACACCTTCTAGGCCCAACCCACTAAGATTACCGCTAAGCCTACAATGCCCCGTCAAAATATCGCTGAAAATTATCACCTGATCCCCGCCGAATCCGACGATTTTCCTAAAGCGCCCCTGATCGTAATATCCCATATTCCTTCCATATTCATTATATTATATTTTTATTTATTCTTAATAATATAATTTCGTATATTTTTATAAAATTAATCAAAATTTAATAAAAATATTTTTTATTTAACAAAATTTTTTTCTATTTTCCATGCAATACAGAAGAAAATTCGAAATAATTATTTTAAATCGATAAAATTTATGTACATTTTTTTGAAAAAAAAAAATCGTTCAATTTCTAATAAAATATCAATTTTATTTTGATTACTTATTTATTTTACTCCTCTGTACTATATACCAAGGCTCTATACTTACTCGTATATAGAAGATCTAACGATGTACAAATTTATAGTAAAATCAAATAAACTTATGTGGTAATAAATTCTAAAAATTTTGAAAATAATTCGTTTATTTTTTCTTTTCATGAATGAAATCTTGTTATTAAATTTTTTGAATATATTCTTTTTTTTTTTAGAAAAAATTTATTAAACTCTATGCCCCAAATTACCTTTAAAGAAAAGCAAATATAATAATATTATTAAATAAATTTTGTTGCGAAAGCGAAATAAGATTGAAGGAGAAAATATATGAATACATAAATAAAATATCTACATCTATAATAGAGAGTAGTAAGTGATGCAATTACGTATAATAGTTTGAGTAATTCTGTTATATCTTGTATTTTTAAATATAATATAATAAATATTTGTTAGAAACGATATTTTAGGTTCAATACATATGACATAAATTTTCTATCATCATAACAAATAATTTAAAATTGTTTGAAAAAAGTAGGTGAAATTTTAATTTTAATTACAATTTTTTTAAAAATTTAATATTTATTTTATTTTATTTTATATTAAATACGTTAATAAATAATATAATTTAATTCAAAGTTCATAATCGCGTATATTTTTTAAATAGTAACTGGGAAATTTTATTCAAAACGTATACTATATTTAAAAATGTCCCGAAAGTAGAGCTAAATCTATGTAGAACTTTATATTTGAAATGAAATAATATCTAAAATTCAGAATAGCTTCTTCTTGAAACTATTTTTTACTATACTCGTATACTACTCATAAGTGGAAAGTAATGCTAAAGTCAGGACTGATTTTGCTTTGTTCTGCAGCCTAAACGGTTTCCAAGAAGTGCTCCCCCCTATTCTTTGAAAGCAATGGACAATAGGCAATAAAAATTGCATATTACGAATACTAATGAATAATTTCTTGTAATTTTATCAAACTGAAATGGAAGATTAGTCAATGAATTTGAACTTTCAGCTGTTTATTTTGAAATTTTATCAAATTACTTTAAAGCAAAAACATTTTTTATTCTATAAAATTTAATTCATTTTTTGCTTGAGTTTTCAGTATTGCCACTGTTGCCCGGCACTTATAGCAAATGCTTATTTTTCATATGTATATGGTAGATGTGGGACTGGCCATAGTAGTGCCAAAACAAACATCAATTTTACATAAAAATTTTTAATATCGAAAAAATTGTTTTTAATTTAAAAATTTTTCCAAACGGATCTTAAATTTAATAAAAGCAGGCCTTCATGCAAGCATATGTATGTATGTTAAAAAATATTTATAATAACTATAAAAATAAATTAATTTAATTATAACTAAAAATATAAATTTCCATAGTAAAATATAGTGTGGCCTATTAAATTTAATTGACAACATATTTTAATGACGGTAAGTTTTTATTTAGAAGCCCAGACCTCTATACCATAACATATACATAAATACAAAAAAAAATTATAATAAAAACCCAAAAAATAAACAATTTTTAAAACTTTCATCATTTTATATAAATTTTAAGTAAATAATATTAAAAAATTTTTATATAGACAAAATAAATGGTTGACTTAAAACCGCAAAATATTCAAAAAATATTTTTCTATATGCTATAAAATTTAAATTTCGTATATAAAATAAGCATATCCTAAAAATTATTATTTTTTTTTTTTGGTTTGTTTTTATAATATGCTAAAATTTATGATGAATGACTCGTCCAACACACACAATACACAAACGTAAATATTTTAATTGAGTTAAAACTCATATTTAAATACTCATTATGTCATAACTGTATATGTATATATATGTATAATATTATTGTTATTATTATGATAATATTCATTATTATTATGCTGAGCTCTGGCCAATGCTACCAAAAGTAAAGATTTATCTTAAAAGTGAAGTCATTTTTGGTCATATTTCTTATACAAAACTTTAATATAATTTTTAGATTTTTAAAATTTTTAAACTTCATATACATAAATATCTTTAAAATTAAGATTTTTAAATGCTCACAAAAAAAATTTTTTTTGACCAAAAAATCAATTTAATAGGCAACGCATGGTAACGCTGCATTTATATAATAGAAAGCTTTTGATATTTTCCGCTGCAATTAATTCTATATTAATCGACCTGGCTCATTGAGCAAATGCACATACGGTTTGGGACATTATGTGTCATTGTTCATGTCATTGGTAAGTTTTTCGTTTTGTAATCTGATTTGTTTCGAATTGATATCGTGATATTTTGACTTCTTATTTTTTTCACTTAAATTTCAATTGAAGATCTCAAAGAATTTGTGAAGATTTTTTTTTATCGAACCTTCAAATTGAAGATTTTATTTAAAAAAAATGCATGCTTGGGCTAAACTATGTGGCAACACTGGCTCTGACCTAAATGTTTTCAATACATTCTCATTTTATGTATGGCCTGGCCATATACACACTCATATAAGAATTTAGTCGTTCGTTATTTTACCAATATTACACATATGAGAATTGAGGATACAAAAAATTATAATTGTATTTTATTTTGCAAGTGTTTCACAAAGTGAAAATATAAAATTCCATTAAAATATAATGGTTTTTTTTTTCTATTTTTTTATTTTTATTATGCAAATAAATAAATATTTTTCTTTTCATTTTGAAAAAAAAAAATAGCTATATTGTAAAATTAGTAGAAATAAATTTATATTCAAATTTAATATCAAATATTTTTTAATAAATTATTATTATTATGAATGGTCTTTGTTATACAAGGAAACTGTCATAATATTATGATATTTTATGTGCATTATACAAAATCTCAAAAATCAAACTGATTGATAAATGAATTATGATGGATTGTTTGTTAAAAACTGATATTATATATATAAGTATATGTGTAAAAATGAATAATATTATTACATATATTATATATATATGTATATGTGAAAATTGAATAATATTTTGTTTTTCATTAAGAGAATTTAAAATATAATCTGTAAGGAAAATCTCTGTATATTTTATAAACTTGAGATTTTTAAAATTTAAATTAATTTAATTGCATATTTTTTAGATGGGAAATCCTAAAAAGGATCCAATGTAAATATGATCGAATTACAAGATGATGTAAGATAAGTTTATGTACACATAATTTCCATATTTTATTATGAATACTTAATTGTTATACAAATATTTTAATCTTGAGTACATTATAGTAGGGGTTTAATAATCATAACTATTGAAATTTTAAGTACTTCTTCCATATATAGTTACAAAAAAAAATATCAATTCAGAATTTGAATTCAGATATTCAATTAGAAGTAAAATAAATCTGGAAATTTTAATATTTTTACTTTCCTACTCTCGTTGAACACATAAAACTAATGTAGAGAAACTTCAGTTGTTCTTGATATGATTTTTGAATAAATTTTTTTTTTGGAAATCCTTGTTCATAAAGAAGATTGTCTAAATGCATTCTGCTATTTGGAATGAAGCTGTCATCGAAACATTTCCAATAAGTTCTTTCTCAGTTCGGCAAGTCATCTGAGAACTGAGTTATTAGAGTTTAAAAATTCCAAAAAAAATTTAATTATATCTGATTTTCGCACAAGGAAATACGAAACGATGTTAATAAAAACATAATAGGATACGATTATTGCTTAATAATTACTAAGTAAGGGTACATTTACCCTATATAGCTTTTTATTGAAAATAATAAACAATAAAACAAATTTTATTCATTTATATTATACCAAAGTAAAATCGTACCGAAACTGATAATTCTTTTATTTAGAATTCTGATTATTATATTTATTGTACTAAATAATACTATAATACTATAAAATTTATTAGTACAAATTAGGTAGTAAATTAAATATAAGTTTTATCTTTATAATATTACTAAAGATTTTATTACCCAAACTATCTAGTATAACATAAAAACAAAAATTTGCAAATAAAAACTTTGCTTTCTTTTTATGTTATTTTTGTTTATTGTTTAGCACGAATAAAAAATTTTTGTATTTTTTGCTGAAAATCTCAAAAACAAAAAAGAAATTATTAAAAAATTTTAATGTTTAGCACACAAAGAAAAACAGGAAATTTGCAGTTTATATGGAAAATTTAATCAAAATGGGAACTATAACAAAAAGATATCGGGATTTGGACACACCTAAAAGTACAAAATAATAAAAATTCAAAGAAAAATAGCTTTGTATATGAGTTTGAATGTTTGTTTTCATGTATTGTGAAAAATATTGTAGCGGAAAAACCATAATTTTGGAATTTTTTTAAAAAGAAAAATTTACATTATTAAAGGAAATCCTTTCCAATGACCTATTGTCACGTTTATTGCTATATGCACTCCTCTTTTTATATCTAGTTGTGTTATTTAAATTAGTCATACCATCTAGTTTTTCTCACTAAATATTAATTTTCCTTTATAGTGTCATCGACTATATAGAAGATAATAAAATAATATTTTTGTTTTAAATGACCTTGAATATTATCGGTTTTTCACATTTTCCCCATTTTTTATTGTATTGTTATAATATTTATATATGTATATACAAAATGGGAAGACAAAATTTTTTCATAAATTTATGAATGTATAGCATGTGTAAATGTATTTAATTTTGAATGAATAAGCAGTAATATTTGTGCAATCTAGTTATAAAGCTATTAGGAAATTCTAGATTATAATAAAATTTAAAATTTGAGTGAATAGTCCTTTGTCTGAGGTCTCTTTTAAGGAATTATTGAGGTAACTATTATATAGGCATGATAATGTTATATTAAAAGAGTTTTGTAAGTATTTTTATGAAATTGGAAGAATTTTCAGCAATTTTGAGTTCAGTTATAATTTCTGAGATAATGCTAAGTTACTTGAAGTAAGCCGTGTATAAATCATATTTGTTTATACAAAATTTCAGTATTGCACCTTAGGCAGTTTCTAAGATATGATAACCAAATAATCATTAAAAGTGTATGGCAGCTACCACAAGGAGTCAAGAAATTTGAACATCTTTTAACACACATAACAGCCCCATTAATATATTTGCTTGTGCGAAATTCCAATGTTATACCTTTATTAATTTCTGAGATGCAGTCTAACAACTTTTAAAGCTGTAGGGCAGCTATCCGAACCGGTGTTTCGATCATTATAAAATGTAATATACATTCGTTGAAATTAAAATTTCTATAGCTAGTTAACTATTTGCTTGAAAATAATATAAAATCCAAAAAATAATATCGTTGCATATTTATAGGATACAATTAATTTAATTTGCAAATATTTTGTTTGTTTGTATGTAACTTAGCATAAAATTCAAATACAAATATAATCAAAATATCTATATATAACCTAAAAGTCTAATAACACTCTGCTATATTACGTAATACGAAATTATAATAAACAGGAATTTTTCATTACAAAATATGTTTGTATGTAGATACATAATATGTACACAAAATTTAATTTTGAAGAAATTCTGATAAATTTAATTCTTAACATCATTATAAATTAAATGTCAAAAATAATTTTTTCAGCATTACAGTAAAAGTACCAACATTCAAATATACAAGTACAAACACACGTACAAAATAAAGGAATCAAAAAAAAAATTTTTTTTACTTATTTGTATAAACTTTATCTTTGCTCTTTCGTGTAGAAAAGAGCTCGTATAATAAGAAAAGTGATAAATAAAATGTGTTATACAAAATTATATAGGTATGTTTAGTTCTATATTATCTCAAATTTTTAGTCCTTGCTAGCATTGGTTCATAATAAGCATATATGTATTTATATTTGTGCACAAAATATTTTTAAGCACAAATATATTTTAGAACAGGTTCATGCAATTTATTAACAGTTAACCCAATCAATCACTCAATTTATTCGACCCACAGAAACTTTTTTAAAAAAACATTTATTCTAATAATATTTTAGACTCAACTTTTTTTAGATCTGGAATGAATTCATTGGAATGACTCTCTTCCATTCCTATTGTTCTGGAGCTGTAAATTATAAGCTTCTGCAACTTTAAACTGTATAAACTTACAACTACTCTGTTGTAAAAATATTTCATGATAGAACCAAATATATTTATATTTCCTATAATACATCTATGCAATATTATTATTGATTTTTCAAGAAACGATAAAAAAAATCTTATCGTGAACGTTATATGTTTTGTTCTCCATAAAATGGTTCTGCAATTTTGTGTTTTACTGTACAAGAACATTTTACTGTGCCAGATTTCTTATTTTCTTCTTATTTTCATACTTGTAAACTTTATGTAAACTTTCATAGTCAATTTTCTTTCAGAATACTTTTCTAACTTTTTAATTTTATTTTTTCATTTTCTACATTGCAGTTGTATGTATGTACACACGAACTAAGTATACACTCATACTTACATATATCACCTATAAGTCTACATGAAATATTATTTTTTTTTATAATGTTGATCTCTTGTGCCAAAAATATAAATTGGTAACAAAATGGAAATTTCTTTAAAAAAAATTATTAATTTTATTATTATATTTGAAATGAAATATCAAATAACATAAATACACACATACATATACTCGTGTATAACAGTATAACATAACTGAAGCAATAGGGAATTTAAGTAATTTTCTCCCTTTCAAACAGTTTAATATAACAAAAACAAGTAGGCGAACTGTTACTGGTAGCCTATTGTAATATAACAGTAAAAAAATTTTACATAATATTATAACTGTTTTATTTGACCAAATTATAAGCTCATATATATACTGTGTTGTTCAACAATAGAAAGTTAAGAAATAAAATCAAAATAACAACGATAATACAAGACTCATTGAGAAAAAAGAATGAAATGTGAATTGATTTGCACCCAGGGAGGCCGTAACCAATTTAGAATTGATGAAATTTTTCTGTTATATTAATAAATGTGCGGAAAACTGTTAATTCTTTTGTATCTAGTAATAAAATCTATATTCAGAAATAATATATAGGTACATTTATATAAAATTATATATTTGCAAAATTGTTATATACTTCTTTTAGTATAACAAACTCATATATATAATATAGTTATCCAAATTAATCGATGGTTAATGTCATGTTTTCCAGGTTTTTTTTTTACTTCCTTTTATATTAATAAAAAAGAAACATTTCCAGCAATTTATCAACGTTTTTAAGAAGAAAAAATTTGAGGTTTCTGTTCTGTGCTACTCTTGTATAGGTAAGATAAGATTATTTCCTGTGAAATTAGTTATGAAGAAATTTAATTTTTATAGGATTGGCTAAAAACAAAAATTATAGGCTTATTAATTAAATTAATGTTATATAGGTTATAGATTTTGCTTCTATATGTATTTGATTTCAATTAATTTTGTTTTTGCAAATTATAATGATTTTCGTGTATTTTTTAAGAATTGTATTGGGCTAATTTGAGTTAAATGAAAATATTGCATGTTATTGGACATAAATAAGAATTTTATTACTTAAATATTTTTATAAAAATTGCCATTAAAATGATATTTAAATGTGATTATGTACTCAGAATAAAAGTGATTTTTTAGAACAAGCGGAAACAAATATTGTTTGCTTAAAATTAAAACTTAAACACTTTCAAAAAAAATATTCAATACAATTTTAATTATAACATACTTTTAGGGGTTTACAACCAATTACATCTTATATTGCACTGTTCTCTGACCGCAGAATCAATTTCAACTTTGATTTAGTTTTGCCAAATTAGGTTTTAACAGAATAACTCAAAATTTTTCGGTTCAATTTAAAGGTTTATGAAGTATAGCAATAATTTTTTTAAATTAAGAAAGGAGTTTTAATGAGAAAGAATTTTTAATGAGACGAGTAATTGCAAAAAATTCATTCCCATAAATGGGTTTACATTTTTATATGGAGAATGAATGTCTAATCTTCAGTATTTAAATTTAAAGTTTATTTTTCGCTTCTACAAATTAGGATTTTCATACTGAACAGTACTCCGTTTCTAAACCCCTCTCAATTAAACAATACATTCCACAGTCTTTGGAGTATTATAAGAAAAACAAAAATATCTAAATCGAAAAGTGTTATACTTATAGAATTCATGCTCAAATCACTCTCTACAGGCATAATAATTCTATATGTGTTTTTCAATGTTATATTATTAATTCCCATATAAAAAATTATTTGAACCGGAAACATTTGATTTATTTTCTTAATAAAATTTTAATCATTAGCATAACCGGTTTTAGTTAAAATAAAATATAGTTATTTTTTTTTGGTAAAATTAAATTTAAATTAAGTATCTAATATTTATATTATATTTAGCACTAAATAAAATCAACAATAAAATATTTAAATAAATTTTTAAATTGCTTAATAAATCTTTTTCTAAAAATAAAAATTAGTAAAATAATGTTGTAGTACAAGATTTCGACAGTTTTTTTTAATTTTGTCCAATTCGCCTTTCGTTAACTGTTATATAACTGTAATGACAAATATATCTGCTGTTATACCGCAATTCATTTATATTTGTTACAAAAAATTTAAATTAAATAATAAAATATTATTTCTTTAGTTTTTTGAATAAAAGATCTAGAGGATTTATGTAACAAACTGAAGACACGTAATAAGTCAATAAAGAATTGTAATCTTGTACTCAAACACAATATCTACAGCTACATATAAAGTATATTAAGCAAAATAAATAGATAAAATGGAAAATATGCCATACGACATATTCAATTCGCCTTAAATTTAATCATCTCTTAAGATCATATTCAAAGCGAATTTTAATAAATTACCTTAACAGCTCTGTTAAACAAAAAAACGTAAGGCGTGAGATTAAAATTAAATGAAGATATTTAATTCTAATCTCCCTTCACTTCAATATATGAGTCTTATATAATTATCATGCACAAATAATCCGGAAAATTACGAAAATATCAAAAATTTTTCTAAAATTAATTTGCCAAAATTTGTGCCAAATTTTTCAATAACAAGAAAAATCAAAACATTCACAAAAAAAAATCAATATGCGAAATTTGATCGGATTAATTTGGTTTAGTTAAGATTCAACAACTTGTGTGTCATTCTTACATTTTAATGAGATTTCCGACATCTTGATATACAAGTGTATAACATCCATTAAAAATATATTTTATTTTAGATAATGAATAAATCTAAAAAATTGCATTAAAATTTATTTAATATTTATTTAATAAATATATATTTACTCATTTCCTGCATCACATATACATATGCATAAATATAAAAGGTATGTGGGCATTCAAATGACCCAATAAAAATTTTTTAATGTTCTGCAATAAATTTTTTTTTAACATTAATTTAAAAATTTTTTTATTTTTTCAAAAATTTTATACATTTTTGCTTTGTGCGAAGAATATATGTAAATTAATTTTAATTTGTATACGTAAACATGATTTGTTTTTATGTTAATTTGAACATTTATTTAAAATTATTTATTGTACATGCATGTAGGGGACCAGAACATTAATTAATAAATGAGATGACAGAATTTTGTACTTGTTGAATTTGAATTATATAATTGTATGTAATGATAATCAAAATATTATCATATTTCATTTAAATTTATTTATTATTTTAATTATTTAATAAAAAGAATTGTTTGAATGAATGAGGCGAGAACAAAGATATGTGAAAATAATTATTATTAATATAATATTTAATTTGATGACAATTTTTATTAACACTTTAATAAGTATTATATTTATTTTCAAAATTATAATAATTATTAATTGAAATGACCTTCGAAGTTTGGATCATTTTACATTTGCGCGAATTTTTTTTATTGATTTCATATGGAATATTCAGGTTTTATTCTTTATCGAATATCTTGTAGCAATTAGTTAAAACAGCTCATATTAATATATTATACTTATAGTGGATTTTTATATACACAATTACAAAATAATTATTAATATAGGTAGTGAATTATTACCTCTTTCCAATCAAAATGAAAAGTATAAACCAGAAACGTTATTATTAATAATAGCAATAATGATCATTTGAAAATCACATTATAAGATGTTATATTCTACTTCATTTTTGTCTCATTCGATCTGTGAAAATCTCAAGGATGTGCTAAGTACTTGAATTCTGACCATTTTTTCTATCCACCTACCTTTTCAATTGCAGATTCCACTACAAAGCTTGCTTCGATATTGTGTTTTTAACTTTCCGTAGAGTGTGTCCTAACCATTTGCACTTTCTCTCTTTAATTGTTATGTATACTGGTTTCTGTTAGGTAATTACCCAAAGTTCTTCATTTGTTATTATCATGGGCCAAAATACTTTGCATTTCACCCTTAGACACTTATTTATGTATATCCGTATTTTGTTGACATAATTTGCGTTAATCAACCATGTTTCACAACCATTAGGGTGTTGAATACTTTGATTTACTGGTTAAGCATGGTGACTTCCAGACATTCTATAGCACGTTAAATGTTGATTTTGCCTTAGACAATCTGTGTTCAATATAATTTTTTTTGTACTGCAATCATTTGCTACGATACTGCCCAATTAATTGAATTGTAGCACATTTGCTATTTTATTATTATTCAATGGGGGAGGTGTATTTGTTTTCATATATATTCAAAGACATTTCATTTTGTTGGCGTTGATTTTAAGGTCGATTTTTGGAAGTTTCTTCTTCTAGCAACTTAATTTTTACCTTAATAAAGCGGTCATTGCTTGTCTGACTCCTGATGGGTGTCAGACAAGAATGCTTTATTCTGGATTGCGTATTTTCATACATAGCCTTAATTATGTTTATAATTTTTGTTGGGACGCCTTTGTGATATAGATACTTTTTACATGATTCATACTAATTGTTCGATTCGAACTCGTTGTAAGGCTACTCAAACCAGTTGATTTTTTTTCTTTTAGTGTATTTTGATGTTGTATATATTTTGTATTGCATTACATTTTTATGTTCATTCCAAACACCTAACTAATGAATTTACTACTAAAATCTTGAATATTGAGAATAACTCTTGGAAGCGTTCTAAATTCTTTTAAATACTTATATGTGCTAATATTAACTATATAAATTACAAGTAATTTTTTTATAATTTTTTAATTGAAATTAAATTTAACAAAAAATAGTCATCAACTTCTTATAATTTTAGAATAACATTTTTTTAATTGGATAAAATTAAGCACAAAATAATTGCATCCAAATTGAAAATTGTTTCTTTATACGAATTTAATGTCCTTATTATAAAATAATTATTTACTAAAGTAGCTAGTTGGCTAAATTCATCTTTAAACTAGTTAATCATTAATATACATACATGTGTCTAATATAACAACATGCAAAGTTTAATTAAAATATTTCATGTATATGGTGACTGTTTATTTTTTTTTCAAATCAATTCTATGCCAATAAATCTCAATATACATGTATGTACATTATTTAATTGATTATAGAAAATACTTTTGTAATATTGCTGCCATACTGTCTCTGTATAAAACAAGATTCTGTTCGAACTACAGAGTACTATAAAATTATGTGTACTTATAGTAAATTAAATTGAGTTGAATGTAACAAAGTTCACTGTATTTTCATCTTTATCGTTTAAAATGAATTATTTCAAATTTTTTTTTTAATTTTGTTTTTTAGTATAGTTTGTTTATTTAATACAAAAAAAAAAAATTGTCATTAATCAACTTTATTTTATAATTAATTTTCTGATGGTATATAACATGTGTAGTTGTGTATATAATCTGGGTTTTCCTACATTTGTATAATATAAATGAGTATTAATTTTATCGATGACAAAAATTTTTTTCAATTTTGCTGTATTTTATTTTTTTTCCATAGTAATTACTGTCGTTTGTTGTAATAGTTACTGTTAGTTGCTATACAAACGTTGCATGTACAATAAAGTACATTAGCTAGTGCTTATTAATGTTGTGAGAGTATATAATCAATACTGAGTAAAGGTTTTAAATGTGAATGCTCTCAATTTTCAAATCAAAAGAAAAAATTAATGGAAGTGATTTATGCCAAAATTAAATATTCTACTGGGCGCGTTCTCTGTGTCAAAATTTCAAAATACAATTCCATACAATTTTATTTTATAATTATTTTTGAATTGTATAACATGAACCAAAAATAATTTTTACATTTAAATATAAATTCAGATGACTATCCTGTGGAACGCACTCGTGTTTTGTTTTAGAAAAATTAATTGTTCGAGAAAAACTCTGCCTTTATAACAACAAATAATAGTAAGAGAACTCTAACACTAAAAACAAAATAAAAGAGAACACATTAATAAGACAACACTCATTTTACTTTAAAATAATGAAATTTAACCCGAAATTTTAATTGTCATAAATAATATTAATAAATATTAATATTCTGGTATTATTACAGCTGGTGCTTCTTATTACATATACATTTGTACACCTACATTTTTACAATAATTGCAAGTGATATGTAAGTATATAATATTATATTAAGAACAATAAATTTAATTGTATTAGTATGAACGTAAAAGTTACAAATAAAAATGGCGATTTATTGTTATTGCTATTGAGAAAATATTGTTCAAATACACCACTGTACATAATAAGAAAAAATTATACTAACAATAATTTTAATATTATTAAACAATGTAAGTATGTATATGCATGTAGAAGTAAAATAATAAGCAATGAATTACAATTACACAAAAAAAAAAAAAAAAACAGAAAATGTCAATAAAAATGTTATTGAACTAAAAAGTGTGATTATAATTGTTATTAGCTCATCTAATATAACAAACAATTAAAAAATATTGAAAAAAAAGTTATGGTTTTTTTTTTGTAAATTATTTTAATTGTATTTGGTTTTTTTTTTTTACAATTGCATATAGCATTCAGAGACGCTGTTATCCTTGTCTAAAAATATTTTCACGTTCAATTACTCGAGTAATGGAATGATTTTTTTATATTCATAAAGTGCCTTGAATTTTTGTAGAATTGGTGTAACTCCGCGTCTATACATTGTGAAGTTTAATAATTTTGATAGTTTAATTCTACATAATATACGTATAATGCCATAGTAAGTTATGTTGCAAGGTGAATAATAAGGTTGAGTTTTTATTAAAATAATTTTAAAAAAATTCAATTTTGTGTAATTCCATTGTAATTATTAAAGCTCATCACATTATGTGTTAGAAAAAAAATTACAGTTAATAAATGAAAAACGCTCAAATAGCTTTGTGAATTATTTCATATAAATGTAATCGATTCAGAAATGCTTTAAGAAAGAAACATGTTTTAAACAGTTTTTTTTATACAGATGACACAGCATAGCTTTTTTTTCCAATTCCATTTTTAATTCCCAGGAGTTTTCAACTTGTACAAGATTTAGAAAAGTATAGTTCGTGAGCGAAATTTTATGATCCTATTCTGTAACACAATTGGTTCTCTCACTATAACGCATAGTTATTATAGGTTATTATAGCGCATAGTCATTAATGTTCTGTACATTGAAGCTTTTTTTTGACTCCTTCATTACAAATTTTTTTGTCAAATACAAGATTTTGTATTAATAAAAAACGAAAATTGGTAGAATGGACCATGTCAGCTCTGCGAACCCCGTACAAATGAATGATTTTAAGTGTTGTTTGGTAATTGTCATGCTGTTCCATACATACTCCTGATCCAATTTAAATAGTGTTCTGTCATTTACTGTTATACATCTTTTGTGAAAATTTGGTTAGCTTAGTTCAGTTAGTTTAAGAATTAAATTTGAATTGGGACGCACGGACAGAAGAAAAGCCGAAGGACTGACGGACAGAAAAAGAGGCGGGCGGACGGAGAGATGCGCTAAAAACGATTTAGAATTCGAAGTTGGTTAAAAACATATACACTTGTATCTATATCTCAGATCATTATTTCTAAGCGTTACTGGCGTTACAAAATGATTATTCAAATTTATTATAACCTACGAACATATGTGCGCGCGGGTATAGTGACTCTTAACATTGTGATTATTGCAAAAAAAAAATTAATTTTTCTTGATTCTTAATTTTTTGCAATTTTTTAACGGCAATTTTGATATATGTATTTGTGTGAGAGAATATTTAAAAATATCGTGTAATAAAACTTTTACGATTGCCTCTTTTCTTTCCACCTCTCTTTCAATAGTATTTTAAAATGAGTATTTATGCACGTTTGTTTATTAAATTGTAATAATTATTATTATTAGAATTTCCAAATAAAAATTAAATTTTTATATAACAAAAAAACTGAAAAACAAAATGCTTTTTTAATTTTATTTATAAATGATGCGAGAAATTAAATTTTAATTTATTAGAAAAATTGAATGTATGTACATGCACATGTAGTGTTTTTATTTTTTCTTATTTTATAAGTAAACTTTTTAAGTTTGTTTAAAATTTTAAGTTACAAAAACAAAAAAAAAATATAAAAAATTAATCAAATTACAATGGAAATAATTTAGAAATGCAATTAAAAGAAAATAATGTTGAATATATTAGGGGTCAGGGGGGGGGGGGGGGTGGGCGGAAGAGCAATATGCGTGCTGTTCAGTTACTCATGGCGGTAAGCTATACAAAAGTAATAAATATAAGTCTAGTAACAAAAAGTTTAGTAACATTTAACGAAAATTTAATTGCTTTAATGATAAACAGCCTTTACGATAACTGTCGCCCGAACAGGCGGTCGCTTGCATTTAAACAAAAAAATAAAATTTGTAAACAAAAAAAAAAACCATTATTTGATAAATTTAAAAAAAAAAACGCTATAAAAATGAGAAAAGTTAACATCCTTTCCGAACTAATTATAACAACAAGATTACTAAGGATAAACAATTATTAATAAATTTAGAAAGATTTCATTATAATCTCGTTCATTATTCCTTTCAATGCTCATTTTGTTACTATTAAAATTCTAACTTTAACAGTGAAATAGATTCTGCGTCGCAACCTCATAGTTTTTACCTTAGAGAAACGGCTACCATAGGCATCATTTTTACATCAATGACTCACATCCTTCTTCATAATATGTACAAAAATCTTAATTGATTTTGGAAAAACAAATCATTTTCCATTTCATATTCACAAACCTTTTATATATAAAAAATAATTAATCTATTAGTCAACTTTACTAGCATCTTTAGCGTTTGTAATAAATCAAAATAAAGCACTTTTTTTTTTAATTTTTTTCCCTTTTTAAAAATAATTTCTAAGATTACAATTTTACTTAATAAATATAAAATTTTATTAGTTAAATAGAAAAACACAAAAAATAAAAACATTATATTTTTCATACTAAATTTATGAAATTAATTAAGAAAAAAAAAAATACACCCCCATATACATAATATAAAACAATAAGAAAACAATTTTTAAATTCCAAGACTCTAAAAATATTAAAAAATAAAGGT
Organism: Condylostylus longicornis; assembly: GCF_029603195.1. Lineage (NCBI taxonomy): Eukaryota > Metazoa > Arthropoda > Insecta > Diptera > Dolichopodidae > Condylostylus > Condylostylus longicornis. The sequence continues at coordinate 5,237,977 of NW_026577975.1, read as the reverse complement.
TTGGCTATGTAATAAAATATCTATATATACCCATTTTTATACCGACCGACGACATTTATAACAATAATATTAGATTATATTACATTTTGTTTTATATTTTAGTTACCTGTACGTGTTTCTATAATTATTTTGGTATGAGTACATATACTTATGAATAATTACACAGAATGTTCCCTATAACCAAGTACTAAGGAAATGACCATATTGTTAAAATGGCTCTTAAAATCAGAGAGGAAAAATGAGGTCCTGGAAAACCAAAATCCACATCGTGTAGAAATATCCAGAAAGATATGGTGGAAAGTAACATCCCGCCAGAGTCAACTCAGGATAGAATTTCCTGAAGGCTAAGGATAAGGCGAGCCGACTCCAAATAGGGACAAAGGCGAGGAGAGAAGAGTTCCACATAACTTAGTACTTCAGAAGTACCATAAAATTTAAATATTATTAAAAGTATATTAAAAATTTTGTCAATTTTTAGAAAGACCTAAAAAAATTAAAAAATTCTGATTTATTTAAGAAAAATTTATGCAGCAAGCCCGTGCTAAAATTTTCATTAACTGCCGCCCGACGTTGGGATTACTTTTATTTGAATAAGAGCGAAGTTAAAAATTTATTGTTCTCCATTAATTTTATTATTGTTTTTTAAAGTAATCTATAATTTGTAAGATTATCAAGTTGATTGAGTCTCTGCCTCAATTTGTGTAGAAGAAAAATAATTTTCTTTTTTCAAAATTTTCCAACAGCAATATTTTTTAAAAATTCAATTACACTATGATAATTAATATTTTGTATTTAGAGTAAATGGTGAGACACCTTGTATAATATTTTATATATCATTTATATATTACTAATTTTTCTCTTTATTTTATTATATCTAAGGCAATTAAGGTGAAAAAAGAATAAAAATAAAAAGTAAATGAATAATTTTTTTTTGTTTTCTAAATGAATGTGTGCTTATACTTCAAAATCTTAAGATGAGAGGCTCTTTTAATTTTTTAATTTTTCATTTTTATTTTTTATTTAAAAAGGTGAACAATCATAATTCACGGCAAGTACATACTTTATTTGCCTCCTTTTTTTTTACTTTGTGATTTGATTTATTTTTGTGGTTTATTTTTTTTATTTTAAACATACATACATTTGTACTTATTTCTATTAACTGCCGCCTGACGTCGCGGTTGCTTGTAATTAAACAAAAAATGTAATTTAATATAAAAAATTGCTATAAATAAAAGAGAGAGGAGCATTATTCATATTATATATGAAAAGTAAATTGAGTAAATATAAGTTAATTTGCGGGATTTAAAAATAATTCATTTAATAAAGAAAATAAAAATAATTAAAATAAAGTTGGGTCAAACCAATGGTTTGTATTGTAGCACTTTTCCCTTCAGCAAGTGAAAATTCTGCTTTTAAATACAGTCTATGTATACCTATCAAACTATTAAAATTATTTTCATTCATATACAAAACTATTTCTAGAATTGCATATATTTAGGATGACGCATATATGCAGTGTTTGAAATAAAGCAAAAATTAATATAAAAAGGGGTTAACATAATGCTCGATTTTAAGGTTTAATTATGTGAGTTAAGAAAAATAATTATATTTTTTAATTTCATGGAATTTACCGTTAGCTTTTTATGTTTATAGAAATTTGAAAAAGCTTGCGGTTTCGGAAATATAAGGTGTCAAAAATTCAAATTTTACAAATTTCAAGAGGCCATAACTTGAGAGGGGAAGGAGATGGAAAAAAATTTTCTTCTAACGAAATGAACTATTTGTTAATGTCTAAAAGCCCATAAAATTTCAAGCTTCTACAGGCTGGGGTCTAGAAAATAAACGACATCAAAAATTTGGAAAAAACGGACTTTAGATAACGGTAAATTTGAGCGGCCATTTTGTTTTTCTAAAGTTAACCTTTAGTATACCCCGCTAGGGGAAGTAAGCCACTGCCTTTCTGCGTTTGCAAAATTTGAAAAATCCTTATGGTTTCATTGCACTAAATAGTTAAAGAATGGCATTTTTAGGGTTTTGGGGGAATAACTTCTAAAGGGGGGGAGATAGGTAAAAATTTTGTTCCACGAAAATAAGTTTCTAGTAAAAATATATGTACGTACAAAATTTCAGCTTTCTATCTTCAAGGGTGTAGAAGTTTTGTAAACAGACACACGGACGGACGGACGGACGGACGGACAGAGTGAAACTAATAAGCACTTTTTTTTCAAAAATTTTTTGGAAAAGTGCTAAAAATGAAAATAAATAAAAATAAAAATTAGGAAAAAAATACTTTTATTAGTAACTTAAGCAAAATCTCATATGGTCAGCAAATAGCCGATGGCAATATATAATTATCTAATTTTAAGGATAAAAGTAAATTGTGGCTTTCGAAAAATGTGGATTTGACTCTTAGTAGAGTTTCCATTTGTTTCATTGGAATTCCCTGAAAAGTTCGCCAGTTACTTCTGTTTCTTAGTTTGAAACCGGCTTCAAAAGATCTAGTGCTTGAGACCTGACATATCCCAAAATTGGTCAATTCGCGACATAGCCGAAATAAACTCACTTATAAAATTTCATCAAAATTGATTGGGTATGATTTCATCAAAATTGGATTTGAAATACGCGCTTACACGCACAGACAGATAGACCTACAGATTCAAATCTCTCTACAAATATTTTATTTACACTTCAGAATTGGTTCAGTCGAACTTGAGACACACGCTTGCGTACACAGACCAACAGACAAATAGATCTATAGATTGACATCTCTCTAAAAATAGTTTATTTACGCTGCTCTGCTATTGGGAAGTGCGTTCCCACTGAAATCTCGTCGTCTGAAAATTCTTGCTATCATATAACCTCCCTTATTGTATACAATACAGGTTATGCAATGTAAAAAGGGAAGAAAACAATCAAATTAAATATAATTTTTCCTATTGAAATTTTTTTTATTCATTTTTTTAAATTTGACAAGAAAAGGTTTAACGTTAACAATAAAATTTTAACAATACTTAAGAAGTCATGAGGTGTGAAATATTAGGCAATTTTTCGTTAAAAAAATTTTTAGACTTTTATAAAATCTGAATTGGATAAAGGTTTTATTCATAACTTCAAAAAAAAAAAAAACTCATTAAATGCTGATTAACGGTTATATGATTTTTGACAGAAAATATTTCAAATTTTTTTTTTTTACTTTTTTTTTTTTGCTGTCAAAGTATTAAATTGACATTTAATTTTACAGTAATTTTATTTTGTCTTATACAATATTACACACATTGCAGTAATCTTATGAATGAAAATGCTAAGATTTTGTAATTTTAATGAAAATTTTCTTCACTTTCAATTTCATATAACAGTTTAAATGTTAAGATAGGAAACTTACATAATTTACAATATTTTGATTCTGTTTTGGAGTACTTTCCTTGTAATTGTTAGGAAATAAATTTAGATTATAATTGTTTAAAATTATAATTAAAAATTTTTTCCAACAAATTCGGAGGGGCACGGAAGAGAAAATTTTTAAAAAGAATTGGAGTCACAATTTGGGACGAAGACGCTTAATTCAACATACAATTTATTCATTTATTGAACAGAAGATAGTAAACAGAAGAACAATTTTTGAAGAAAGATAATTTATTATACCATTATTTTAGTTAGGCATTATTATGGAATTTTGCTACATTTAATAAAAAACTTAGGCCATAAATAATTAGAATATTACTTAAAGCGCGGACTAACCAAAATTTTATGCATTATACTGCTCACAATTACTAAGAAAAAAACGTGTATAAAGGTAATGTAATTATACTTAAATATTTCTATATGGTAATTCTAATAGCATAAACAATCACATAATTACTTATTGAAGAATAATAACATTGTTTCAGAACAATTATATTAAAATGAATTCATTAAATTTCTGTATAAAATAACAATTTTCAAATTATAAGTGCATTACTTAACTATGACACCATCAAAATGAAATTATATTTTCTTTGTACTTTTCGTATTGTAATTAACACATTCAATATTTTTGTTGTGTATATAAATTATATCGAATACAATTAACAATATTATTTAAATTTGATATTATTGTTTTCCTTAAATTAAATGAAACAATTATCTATTAAAATTCCAAAATATATGTATGTAAATGTATTATTCAATTGAATTGCATTTTGATTCCGATATCAACAATAGTTTTTCCTATGAAAGCTTGGCATTTTAAAATTACCTATTGACATGCAAGCCTATTTTATTTATTTATATTGAAATTTCAATATTTTAAATCGCAAAATTATTTTAATTAATTTGATTTAAATTCCATGTAAATTAGTCATTTGAGAGGTTTAATTTTAAAGAGCAATGACGGTAGTATTACAGTAAATTTCCGTCTTTTGTTAAATATTAGGCTTTGTAAATTATTTTTGCAAACATTTTTTAATTTTTCTTCAAGCGATTTCTTAAAATTTTCCATACAAAACTTTTAAATTTTATAAAAAATAATTTTTAATTTCCAGAATTTTAATAAATTTTCAAACTTTGACTTTGAAAAGCACATCACAAACATAAATAGGCCACATGTACATTGTATAATTTCTAAAGTTTCTACAAATTTCAAAAGAAAAGAGACTTGCCATTTTTAATATTATGTTTTCAATTTTTTAAAAACACCAAAGTCAAATGTTCCCTAAATTGTATAAAATTATTTATTAAACAAAAAAAAAAAAAATTTAATATTTTATCATGTAATTATTATTATTTTTTTTTTTCAAATTTAAAATGCATTTTTAAAAATTGCCATTTTCTATATTTAAAATCATGTAATTGTACACTGAAATGAAAAATTGCTACAATATGCAGGCATAATGCAGCCCTAGCATCATCATCATTTACTTATAAACTGAAAATAAAAAAATTTTTTTTTTAAAGCAAATGTTACAACAAGCTATTCATCATCATGCTTTAAATTTTTCTGTATTAATGTGCCAAAAAAAAAAATATATATTAAAAATATAAAATTTTTTTTTTGTTCATTTTAAAAATATGGAAGAGATTTGGAGAAGCATAAAAAAAGCATAATTTTTTTTTTCTACATAAAATTTTATTTTTAAAAATATTATGCTTTTTCGTTCTTCAATTGTACATACATTTTTTTTTTTAGACATTTTACTCGTTCTTTAAAAATTTTATTCATTCACACATACAATACTATTTTGTATATTGGGTGGTATATTCGTTTTTCCATTCGTAATATTGATAAAGAAGGAAGGAACATTAATGAGCAATGTTGCTGAAAAAACAAATTTCTTACTCTCATTAATTTTGTATTGAATTGATTTCAGTATATAAAGATATATAATATATCTTTATATAAAGATGTCCAATAACTTATAAATGACAAAATCATATACATTGCAGTATAACAATTTGTCGCAAACTGTACTTCAGTTGGAAGAGCGTCCGCCTAGAGAGCGGTAAGTAAGTGGTTCGAGTCCAGTTCGTACGAAAACAAAAAATTTCTTAATAAATTTTTTTGTCTTGGCTCGTTCCTTCGATAACTCGTTCATCTATTCTGCAGTTATATTAAAAGATTTCGATTAATTAAGAATTAACAGTGAGGTTTAGAATACTTAACCGACAGAAACTATGTGCTACTATTGAAAAGCCTGAAGAACTAATACACTTTAGTATTTTTACGTTGAAGATAGGTAAATATTTTAAATTTATAAATTTATCGGAATTTATAAAACGTATCACTAATGCTAACTAAAATTCATTAGTAAATTTTACCTTCCATTATCCATTTTATCATTACCTTCCATTATCCATTTTAACATTACCTTCCAATTGAATTGATTTTAGATTTCATGTTATTTATGAATTTTGACCGGCAAATTTTAACACAGGATTTCAATTAAGCATGAAAAGGAAAATTGTTGAATCATACGCAGCTCCAATATAACAGCATTTCTTTCTGATGTAGCTAAAAAACTGCTCGAATACTGAATGTATTAATACAAATCGATCACTTCCAAAAATATTTTCTGCAAACTTATTAAAAAATTTGAAAATTTAAAAATCCATAATTGGCGCCCGATGATGTTCCGATTATTATTTCCATTTTGGGAAATATATACACATATTTTATACACATATAATTATGTGTGTGTTCACATTTATAAAATATAAATGTACACGTTTGTAATATTTCAAATACAAAAAAAAAAAAAATCGACCTATATTTTAAGAAATGGAACTTTTATTTTTAAAATAAAAAAAAAACAAAAAAAAAAACATCTACCTTTTTAGTTATACTTCATTTATTTTTTTTATAATTTTTATATTCTGACATTTTCATTTGCTAATTTTTCTGTTTCTGGAGTTTCCCGTTCCAAATTATATATACATATATTCAGAAACCGGAAGAAATTCTTATATTTTTTAAAATTTATGTTAAAAAATTTAAAATAATTTCAATTTTTATTATTTTTTTTAGGTTAAATTGATTGACAATAAAATTGAAAATAATATTTTGGAAAATAGAAGAAGAAGAAGACGCAAGAAAAATTTTACAATAATTTTTGGTTTTTTTTTTGTTGGAAACACTGCGGAACGACGCGACGACACACAGCGCCTTAAATGTTAAAACCGGAAACATTGTATAAAGATGGAAGATTTTATTAAAATTTAAAATTAATTTTAGAACCAAAAATATAAAAGTATATTTGAAATTGTTTTTGAATAATTTTCTGTAAGAAATTTTAGTTTTTTTTTTAATTTTATTTCAAAATTTTATTGTTATTATTATAAATGTATTCTTATAGTTCTTAATTTGGAATATGGAGGAAGGAAATGCTTTTATAAGAAAAATTATTTATAATATTACTAATTTATTGTATATGAAATTAAATTATAATTTAAAATGAATTTGTATCAGCTTTAAAGTTAGAAAATTAAGTTTTTATTGATATTCGTTAATAAGAAAATTTTTTTTGGAAAAAATTTAGCTGTAATATGAGTTCAGACAAATTTATTGTAGACAGGTTTAGTTAAAAATAATGCTATGAAATTGTAAACTGTTATACGAGTACAATTTAACATTAAATTAATTGTTAAAGTATTCGGAATGAAACGAAAATATTTTTAAATTCAAATCGGCAAGAACTATAGTTTGCTTTTCCAATTATTTAATATTCTACTGACCATTTATAATATTTATTGCATTAATGGTATTATTCAGTATGCCGTTTCAATGAATTGTCCAAAACAAAATTGAATGAAGAGAAAAGATATATGTCATTAAATCGAAATCAGCAAGAACTAGTTTGCTTTTCCAATTATTTAATATTCTACTGGCCATTTATAATATTTATTGCATTAACGGTATTATTCGGTATGCCGTTTCAATGAATTGTCCAAAACAAAATTGAATGAAGAGAAAAGATATATGTCATTAAATCGAAATCAGCAAGAATTAGTGTCTTTTTCAATTATTTGATATTCTACTGGACATTGATAATAATTATCGTGTTATCGGTATTGATTGGAACACCGTTTCAGTATAATTTAAATTAAATAAGAGCACTTGAAGAGAAAAGACACATATTATTTATATATGCCAGAGCTTAATAGTTACATCTAATAATTATGACTCTTTTAATGGATAATATTTGTGAATGAAAAATTTTTTTGCTTTAGTGTTTAAATACTATTAAAAATGTGCTCCTTTTTAATGAACTCAATTTTCAATTTTAAATTGGAACAATATTATGATCATTAAATTTCCAATTTTCATATTTATGGTCTTGTATTGTTATCATATGAGAGTTCTGCAATTATTGCCCTCTATTTCTAAGAAGATAGCTTCATATATAATTGAAAGGTTAGATATAATAAATTTAAATGGTATTTTTGTAAAATTCAATTTTTCATACAATTTCATATTTAATTTGTCATTCAAATGTCAAGAACACAAGCAATTATAATTCAAAAAATAAAATAAAGTCATTAAAACACTCTTATGTATAAAACATGAAAAGTTAATTTGAAAATAGAGAAGTGACCATATTAATTAATCAAATAATCATTAAAATTTCTTATACAATAATTTAAGTTGAATTTATATTTTGAAACTTAAATTTCCACTTAGTGGAAAATTCAAAGGAAAATTACAACTTTTATGAAAACAACTAAAAAAAATTTCAAATTAAAACTTTTTGAAAAGACATTAATAAAAAAGTTTTTTTTTTTTTTTTTTGGAAATATTTTTTGTAAGATCAAAAATATTTTTACATAAAAGTTTTCTAAATGGATTTATTTTTTATTTTTATTTTGTTGGGATGGAGAGCATGGGGATGAAAAATAATTCTCCCTGTATACGTTCATACATTTTTCTGTGCACATTCTTGAATTTTCGCAATATTTTATTTTTTTTTTTTATTGTTAATTTACTTTTTATTCAAAATTTATCCAAATAAATTTTTCCAAAATTAATCCAAACAAAAAAGAGAAAATCATTTTTTTTTTCTTAATCTTATTTAATTTTGAAAGAAAATTTTAATTCTATTTCCTTTCCTTTATAATACATAAGAAAAAAAAAAGTTCTAAAATCGGGGAACACAACCACATTGTGTAAATTTTCAAACTAATTTCTGAATTTTTTGCAATTTTTTGTTGGAATAACATTATTTTTTGGAATTATTTAAAAGTTACAAATAAAATGGAGTGTATAACAATTGAAATTTGTTAACGTTTGTAGAATAAGTTCAAGAATTATTGCATTTTTGAAAGTTATGCTTTTAATTCGAAATCAAGTGGTAGTCAATTTTATTATATGTGGTTGGTACTCGAAAATTACCAAATTATAAGAAAAATTCTAAATAAAGTCTTAAATTTCAATGATATTTTAAAATTTGTAAGTTATTGAATGAAAGTCAATCAGAAATACAATGCAAAGCACAATGGAACCTTCCAATCAAATTTTAATCACCCTATATACAAAACATGATCTGCTAAAATTAAAAGAAATTTTTCGAATCGATTACTATTATACACGCTCTTCCGTTATTTCAAAAAATGAAATGTACAAAGAATTTTTCATTTTCCATTTTCATTTTAAATTTTCATTTTTGTTTTTCATTTTATTTCTATTTCTATTGAACTTGAATAGAAGCACAAAATACACAAGAAAAATTTAATGAAAAAAAAAACATTTTTTTTTTAAATTAAAATTTCTAATTTTATTTGGCTTCTTTTCTCTACGTAATATTCTAAATAAATCAACATTGTTATATATAGGGAAAATTTTTATTACATAGGGAAAAATTTTGTTATATAGGAAAACATAAACTTCTTAAGCGTATTCAATATTGTTCTCCTCGTATTCATACAAGTATAAAAATATATAAATTAAAAAAAAATAATACAAAAATCTATTTAATACCTGACACTGTTGAATTTTTAAGATTCACATTATCTGATATCGAAGTAAAGGGGTGTTAAAATATAAATAAATATAGAAGAATAAAATAGAGAAGAAAAAAAAAAAACACAAGTATAACATGACATTTTTTCTAATGTTTCGTAATTTTCTTACATTTTTACGTTTGCTTTTCTTTTGTTTGTTTGTTTTTTTTTATGTTGAATATATTTTGTTGAATGCCAAAGTGCATAGTGAACTGCACTTATAAAATAAGTTTATTAGGTGTGAGTCATTAGACATTGACTTTAATAGATAATATAATATTTTGTTTTTGAAAATAAATCAACAAAAATGTGTATACATATAATACTTATCATTAACTTTTATACACGGAAATTAAAAAATTACAAATGGAAATATAAGGAATTACTTATAATGATTTTGGATTTTGTGGAATATTTATGTAATAAAAGATTGGGTGTATTGTGTAATTTTTAATCATAAAATTAGTGTTATACAAAAATGTATACGTATAACAGAATTAATTGATAGCAAGTTTTATATCATTTTTTAGGATTAGGGGCTTATAATCATTTTTAATTGAAACAATAGCACTTTAAAGCGACTTTAGAAGAAAAAAGAAAAGTTGCGCCTCAATATATGCAATATTCATATATTCAACAAAACTATAACAATTATGTTAATATCAATATTATTATTTAATTTCGAAATATTTAAACATTAAAAACAAACTTTAATAATAGTTAACATTAAAATCATATAGATATACATACACATTATGTAAATATAAGCGTCCATTCCCAATATAAATAAAAAATTTCCCTTGTTATTAATAAAATTTTCAATTTATTAATTTTCATTAAGAACTTTTCTAATTAATTAAATAATTTTAGAAATATAATTAAAAAACTTTTTCTCTTATATACTTATAATATTTACAACGCCATCTATATACTCTAATACAGATATATGGGGGGCAGTAATTAAAATAATCTAAGTATGATATACATTTATTACTCATTCATCATTAATATATTGCTTAATTTACTTTAATTTGTTTATATTATTTTTAAAAATAAACTTTTATAACACATTAGCACCCAAAATAATAAAAATACTTTGAAAGTGTAAGGTAATAATTAACAAAAGTAATATAATATAGAAAGTCTAATTAATGCGAATCCAAAAGTACAAAAAAAAAAAAACAGAAATTTATTATTTCCTCTAATATAATGAAATTATTTTCAATAATGAATCTCTCAATCCTCAATTTTCGCCATCGACCTTTAAAAATTTCATTTTAATATATGATGATAGCCCCCATATACGTATATATACATACATAATATTAAATTTGCTTTTCTCAAGAGCTTTTATATTATTATACTCATAATAAGTGTATACACCACACTTGTACTTTATAGGAAGAAAGAGAGAGAGAAAGGAAGAGAAAACGAGAGTATATAATAAAACAATAAAGTAATTCAATAAAGCCAAAATTAATTTAATAAAATTTTGTCTTTATATACTAAAAATATAAGAACAAAAATAAAATATAAAAAAAAACATATTCTTAAACCTGCGCCTCTCTTGATATGACAAAAAAATTTTTTGTAAACAAGTCACGTTTAATATAAGATACATTAACCAAATAACAACCAAAACCATACTAGGATTAACTTATAATATAATATGAAAAGAAAGTAGGTAGGTAGATAGCAAAATACACACATGTGTATGTATATACATATATTAAGGAGAAAATTCACAACTGAAAAGAAGAAAAAAACAAAGTCATTTTAACCATAGTAATCCAAAGCTGATTACAAGTTGAATAACAATAATATGTTGTGTATATCACACGTCTGCCAAATCTATAGTATAACTATATATTTATATATTTATAGCTCTTATGTTTACATACATATTAAATACATATATGTGTATAGATATGGTGTATAAAGTATGAATAACAAAATCGAATCAACCATAAAAATTCTTTATAAAAATCTAATTTTCTTTGAAAATCTAAATAAAAATTTTTCGAGAAAATGAAAAAAAAAATGAGAAAGAAAAAAGAAGAAACACCATTTGCATTTCTATAATAATCATTTTTAAGGTATTCTGCCACCAGGGCCACCATTAGCCACCTCTATAATCAACATCAAAACCGCCACCTTCAGTCACATATCTCTATAAATATTATGTATATATCACTAATAGAATCACCTACCTACATCTATCTACTTAATAAACGATATTATTTTATTAAACAATATGTTGCAATACCGTTTTTGGCACAAGAACACACTTATATTAACAAAAAACAAAACAAAAAATACAAAAAAGAACAAAACAATGAAATAAAACAATAAATTTATTGACGCACATTTTTATATGAACAAAATACAAACAGAGAACAGTCATTTATGTCAAGTAAGTCAGGTTAACTAATATTATGAGCGGTATACTTATAAAGTGTGGTATTATATGAAATGACACAGTGTCATGTTATATTTGTTGCTGTTTTTTTTTTGTGCGGAAAACATAATTTTTATTTGCAATAAATTCATTTTTTACCGAACGAATTGCATATAATAACGGGAGGTATTGTGCTGATACCAAATTTCAAGTGCCTCAATAGTTTAGTCACCATTACAACGAGCCGTAACTATACTATTTTTTAAAAGCAGATGTTGGTATGTTCATCTGTCTTTGGATGTGCAAGTACATTAATTCTGATTTTAATGAAAGTTTATGCCCGAGATTAAATGGAATTGAGATTAATATTAAAACTTTTTTGGACGGAACAAGTCACAGCAACTGAACTTTTATTATATATCAAATTTACATTTTTCCAATATATAGAATAAATCAATAAAATTTCTTTAAATTTAATATTTGAGTTCTGTATTCTAACGAAACCAATTTTAAAAATTTGGCAAATTCGATGTCTGAAAGTGAAAATGTACTAAAAATCAAATTTTAAATTTTTCTAGTTGCTTTAACTAACTACTCTAGTTAGAATGTTAGATTTAAGAAAACAGATTTATTGGAACTAATGTTGTTCGAAATAAACACAACGACGTTCGCCTATGTACTGTTCACATCAATTATTATAGAGAGTATTTTTTATTACTCTCTATTGTGAATAATAATAATTTTTTAAAGAAAATTAAGTATTTAATAAATTATATAGTATATCTATATTATTTTTAATATTAATATTTTTTAATGAAAAAGAGCTGAGAAAAAGAATATAAAATAAAGTTTGAATTTTATGTTGTAAACAACATTTTCGGTATTAAAAGTAAATATTGTAATAAAAACAACACAGGTAACCGTGCCCAATATAATGGCAAATGTAAAAATGTCAGAAAAATGAATAATTTTACTCATAATTCTTATTATGTTTTCTTATTTTTTTTTTCTTTACAATTACATGTAATTTAGTAGATTTCAAGTCTTAAGTTACTTAAAAATGGCAATAAAATTACTTTTAATCAGAAAAAGAAAAAAACCAATTTCGAGAATATTTATTTAGAATTAAAATACTTAGAAAGTATAAGTATATATGTATAGAATGATCATATAATATTATTTATACGAGTATAATGCCATAGTGCCCAAATGAATCATCATCAAGATTACAGAATCAAAAAATGATTTAATATGGCCACGTTTTCATTTCATTTTTTTTCGTTTCCTTCTTAAATTTAGTTATTAGCCATTAAGATAATTTACTTACAAGATAAAATTTAAGAATAAAAATTTGTATATATAATATAATTTTGTAATTTATAGGGTTTTATTACAAATTGTTGTGTGTAGTAGTTTTAAATTTATAATGCCTACACAATATTAATATAAATTGCCTATATGTAGAATAAAATATAATTGTAACATAATATAAATATGTATTATATATGTATAACAATTATGTGTTATAACTGCTTTACAACACGTAGAACCTGTAACAGGAAACGCTATCCAAAATTAATTTTATTTATGAAATTTGGATAAAAATTGAGTTATTATACTTGATCTATACACAAACACCCTATACATTTTCATATATATAAAACTTCAGAATTTACTATTATAGACAGAATCTACTTGATAAGCCTGTCATATAAGCCAATGAAATTTCGTTAATATACAATTGAAATCCAAGACTATTTTCAATTTAAAATATTAAGGCATTCAAGTGTGTGAACGCCGTGTTATATGCAATATTTTCTTTTTTTACAAAATTCAAAGAAAATTTTATTAAAAATAAATTATTTTTATAATACAGTCGAAGAACTTTGTGTATCTAATATTTTTGGCAATTATCTAAAATCAATTAAGTTTAATTTAGGTAAATTTCAATTTTGTCGAATTTAATGGCACTATATAAAATTAATTAGCTGATTTGCCATTAAAATTGAGTCTAATATCCTAATTGTAGACGCTATTTAGAGGCATAAATAGAAATTCAATAAAATTTGGCCAGATTCCGGAAAATTTTACCTTTGAGAACCGAATCCTAAAAATACGAGCCGAAATATTATTTATGAAATAAATAATTTACGAGCCAAATAAACTGAACACAACTGAACTGGTACAGAACTTGTTAACTAAATACAAAATATCTCGCCTTCTGTACTAGAAAACATGTGATACTTTAATCTTTAATCATATTAATATATTAAATTATTAATTACTTCAACTTGTTCTCTTCATTAAGTTGACTATTTTGATTTATGCATAAAAGGTTTATGATTCGGGAGACTATATTATAATCTATTCATATAACATAAATAAATAAAATAATAATAAATTTATACTTAACAAAAACTACTCAAATGACGCTTAACATTATGCACAAATATACACTCATACACGTACAATAATAAATTAGTTCTCAATTTTAACAATAGAAGCAATAATTATTTTTAGATTTCTAATTAAAATTTTTAAAGAAAATTTTAATGCTTTTTGTTTCTTTATATTTGAAATTTATGGTATTCACTCTTAATTAACATTTTTATACATTTTTGGAGGAACAAATAAATTTTTGTGATTATACAAAAAATTATTTATTATATTCTATATAATATAATTGACATTATATATAAATGTCTTCAATGTTGAAAAAAAAAAATATTTAATGATTTTAAAGTGTTTATGAACAAGGGCTCCCAGATTCAATGGTATATTTGGGGTCTTGCTATGTAATTCCATCTTCATGAAACAATTTTCGTATTCGAAAAAATGGTAAGGTAGTACCAATCAATTTGTGTCATTATTTGTGTCATTACTTGTCCATTTCTGCTAATACGAAAGTGGTATCACGAAAGTCAAATTAAATAGTAAGACCCCTGGAATATAGTGAAAGAAAGGGTTTATCAAAAACAATGAGGGATATTTTCCTTTTTTCGCTATTACGACTTTAAAAAGCTGCTTTTTCCGAAAAGTGCCAAATTTTTACGTTCTTCCTTATAAGTTAAGAAGCACGTTGAATCTCATAAAATTCCACTTCTAGTGACGTATCATAGATGTCAAAGAATTTTTCAGTTTAACTAGTATTAAGTTTAACGAAAATTTGACTTAAAACCGCCTATATTTATGAGTCAAAAATCTTAGGTCAGATCTCGAACAAATTAATATTCAATTATTGATATATTTTCTCTTCACGTATCATAATTACATTGAACCATGTAAGGAGTAATTCAGTAGTACTTTAGAAGTACCATCAACCATCAGACACCTTGTATACATAAATACAAATTTAAAAATAAAAGCTTTTATAAAAATAATATTCTTTTTTTTTGATTTATTCAATGGTTTCAAATATTTTGTGAAAAAAAAATTTTGTTTTATTACTAAATTTACGTGTAAATGGAAACACCTTGAAAAAATTGCCATATTAAAATTATATTTTAAATAATATAGATCTATTAAAATCACAAAACATATTTTTTTATGAGAATTCCATTAGTATATTTTAATGTGTGCTATATAAGATTGTGTTATATGTGAGAATAATTTGAAATCACGGCACTTAAAATTTGTAAAATTTGAATTTCAAGTCATTATTGCTATTAAAGTCATTATTAAATTTTTTTCAATATGGTTTGTCTTGTATATTTGTTTATGTAATGTTTTTTTTTTGTTTTGTTAATAATATGTGGGAACAAAATCTTCTAGTAAGTAGTCAGTTTCTATTTTTTTAAATTTAATTACTTACTTATTACCATACTCGAAAAAAAGTGAAGGGTTCTTGAGCATTAAAATGTCGTGAATTATGACATAATGAAAAAAATTTTAGTTTAAATAATTAAAAATTTTAGATTTTTAAATTTAATATTGAAATATATAAAGGAAATATATAAATCAACTGTTATAGAAGAGAATATTTAAGCTTAGAGTGGTATACCCATCTAGGTTTTGGGGTTCATATTCAAACATAATTCTAAACTCATTTAAAATGTATTATAAATCCCATTGTATTAGAGGTATTAACGGAACGCTTAGTTTTTAGATATATAGATAAAATGGTGGCGGACTCATTTTAATCCGAAATTGTATAACATTATGTTGTAAGTAAAAATTTTAGGAGTTAAAAAGTTTGCGTCGATGGCAATATAGAAAATAGAACAAAATTATAGAGAACAAAATAAAGACCTGATTTATTTTTTAACAGAACCTTACAAAAATATTTTACCATCATTAATTATTTGATTGATTAAAATTATTTTATTAAAATTTATTGCTTACCAATATTAATTTGCATTATCGAGATATTCAAAATTTGTTAACTTACCTAAAAAGAGAAAAATGAAAATGAAAATTTATTAAAATATCGTTTTACAATAAATGAATTTTTTTTTTAAATTGCAAAAAGTCGCAATAAATTACTATTAAATATTGTAATTTAAAATATGGAACGTTTATTATTGTATAGACGAAGAAAAAAGATTTATTAACTGAGGTGATTTCATATTTTTCATAAATTATTTACTCAATCATAATTAATTGTTTTCATTGAATATGTATTTTTTTAAAATTCATAATTCAATAATTACTAATTGTTATATGTAGTGTAATTCAATATGTCAAATCAGTTAATTTTTCAGTATAATAAAAATTTAACCATAAAAATTATGAAATATCATATATTCTGTGGTTCAAAATGATAACTGACTAAGTTATGTTTTGTATAGATTTCAATTAAAAATTCGAATTTTTCTCAATTTTATTTACCAATTTTATTAGACGGTACACAAGTTTTTAGGAGAACAATTTGTGTACCGTCCTCATTTTTGTTATAAAATTTGAATATTTAAACACTAGGTTCGACGCTCCTCGTCTTTACCCTAAAAATTAAATTATTAAAATTTTGCACGACCCCCTACCTTGTCAAAAAATTGAAAATTTTTTAAAATTTTGCACGATCCCCTACCTTGTCAAAGTATTGAAAATTTTTTAAAATTTCCACGACCCCCTACCTTGTCAAAAAATTTAAAATTTTTTTAAAATTTTGCATGACCCCTTACCTCGTCAAAAAATTTAAAATTTTTTAAAATTTTGCACGACCCCGTACCTTGTCAATAAATTGAAAATTTTTTAAAATTTTGCACGACCCCCTACCTTGTCAAAAAATTGAAAATTTTTTAAAATTTTGCACGACCCCCTACCTTGTCAAAAAATTGAAAATTTTTTAAAATTTTGCACGACCCCCTACCTTGTCAAAAAATTGAAAATTTTTTAAAATTTTGCACGACCTTGGCAAAAAATTAAAAATTTTTTAAGATTTTGCATGACCCCTTACCTCGTCAAAAAATTGAAATTTTTTTAAAATTTTGCACGATCTCCTAGCTTGTCTAAAAATTGAAAATTTTTTAAAATTTTGCACGACCCCCTATACCTTGGCAAAAAATTGAAAATTTTTTAAAATTTTGCATGACCCCGTACCTTGTCAATAAATTTAAAATTTTTTAAAATTTTGCACGACCCCCTACCTTGTCAAAAAATTTAAAATTTTTTAAAATTTTGCACGACCCCCTACCTTGTCTAAAAATTAAAAATTTTTTAAGATTTTGCATGACCCCGTACCTTGTCAATAAATTTAAAATTTTTTAAAATTTTGCACGACCCCCTACCTTGTCAAAAAATTTAAAATTTTTTAAAATTTTGCACGATCCCCTACCTTGTCAAAATATTGAAAATTTTTTAAAATTTTGCACGACCCCCTATACCTTGTCAAAAAATCGAAATTTCTTTAAGATTTTGCATGACCCCTTACCTTGTCAAAAAATTTAAAATTTTTTAAAATTTTGCATGACCCCGTACCTTGTCAATAAATTTAAAATTTTTTAAAATTTTGCACGACCCCCTACCTTGTCAAAAAATTTAAAATTTTTTAAAATTTTGCACGACCCCCTACCTTGTCTAAAAATTAAAAATTTTTTAAGATTTTGCATGACCCCGTACCTTGTCAATAAATTTAAAATTTTTTAAAATTTTGCACGACCCCCTACCTTGTCAAAAAATTGAAAATTTTTTAAAATTTTGCACGACCCCCTATACCTTGGCAAAAAATTGAAAATTTTTTAAGATTTTGCACGACCTTGGCAAAAAATTAAAAATTTTTTAAGATTTTGCACGATCCCCTAGCTTGTCTAAAAATTGAAAATTTTTTAAAATTTTGCACGACCCCCTATACCTTGTCAAAAAATTGAAAATTTTTTAAGATTTTGCATGACCTCGTACCTTGTCAATAAATTGAAAATATTTTAAAATTTTGCACGACCTTGGCAAAAAATTAAAAATTTTTTAAGATTTTGCACGATCCCCTACCTTGTCAAAATATTGAAAATTTTTTAAAATTTTGCACGACCCCCTATACCTTGTCAAAAAATCGAAATTTCTTTAAGATTTTGCATGACCCCTTACCTTGTCAAAAAATTTAAAATTTTTTAAAATTTTGCACGACCCCCTACCTTGTCAAAAAATTGAAAATTTTTTAAAATTTTGCACGACCCCCTGCCTTGTCGAAAAATTTAAAATTTTTTAAAATTTTGCACGACCCCCTACCTCGTCAAAAAAATCGAAAATTTTTTAAAATTTTGCACGACCCCCTACCTTGTCGAAAAATCGAAAATTTTTTAAAATTTTGCACGCCCCCTACCTCGTCAAAAAATCGAAAATTTTTTAAAATTTTGCACGACCCCCTACCTTGTCGAAAAATCGAAAATTTTTTAAAATTTTGCACGACCCCCTACCTCGTCAAAAAATCGAAAAATTTTTTTAAAATTTTGCCCGACCCCCTTGTCAAAAAATTGAAAATTTTTTAAAATTTTGCACGACTCCCTACCTTGTCAAAAAATCGAAATTTCTTTAAGATTTTGCATGACCCCTTACCTTGTCAAAAAATCGAAAAATTTTGCACGACCCCCTTGTCAAAAAATTGAAAATTTTTTAAAATTTTGCACGACTGTTCAGATGGTCATGTTCAGTAAAATGTACGCATCTACTACAGACACACAGTCATATATATATAATTTCCCGCATATTTTTCTGATGTCATTCAAAAAATATTTTTACAAAAGTTTGAAAAAAAAAACAAAAAAATAATGTTTTTTTTTATCAATCTAAAATATTACATAAATATTTTATATATTATACTTGTAGTGTATACATTCTCGTAAGTAGATATAGGGTGTGTTTATTATATTAGGTGTAATATTTTAATTATAGAACGGTATAATATCAAAGAGAAGGTTTAATGTATATAGCTGTATATATTATGTATCGATTAATTAAATAATCCTTTTCTTGTTCTATAAATAAAATTGAATTTTTAATTAAGAATATTATGTATAAGGTTTTGTATTTCTCTTTATTATCATCATTTAAGTTGTACTGCTAATTTAATTAAAAGGAAATTAAATGTATATAAGTATAAATGTTTAGTAATTTTAAAGAAAATTGTATAACCATGCTACGATATATCCATTAAAAAGTAAAATTAGAATATTAATAGCAGATTAAATAACTATGTAATCAACTAATCTAATAATTTAAGTCATCACGACATTGACATTGAAGCACTTCCTTAAAAATAATTTCTTATAAGTTTATTGAAGTTTCTTTTATTGAACATAAGCAATTATAATTTAATAAAGAATATTTGAATATGATATGGCAATTAATAATCAAATATTGAAATAGTAAAAATATTAAAATACGCCATAGATGTAATCAATTATTACAGTAATTTTAATTTCTATCAAAGTTATTGTTATACTGGATGGCAAGTTATATTAGAGGAACCTATTCTGAAGAAACCAACATTAGTCATTATACTACCAAGGGAAATATAGTTCCTGATCATTTACAATACTGAGACCAATGCTTTTAAATCGATTATTTAAAACTTACGCAGAAAACTTTTACTAAACGCCTTATTGTGCTTCCAAACCATTACTATTTCTGATTGTGCCGACCAGAAAATACGACTATCCCCATAATTGTTCATTATACATCAAAAATTATTCATCGCTTAATAAAATGAGTAGTTTTGTAACTCGAGTCAAGACTCGTGTGCTATCTGCAATATGTTATAGAAAATACTGACGAGAAATTGAAAATATTTTGAATTTTAAATGTGTAATTTTCATTTTGTAATAGAGCGTTGAAAATTTAAATAAATTGACTTTTACTCTCAAATTTTTTTGTTCCCTGTAGGGGATCGAGACCTCTAGATACTTCTCAGATGAAATGTTTAATTTAAAGTTCACATTGCATTGAAAATGTAATATTTATAGTAATATGAGTGTAATTAAATAATAAAGATTTATGACATTTTTTTTGAATCTGCAGAGAATCGAAAAATATAGGAAAAAAAAATTATTGCTCGCAATTTTCTTACAATTTTAATTGGTATCGTAAATACCTGTTGACTTGGGAATCAAAATGAATTACAAAACTATGAAAATACAAAAAACAAAAATAATTTTATTTATTCAACTACTTGTACATGGCAAACTATGGTTAATTATATGGAAGCAATCTTATCTTCTGCCGTAATTATTTATCAATATTTTATAGTTAAAATTCTATTATTTTTTTCTCTTCATCTCTCACTTTACATTTTAATTCCATACTTGCTGTTTTATGTGAGAATAGAATAAAATGATAACCTAGTTTTGTAATTCATTTGTTTGTATATATTATGCGTATATTGTATAATCATGATATCAAACATATCTATATATATACTAAGAATAATACCCAAGAAATTTACCCATAAGAAATATTGAATTGTTTAACATGATGTCGTTATGTCTACATTGTATTCGTACTGGGTATGTGAACATGTATATTATAATACTACCATATGTACATTGAAGAACGGAAATGTCACGTTACATCAAAACGTATTTAGATGTAAAACAAAAGAGAAAAACATTTCTCTGTAATAATAATGAGAACTTTGAATGTTATAAAATATATAATGTATAATTAAAAGGCAGAAAAAAAATCATATTAATATAAAAAAAATAATTTTAATTTTTTATTTTTTAATTTGCAACTTCTGTTCTAATTGCTGATCTACTGAACTTTATTTAACAGAAAAACAAATTAATGAGACTTTTTTAAGTTAAACAAACAAAAGTTGATCTTATTGCAAAAATTATACTATAGTAACAAGCATTCATTTTAAATACCGGATTAATAACATCTACTTTTGCTTTGCTTTTGGACATCACAGTAATGACACAGAGTAATGATTAATATTCATTTATACCGCAGCTATTGTGGAGGTCAATCACTTTTTCTTAACATAAGTAATTCATGTAGAATTTTTAGTATGCATCGGAAATTAAGCCTCCTTTAGCTTAGGTAAGACTTAGAATTTCTCTATATCTCCAGAGAAATTAGGAATTTCTATTTCACTGGATCAAAGTTTTTCGGATCGGGATTCTCAAAGATTGAATTTCAAGTTCTATTGCGTCTCCCATCAAGAGAATATGCAAATGCCTTTGCTGTTTAAGCCGGATGTTCAGTCATGAAACCCGTTAAAGAATTCAAACATAATATTAATAAAAACTGATACTTATAAAGTGGTCAATTTACTCGACTCTTGTTAAACTCTGTCTGATATTAAGTTCAAAATAAATTAGAAGGACCGGTCAAATGAAGTGGTTTTATTATTCTAAGTCATCAATTTGACAAAAGCTAATCCTAAATAAGTTATGGAGTTTAGGCTTTGCTTTTCATATTTTTCCATGTCATGAGTTGGCTTAGTTTTCAAGATACTTGAGTTTTGTATAAGAGACCGCATATAGCCACACATGTAACAGATCAGTCAAATCTTCAAAAATTAGCAAACAGAGTACACAAATTTATATGTATATATATCATATAAGTTCCCGAATATAGACAAACATTTTAAGTTCAACAAAATATAGTAAAAATCATACATATGTAATCACACATTTTATATGTAAGTAAGAATAATGTATACGGGCTTACGAAAGCAAGTAGAAAATAATTCACATGGTATGATAAAAAAAAAAAATATTGAGAAAAAAATTCATAATGTAACAAAAAAAAATTTTCAAAATGAGTGAAAGAGATAAAAAATAATTACTTTGTCGTCAATTGTTTGTAATATTTGCATTTTAGTCGTATATGGCATATAAATTCTACACAATCACATTACAGTTGAAACTTGTGTTTTCTTTCCCATTTGTGAAGGTTTGTTTCTTTATGTTTTTCACAGGCAGCCATACCAACCCAATATTTCGAAATGCAATACAAAACAACAGAAGACACATCAAGTTGAGTAGTGGTTTTACAATGTCAACAAACCGTTAAAATGATCTCTTGACGCGACGATGCAATTTTTTTTTCCTTCTCTTTTTTTTCAATGCTTCGTTGCCTTTTTTGTTTTTTTTATTAATTTTTTCTTTTTATGTTGTTGTCAGTCACTTCTTCTTTTCTCTTCTTTTCTCATGTTCTTTTCTCTTTATCCTCAAATTCTATCAATGTATTTTTTGTATTGCATACGACTTTCATCATTTTCTTGTTGTTCTTTTTTTCACAACTTTATTTTTTTCATTATTATTATTTACTTCATTGTTAAGAGCACTTTTTTTTTTTGCTTTTATAAAATTTTCCTCGTGTGTTCACTTATCAAAAAGAAAAAAAAGAGAAAATGAAAACATATTCGACAACAAAAAAAAAATGAATATAAAAATTTAACTCAAGTGTGAGATTTACATTTTGCACAAAGGGAGAGAGAGAAATTAATAACGAAATGAGATGAGTTCTTTTAAACTGGAGAATAAAAACAAAAATTAAAAGACGAAAGAAACGAAGAAAACTAAACAAAAAAAAAAATAAAAGAACATTGCAATTACTAAAAAAAATTATCATATAACAAATTAACCCGGACGCCATTGAGATTTTATTTTTTTAAACGGAATTCCGAAACTGTTTTCTGTCAAATGTTTCCGTTTCGAATACGCAATGTAGTGTGAATATATTGTATGTTCGTCTGTGTATCGCATTAAAAACGTATAAATATAAAATATTTTGGAATGAAGGAAGTTATTTAAACATAGAGAAAGAAAAGAACAGACATTTTGATTAAGTGTTCAAAAAAGATGAAAGGATAATGTTCACAAAATAATGCTACATCAAACAAAAAATGCTTTTGTTACAATAAGTTAAAAACATGAATAACATAAAGAAATAATGAAATAGTTCAAGAAAATTATTAACCCTTAGCTGCAAACTAGTATCCCGTACAAGAGATGTCCGTACAATTTTCGTGTTTTTATTAAATTTATTTGTTCCGGGCAGCAAGAATTGTCAAGAACTTTTTGTGAAGCAGATTTTTACGAAATTAAATCTTTATTTAATCTTCCTTCTGGAAACTAATCACACTTTTTTCTTGTGAGAAATTAAAGGTTAACGAGTGGTAATCGATTGAACTAAAAAAATGATAAAAAAATAAGCAATCCTAAGCATAAAAAGAATTTTAGTTGCTACCTTTTAATTTTTTAAATTAAATTAAAAAATTAAATAATGTAAAATTTTTAAAGTTATTTGTCAAATAAAAATTTTGAAATAAGAAACAAATTACATATGAGTTCGCAACACCTATAAAGCTTTTGTAAATTGATACATTTACTAAAAATTCAAATTCTTGAAGTTGTTTTAAAGTTGAATAAATGCTTATATTAAATCGGTACATACATACTTCTTTTCGAACATAAACCCTCCAAATATAGAAATATTCGACGTCGTCAGCCTAAATATATGCAATAATGTAAAATTTTTGAATTTTTAAGAAAATCATCAATAAACTGATTTCGATTATATCCCAAAATACAGATCGCATTTATTATTGGAAGGCTATTTGAAAATTCAACGAAATCAAGCTTAAAAAATGTTTTATAAAATTTGCACATTTAACTTCTCATATATATCACATATACCACATATATCATATATTATGCGTATGCTTTATTCATTTAATGGAATGATATATATATGATAAAATGCATGAACACCCATTTAAATCAACAACATTACATATTTTCATCCGTATTATAAGGTCAACCATCCAAAAAGACTCTTCCTTTTACCTTTTTATTATTGTTTTTTTTTTGTTTTTTTTTTGTTTTCACAATATATTAAAAGTATAATTCGTCTAACATTCAAGCTGTCATCATATTTAAATAATTTAAAGTTTGTACTTGAAAAAAATATTTTCAAAACAAAAAAAAGTACAAAAGTACATTCTTTAATATGTAATATTACAAGTATAGATAAATGTTTAGTAATCGCCATATATATTTATATGATATATATATGTATATATCATCATTTCATAATTTCACTCTAGAATGAATATGAATTACTTACTTAACTTATTTTTTTTTTTTTTAATTTTTCGTTTTCGCTTGTTTGTTTCATCGCTCATATTTTTATTAATATTTTTTTTTTGTTTTTACAATGCTATTTACTTGGAAGGAATTCTTATTCATACCTTTAGTTTTTTTTTATATTTTTCATAATTCTCTATATATAATATTCTCGTTTGTATATACAAATTTTGTATTATGATGATGTTATACTTTCTAAAAACAAAATATTTCTACAGTAAATTTCAAGCCATTAGCATTAGTATATATATACTAGAGCATTTCTATGTAAAATTTTACAAATTATATGTGCTAGATATATTTAAATGTACTTTGGTATATATGAAAAAAAAAAAAAAACAAGAAAAATATTCTATTTCAAAGAAATTTTCCACAATTTATTTTTATACTTCTTATAATAAAAATCTGTTAAAAAAAAATAGAACTAGAACAGCAGGGAATATTAAGGGAAATGAAAAAAAGAGAGAAAAAAAACAAAATTACATGTACAAAACATTAAAACAAAAAAGATGTTTTTGCTATTATGAAAATATATGAAAAATCATTGAAGATAAGGAAATGTTGAAAAATATTATGAGTATATATAAAAGAAAAAAAGAAGAACTGATATTTTAAAAAAGTGTACTTATGTACTCTATTAAGCAAACAGATTTGCTATTAAAACAAGAATAAGATAATAACGGAATAAATGACTAAATCTTTACCCAAGGTACCGTATCTCGAATGAATCTACGGATCAGTTGAAGTTTCAATGCTAATATCCCGGAACGAAGTTACAATTTACTTAGTTTTTCTTCTTTAGAATCGACATTTCGAAATTCAAGAAAATAATACCGAATTTCCTTTTATTTTCTATTAAGAAATCTATATAAGAACTGTCACACCAGAATATCGACCAGGTACCGTCTGGTCTTGTTTATTGAAATGAATACCTTCATTTGTGCACTAATGATATATGAATTTTTGTATTATATAAGAACATATTAAAATTTTTCCATTTGGCTTTAGTTTTATAGAAATTCTCTTGATTTTTTATTGACTTTGATTGTTTTAATAGTATAAGAGCTACAGTTTTCAAATAATTATAGAGTTAAATGTTCTTTTTTAAAGGACAATAAAATTTTTAAATTTCGAAATACCCTAAAATCCTAAAAAAACACAAATTTCTATCCTCATAATGGGTTATAATGTATAGGTCAAATTCAACTGATTTACTCATTCAATCCATCCTTTTAACGCTTTCACTATAATCATCAAGCAAATTTTTATATTGCAGGATATAATCGCCCTTATAATATAAAAACCACTGACAAGAATTTGAAAATTATAAAACAAACCTTCAAAAATTCTATTATAAATGAAATAAGAAATTCAACACACTATTCAAGATTCAACACAGTATATTTAATACATGAAAAAAAAAAAAAAGAAAAAATTCTGAAGAAGATGAAATTTTTTATTATCGTTCAAGCGACAGAAAATATTTTTTTTTTTTTTTTGTTCATTTCTCTATGAAATGGAAAATATAGAAACAAAAAATTTCAAATTTTCACAATTCTTATTTTTATATAACAACAAAAAAAAATAAAAACAAAACAAAGTTTAAAAATGTGAAAAATTTTCTACCTTCATAAGAGTGTGTACAAAAAAGAAAACACGTAATTTTTATTACAAAATTAAAAAGTTTTTCTTTTTATTTTTATTGTTATGAGATTACAGAGAGCAAAACTGAAACAAATTTTGCTAAGAAATTAAAAGGTGGAAAATGTTTTTCATATCTTGACAAAAAAAAAATTAAAGAAAATTTTATTGTAAAAGGGAAGAAAAAAAAGGTGCTTAAGATTCTAAAACAAAAAAAAAATAGGAGGAAAATAATAAAAAGAAATTATGTCAGGAGGTTTTTTAATTTACTAAAAAAAACACAACTAATTTAGATCGAGTGTAAAATTTTGTATTTATGTAATGGAATGCCATGTAATGTCAGCATACATTGAATATACAGCAACATATATAAATCATGTTGCATATTATATAAATTTAGAAAAAAAATTTAAAGAAAATTTATTAAAGCAAGAGCCTAAGTTAAATATGATAAAAAAAAAATTTAATTTTCATACTAAATTGTAAAATAAATTAAATGGATGCGAATGGTGGTACTTTTAATCACCTCTTCTCTTTATAGTAAATAAACCCTTCAAAATAAACCCTTCTAAAATTCAAATATAGTTTATTACACAAGATCAATTAACGAATCATTCAATAGTTGCGGGTATAACAAATTAAAACAATGCATTTTAGAAATTTAAAGAAAATCAATATTAGCTAGTAAAAATTAAAATAGCTAGTAGCTGGTTTTATATTTGTCTATATCAAAAAAATTTAAATTAAATTTATAGATTAATTGGAAGAGTATTCCTGAACTTGTATAACAAAATTTTATTAATAATATAACATATTTAATTATAATATAAAAAATTATTCAATTTGCAAATATAATTAATCTTAGAGAATCTAAAAAAAAAGCATAATTTTAGGGGATATATTTTTACAGGGGAGTTTCAATTTTAGGCAGGGGGGGTGGGGGGGTTCTGATTAAATCAAGGGAATCTAAAATTCCAAGGCACACTTGCCTCAACTTTCTTTATCAATATAAATTTTCTGAAATATCTAAGTATTGCATAAAATTTTATTTTAAAATTTTAATTGTGCTATTCATAGAATATTACATTAAATTTCAATTTTTGTTATATTATTACATATAATTTTTGCAAATATAATATTGCCTTATGTATAGTCAATATAAAATCTATTAAAAAAAAAAAAAAAACATCCCCTAAAATTATGCTTTTTTTTTAGTAAGTTTAGTACATGTATATATATTAACATGTATAACATGTATATATATAACAAAATTCATAAAAATAAATTAATTTAAATATATTGTACGAGTGCATATAATATTTAAATTTCTTAAATTATTAATTAATAAATATTTTTTGTAGTATAATTTTAGGGGACATATTTATTATTTTCAGTCATTAAATCAAATATTTAATTTTCAATATATTTCTAAATAATATTATTTAAATTTAATTAAATATTATTTTTATAATTAAAATATGATGTCATAAAATATTATTTACTGTTATACATTTTATCTTATTAAAAAATTATGCAAATAATACAATGATTTCATAAATTCATTTAAAATATAATATTATAACCAAAAAATTTTCGACTTTCATAATCTGTTTTATCCTTCAATATTATCCTTCTAGAATATCCTTCAATATTATTGAAATAATTTTCCAATTTAATAAAATCATGTATAATACAATTGAATACTGTTGAAATAACAGCAATATTTTTTTTTATATTCAATATCATTATGAATCAATATTTTTGTCTTAAAGACAAAATTTATACAACATAAGTTAAAAAAAAAATATACAAATACACAAATCACAAATATGTGTACATAATATTGTATAAAAATTTTTGAACGACATCGCGTCTTTATAACATTTTCTTTTCGACAATATATAAAACGAAATGTACTTTTTTTTTCCTGTACCTATAAATTTATAAAATTCCAATTTCTTCTTTAACTTCCGTAATATATTTGCTTTTCTCATTCTATATATATTATTACAATATCATGTTATCCAATATAATAATCCAGGAAGTTGCCTTCTAATATTATGTGTATTTGTATAACAGTATAATGTTATGTGCATCTATGATTTTATATTGAATGTATGCGTATATGTGTGATATTTTTATTATTTTGTTGAATCCTTTTTGGAGAACAAAATTTAATATACTACAAATTGTATTATAACAGATTCATATATTCATATAACAACTATATTATTTGTGTAGGAACGTTTATGTTATTAGAACAAGATTTTATATATTAATAATAATGATAATAATATACGGTAAAAGAAAAAATAATGGGAGCATAAAATGCATTTTCAACATAGTTTTCTATATTAAATGATTTACAAACATCACATATACACACAAACGCGAATTCTATTACACTTTTATTATAATAATCCCGGATATGCTTTAAGGAATTAACTTATTTTTTTGTTTTCTTTCTTTTTCTATTAATGGAATGTTAAACAGAAAATGAAAATAAGGACCTTCACATTTTTTTCTCCTGCTTTTTCTATTTCTAAATGTTTATGCTTAATAGTTTATCTTTGTATTGATTTTTATGCAATATATAAAATACTTAATAATAAAATGTGTATAAAAGTTAAATTGAAAAATTTTATACATGTTAATAAAAAAAAACATTCGAGAAAATTCTCTAAATTTATAAACACACAAAAAAAAAAAATTGTTCTTTTCAAATAATTAAAGTTTTTATAAGCCCCAAGGGTATGGTAATGGGTCCTTTTTTTGTTATATTATTTATTTTATAAATATTTAATTTTGTAGTCATTTCATACTTGAATTTTTAATTTTTCTCTTTATATTTTACTTGAATTTTTTCCATTTTGTATAATTGCTAGCATTGCTATTGCTAATGCCAAAAATGTACGTATAAATAAAATGCAAAAATATTGCTTGTCTGGAAAGTATTTTATGTTAAAAATCATTAGAATATGAAAATATGTTTGAGTATACAAACTACCAAAATGTATGAAATTGACTTATTCTTAGCTTACAAATTCTTAAACATATTTTATATATCTATTTTATCTACTGTATTTAATATACAGTAGAATACCTTTATAATAAACGAGCAAAACAATCAACATTTCTATTTAAGAGTAAAATTTATTCGTTAAAGTAACAAGAGATATGTGAACAACTGTCTTTTAATTTCGAACTTATAGGATTGTACACGTCTTACCTAGAGATTTTACTGTAATTTGATTTTAATATCGTAATCAAAATGTATGGTAACACGAAAATAATATTGCATACAATATTATTTTAGAATGATTACAGTGTTCCTTTCAAATGCTCTGTATATTTTACAAGAAAAGTCGAAAATAAATTATGGCAAGGATACTAACTAATTTATTGCATTTTTACGATAAATGAGTTATTTTCGTAATATCGGATTTTCTAGGAAATACGAGTCCAATAATACCGTTATTTTCTACCACTGTTTTCCATTACTCTATTTTTAAATTTTTACTAATTACGAAAAAAACATACACAAAATGCCTTCCTATTTTATCGTATTTAATTTTAAAAATGCCCAACATCTTCAACCCCACATTTGGCAACACTGATTATTCAATCTTTGAATACTATATTGCATTATTTTCATCTCTAATTTTCTACTTCTTCTTAACATACTTAAAATTATATTTTTTTCTCTTCCTCATTCTCTTTATTCCATACATCTTTACACATAAAATATTTAATTTATACGGCAGGATACATTTGAAAGTGTATCATTAAAGGAAAAAAATTGTGAACAAAACATACTCGTATAAATGCATATTATATTTTATATTAATATATAAATATATAAGTATATTTGAGTATTTAAGAATATTGGTATACGTGCAATGAAAAATCGCATATGCACCAAAATAGAATTCAATTTTCAATTCTATTACATATACCCACATACAATTATATTTTTATTATTATACTCAAAATAGCATAAATACATTTATAC
Source organism: Condylostylus longicornis (assembly GCF_029603195.1). Classification (NCBI taxonomy): domain Eukaryota; kingdom Metazoa; phylum Arthropoda; class Insecta; order Diptera; family Dolichopodidae; genus Condylostylus; species Condylostylus longicornis. The sequence continues at coordinate 5,207,931 of NW_026577975.1, read as the reverse complement.
ATATAAATTATGCTCATAAATTTTCAATAATAATAAAAGTATGAAAAAAAAACATACAAGTATATTTATTTTTGTATACCTTTATCGTGTATAAAGTTGTGCCACTAAAATTGTTATATTATAATGTTACTGTTATACATAGATACATTAAATCGTGTATACTGTAATAATCTTCTATTTGCCTGCATGTACTTATGTAATTATATATAGATGGTAACCATAGAAACAGGATAATTCCATATGTAGTTAAACTCATTGGAATCTCTGTATCCAATATTTATTTTTCTATTACACCAGTTTTTTCATGATATAAAATAAGGATTTTTACAACTTAAAGAGTGCATCGTATACGTTTACTATGTATATGTAATAACATATAAGTGAATATATATATAGGGTGTTTCAGTTACAAGTTCACTGCTACGTAAAAATGCATAAACACTTATAATACTTAATAGATATAGACAAATTGAAATTTTGCATGGAATTTAATTTTTATAGCTCAGTAGATTCCGTTTAAGGTCAGAGTTTAGCTGAATAAAATAATAGTGCTTTTTTAATCTAATTAGCATAAACAGAGTAAAAATGGGCTATAACAAAAAAGAAAACCGTTATATAATGCTAAAATGTAAATAGAGAATGTGATTTTGAAAATATTATAATCGGTGCAGATATTCATTAACCATCCATCAAAATTACAATTAATCATGCATAAAATTTATTTAAGGAACGATTTATATGTCAATCAATTTGAACTCTACATAATCTATAGAGCGACTGTTAATTATTTACTCACAACAAGAAATCTCACAACATTAAAATCAGAACAGATACACTCACAACATTAAAATCAGAACAGATGCACTCTGTATTCGGAAAATATTTGCAAAACGTAAATTTACAATAGAAATTTAAAGTTCTCATATACACGACAATAGGGTTGGGGTTGGTTAAACTTACTGAAATAAAAATATATACATAGAAAAGGAATCGCATAAAAACCAATAAGAACAAACAACAGAAAAAAAATCGCCTACATAGCACAAAAAAAAATAGTATACAATCCTCGCTATATATTTGCCCTTGTTATATCCTTGTCACATTTCAGATTTGTATATGTATGCATGTTAGTTTATTTATGTATGTGTTTGCATCTACACATATATGAGTAAGATATTTACATACAAGTACAGTTTTAAATCTAATGTTTTATTTTGTTTAATTTTTAAAGTTCTCTACCACAGGCATGATGAAATTATTTGAACAAATTTTTATTTTCCCTTGTCTAATGTGCGTAAGGGCGGCAAGAATATAGATACCGAGATTAGAAATTTTTTGGGTATAGTTACATTTTTATTTGTCTCCAGAGAACGTATATACCCTTATAAATGGGTAAAAACCCTTAGAATTTGATTAATTTTTCACAATTCGATATGTTTAAGTATTTTGTGGGGGAAAATAGGCTAAAAAAAAATCATATTAAGTATTAAACAGGTTCATTGATTAAAATTATAATATATCTCTAGTGAATTTTATATAAGATATAGGTTTAATATATTCTTTTCAGTTCTAACGTCATTAAAACGTTTTATCGTACTCTTAATCGAAATTTTTTTAAAATAATTGAGAAAAATGTGAAGATTGCAATGAAATATGGTATAAAGTATAAACAAAATTAAAATTTTTCTTTATTAACACAAAATTTATTTTCATTAAGTTTTACAAAAAAAAATATCAATTTTTGATCCCTTATATCAGGGACACTATAAACAGCATCCAACATTTTCAAAAATCAAAATATAAATGTAATCATTCTTACACCAAAAAGGAGTTCTTAATGCACAAACGGATTTAATATCCCGTCTAATTCAAACTTTCCACCATTACAATTTATTTGCAAATTACAATAATTTGAAATTTCTCCTAAATATATGCAAAATTTTATAATATAATAAATTATTTAATGTAATTAATTCAATAAAACATTTTTGCTATTGAGGCAAAAGAGGGCTTCATAAATTCAAAATTTTTAGCACCAAAATGTGCTATTGTGTTGTTTTACTGCATTTTGTGGATCAACTAAACAAATACCTCTCTAAAATTCAACTATTATTTTGGACTTGAGAAAACCCATTTTTATTATTAATTTCTTTTCATTTTTAAACAATAAATTGTTTCTTATTTCTTAATTACTTGGCCATGTCTGTAAATATTTATGAAAATTGAAAAAAGCATATTTCTATTTTAGGATGATTTTTTTTATTACGATTTTTATGCAACTTTTTCGAGAAAAATCTTGCTATGCTGCATACTAAAATATTGCATATTAAAATCATATACAACATTCCCATATACAGAGTATATCACCAATAAATTAGGAGCAATACATCACCGGATAGATGATCGAAAACGAATGAAATTTTTGTTCTGAACATGGTGTCGAATCGGAGCTATTTCGCAGTTACAGGAATTTTAAAAAAATTTGGCGAAATTATAACATATACTTAAGTATTTTTGCTTAGAGCTTCCGTTCCAAAAAAAGATAGAAACAGTTTCTGCAACAAACAGTTTTTGAAATCACTATTAGAGAACTTAAAATAAAGAATAGCATTTTATTTGATTTTATGCGTTTTTTTAGAAATACAAGCATTTTTGGAATATTCCAATTTTTCTCATATTTTATTGTGACAACATGAAATTTTCTGAAAATCTACACTATGTTCTGAACAAAAATTTTACTCATTTTCGACCGTCTTTCCGATTGTATATGGCTAATAAATTTTTACTGATCACCCTGTATATATACATATTATATTTTTATAATACACAAATATTTACCATACGACTATAATATTTTGATATGGAACACATTATTTATTATGCTTTCCCAACTTATGTCCTCTATATCTGTACAATGCATTGTTATAATATTTGTGTGTAGGTGTACGTTAAAAAGTTTTTTTTTATTCTTCTATTCACACATACATCTATTTTTATATTATTGTGTACATGATACTTAAGTAATCATTCACTTACTTCTCTCTTCCCTCTTTTGTTTTTTTTTGTTTTTTGTTAATGTAAATTTAATGTTATGGTATACAACGTAGAACAGTATAGCACAGCATCCTTTTTAACTTGTTACATTTTTCAATAAAAAAAAAGAAAAATTTAAAGAAAAGTTTATTAACATTTTGTGATTTTGATGATGTTTGCAGAACGTTTTTTTTTTTTAATTTTTTTATTTTTAAATGAAAATTTTAAATGTGTAGGCAAAAAAGAAATTTTATTCTTTTATTTTTTGCATTTTTTATTTACATTTCAAGAAATTCATAAATAAATTAACCGTATATACTTAAATTACAAAATATAACTATTAACGGGGGGGGGGGGGCGGGGGGCCCGGTGGGTAAGTAAAGTATTTCTACGATTACAATGAATAATTTTTTAAACAATTCTAGAATTCATTTGAATATTTCAATTAAAATTTCCAATTAAAATATTGAATATTAAAACAATGTCCTTGGGTTTAGAGAGCTTTAAAACGAAACAGAGACTATACAATAATAAAAAATTTAAAATCATAGAAATAAGAAAGAAAACACAGACAAAGTGAAATTGAAAATGATTGAAATTGAGTTTTCGCCTAAGATTTTTCTGTTTTTATTTCATGTCCTTGAAATATTTGACATTCATAATAATAAAAAAAAAAATATCCTTAATATTTGAATTTTTCTTCTCTTATTATTATTTTTTTTTAATATTTCAATTCATCTAATCATTTCCTTTCTTATTTTAAATATTCTTTTAAAAAAATTAATAAAGAAAATTTTTTAAAATTTCAGAAAAGAAATACAAGCAAACAAATAAAGATGGCTTCGATTTTTTCTAAATAAAAAACGAAAATAGCTATAAAAATTTTAAATTTTAATTTCTAAATTTTTAATCTTTCTATATAAATTTTTCTGTATAGAAAATTTTTCATTGCATTATTAAAATATTAACACAAGCAAAAAATTAAAAATCTTGTATATTTTTTTATTTTTTCAATATAAATTCATAAAGAACAAGGTCCTTTCTATTTTGGTTTATATTGTCTCACATACTTATATTATATATACATATACTTATGTATGTATATGAAGGTTACTTTTCTGAATGAGTTCATTTAGAATATTAAGTATTTATAATATAAATATTTAGTATATGACTGGGGTAATATTAACCAAAACAATATTTTTTATATATATAAGGAGTTTGTTAGTATTATTGTTATTATTTTTATGATAATGATTGTGCTGCGATGATAATGATGGTGATTAATGTTGACATTATATTAAAGATGATGACAAATTTATAATATTTTTATTATATAAGAATATTATATATATATATATATATATATATTTATACTTCTGATATTACTTAAATCTTGTGAAGCTATATAATTCATTATTTTCGGTCTAAAATTTTTTATTTTTTTACTTTTGTTTCTTTTTCACTTTTGTTACAGAACGAACCCCGTTTTTTTTTGTCATTTTTATATAAAAATTCATTAGAATTGAGTTTTTTTTCTTTGAATATTTCTTGTGTGTTTCCGTATATCATGAATTTTGGTACATACATTCAAGAGTCATGCTAATTATATCATGATTATTTCGCAGTTCACAGTTTTAATAGTTAATATTTCGTCCTTATATTACATACGTATGTATATCCTGGTGTAAATTTTGTGATTCCTATATACTGTGATTGTAGATTTTAAGGGAATTGAGTGGGACTAGAGTAAGCCCCCAAGCCACCGCAGCCATTCTTGTCTTATTGTCGCCTCCCCACGCTCCCGTCTATAATATCCCCGTCCCAACCACAAAGCCGGAGATATCCCTAAGGGAGTTGGACAACAGTTCCCGAACACTTAGGGACCCATGTCCAAGACAATTGCGGCGCCGAACAGCCAGTGCCAGACAGTCGCAGAGAATGTGCACGGCGGTCTCATTGCCACCCCCACAAAATAAAATATACTGTGATAATATTAAAGCTAAATCAGAAAGTCTATTGAAAATATATTCGGATAAATTAAAAAATCTATTCCAGAATCAAGAATCTATTAAAAAATCAAAAATTTTGCAAAAAGTTTTAAAAAAAAGCTTATGATCCTTCCTTAAAATAATTAATTTAGACAGTATGATTTACTTGAAAATTTCTTCTATAAATGCCATATAATTGCATAACTTCATATAGAGATGACGCCTACATCCAAGGTGATTCAGAAAAGTACCATTATACTATTGGTTAGATAATCAAAAATAGATAAAACTTTTGTTCCGAATTGAGTGCCAAATCACAAAGGTTTTCAAGTTACAGGGATATTTTATCGAATTTTCACGAAATTTCTGTTTATCCAAGTTTTTTTACTTATAACTTCTGTTCTGAAAAAGATGGGGTCTTCAAATAATCACTTTTTGATAGGGCTAGTAAAGGACTTAAAATTTTTACGATATTATAGATATATAGATATAACGATATATAGATATATCACAGTTTTTTGTATTTTATGTATAATTGCATTTTTACTCCACCTCGGGGCGCCAGTAAAAAAATTTTTTAATGGAAATATATGTACTTCTTTCTGCAATATCCATTTTAACGTATAAATTATCAAAATTTATACATGCTTATATGCGTGTATATTAATAAATATATATATTTTAAAAATATAAAATACATACGTTATAATATATGCAAAATTATTTCAATGTATTTTTGTATATGTGTAAGTATATAAGTAAATATGCATATAATAAACATGTTTTATAAAATACTGTAAATGACAAATGTATAGCATGGTATAAGAAATGAAAATTTTTTACAATATGTTGTGGTTTTTATTTCAAATATCCTGTTGATATTTTGTGGTTTTTTTTTATGGAAAAACTAATTACAAAATAACAAAATCATTCACTGTCAAAATAATTAAATTACAATGGTTTTTATTTGTATCTGCATTTAACATATACTACAACATTATTACATGTTACTAACAGATTCTGTTACTGATTTAGACCTATAAGTTATTACATATGTACATAAATATGTCTCATATTCATGCACAGACATATTAATTAATGTCTGTTGCCCACCTTCTGAATTGTAAATTTAAAAAATTTGATTAAAATTTGAATCCTCACATTTTATCGAATTTATCGAATTTGTGTCTACGAGTATCAGTCTATTCTCTTGATAATGAGTTAAAACTGAGATGGGAGTGATAAAGTTTTTTATATAATTTGCACGTATATTTTAATGAATTAAGTTTGGGCATTTCCGCAATTCAATAATTTAAAGTTGACTGATTAAATGAAATCATATAATATTGAAATAGATCTTAGCAAAATAATTTCTGTGCTCTATTACACTTGTTCTACTCCAGCCAAACCAACGCCTTTATAAACTGTTAAGTTGTATTATGTAACAGCCAAGTTGTTCGGGTCACAGTTAGTACAATAATTGTACTTGCCTAATGCATGAATACACCGTAAGGATTTTTTTTCTTTACTCAATTTTCATTCAATTTTTCTTAAATATTTTCCGTGGAATTTCGTCCTACAAGTTTTTTTTTCTGTTATAACTAAAAATTTATTTTTAGATTTTGTATAATATTCTGAGAAAATTTACAATAAGATTTACAATAAGATAAGAAATTATCTTAAAGGATGACAGGAAATAATGCTGTTTCAAAAAAATATTGGAAATAGCTACCAATACTTTTTGTGGATGTAAATTGAAAAATTATTCAAATAAAGTCTTTTAATTTCTTGTATATAATTTTCTGGATCATATTCGCTCCCTGTTTTTTGAATTTAGTAGCAAGCAACTAATTTAGGTTTCAAGCCAGAAAACTTCATTCATTCGCGAATTTACCCACAGTTATTTGAAATGAAATGAAAGTTTTTGCTCAATATTACCAGGATATCAACTGCTGCTTGAAGCTATCCCATATATACCCGTCATATTAATTTTTTCACAAACAAAATACGAATATAAGCATTTCTTTTTTCTTTCTTCCATGAAATTAACCTCAAATGTGTTACAATATTTTTTGACGTCATTAAATAAATCACCGGTAAATTCAACTTGAACTTTTAAAAAAAAAAAATTACTACAAATTTTTTTTTTAATTTTATAAATGAAATAATATGAAAAAATATTTTTACTTTCTTATTATAAGAAAATTCCCAAATGGAATAAGTAGTACTTTTAACTTGATTCGAAGAAAAAAAAGTACGTGGGAATGAATTGTGGGTAAAAATATTTGAATGAAATATCAAAATTCATTATAAGTAAGGATATTTATTTTTTTTTTTTGCATCTTTATATGTTATGAATCCAGATTAAGTATAGTAAATCTCTTACCTATCATTTAGGATAAAAATAGGCTTTTGTATGATTTCTCTAAGGCGATAACTTTAACATTAACAATATAATACAATATACACGCATTTATCCCTACATAAGCGTATAAGGATACCAAAAATATAATTCAGTTTAAAAGTATACAATAAAAGATGAAATCTAGGGATTGGAAATTTCATATATATACAAGTATAGCAATGTGCATGTAATAAAACCTGCCGAAACCAATTTTTTTTTGGAAGAAAAACAAAATAAGTTTTGAAATGAAAAAACTAAAAAGTTTTACTTTAGGGAAAACTTTTCCCATTCTCAAGTCAAAAGTTTTTTATTATATAAGTATAGAAATTTTTTTAAATTAGATAATGCAGGGTGTATGAACACAGTTTAGATATATGTAAGTAGTTTTTAACCCACACGTATGTATATATACAGTTTTCATTAAAAACTTGAATGAAATAAGAATTTGTTTTGGGGAATTTTTGATTTTATAGGTTAAAATCTAAAATTAAAAAATCTCAAGAGTTTTGACCTCTTATATAGAATCATTTAAAAAGAATATTTCATTTTGAAAAGTATTAAGTTTTCTTTTCTCTCATGAGAAACATATTCTTTTTGTATTTTAATAATTTGAGCTTCTTAAACAATTTTATAATATTTATCTAGTTTAGAAATATATTCATAATTAGTTTTGATTACATTAATTTGCAAAATTTTCATTAATTTAGATATGAGATCTTTCGAAATTCTCTACACAAAAACGATTCGCTTTTTGCAGTGTTATCACAAAAACACATTATATTTTCAGATCTAAGTAAGGTCTGCCAATATGAACTCATTACTATGCAATAATTTCCTATTTTCGAAATAGGAAAAATATATGAGAAAAATCAAGAGACTAACTGAATTTAAGCTAAATTAAAAAACGTAAATATTCAATTCTTAAATTTTTAGAAAATATCGAAAATTCTGAAAAAAATTCTCATAAGAGTTCAAAACAAATAATAAGTACATGATGTAATAAAATGAAAATCTATATCAAAAATTTTAAGATATGTGGTAACATAAAAAAAAAATTATGATTTTGAATTTTTGAATTCATTTTAAAAAATTGCCTTTAAAAGTCAACCTCATAAAAAAAATTTTTTTTTTATATTTAAATTTAATGCGGAGGTTGAACTTAATTTATGCCCTCCTATACTTATTACATTTCTAAAATTGTGGTTACAAAATTTTACTTTTAAGTCTGTATAATTTATTTTATCGATTTTTTGTTTTTTGTTGTTTGTGTCAGATGCAAAATTAAAAATATTACAAGTATTGTCAACAATGAGAACACAATAAAATTCAAGGATTCTTTTATGGTTTTTGTTTGTTTACTTAAAATTCAAAAACCAAGTGAATCATTTGAAAATCTAGATTCTTCAAAAATTTAAAAAAAAAAAGGGATTAAAGTGTACATATACTTAACACGTTTGTTGCCCCAATAATTAAAATTCAAAAATAAAATAGTAGGAGGCGGGATAGTCTTCTATTCAAAGAATATTTAAATTTTCCATTTACGATTTATTTTCTAATTACAAAAGGATTTTTATTTTGGAAAGGCGACCAAATGTGACTAACTGGTATTTTTAATTTTTTTCTATATATATACTCATTTTTTCTCTCAGTGTAACAATATTTTTATAAATATTAAATTGAGTCGAGCAATTAAATTTTCTAAATAGCTTTTCAAAGAAAATTTATTCCTAGAAATATTGAATCCCGAACACTGAGAAAGGACCGAAACTTTTATACACAGCTCTTCAAATGGAAGAACTTTCAACAGGATATTGTTTTTCTCGATCTTTAATTTAACACATTCCGATTGTAAAATATTAATTTTTAAAATTTCCATTAACTCCACAAACAATAGCAATTGCTTGAATTACACCCAGAAATAGGAATTTCATTTTAATTACAATTCAAATGTGATTCATCTTGTACCAAATACACATATACAATTCAAATACATACTCATATTATATTTACATACATTCATAGCTGTAATGCACCATTAATTAATATAACCCCAAAAAAAAAAAAATAAAAATTTGGAAAACAGAAATTTTAACATTTTTACATATTCAAAATAAATTAAATCTATATACGTGCCCGTTCTCTTTTTCTCTACCCGTACACATTTAAAAAAAACATGTGCAAATTTTGCAAAAAATACGAAGGTAAGCATCGTACATATTAAATTTATATTCCAAAACTTTTGCACATAGCTATTATATTATATATACATAAATATGTCTATCTGAAATCATTTGAAAATATTCTTTAATTTCAAAACCCTTAAGGATCTAAAACAAAAAAAAAAAAACAAACAATAAACAAAATAGCAAAAGAATATTACTCTTTTGTATAACAAAATATAAAATAAGCAAAATAAAAAAGACTAGCTGTACATAATTTTTTGAAATATTAAAATGATATTGCAATTTAAAAATAATTTTGATGCTGCTCTGCTTTACAGAATAGATGAAATTTTGAATGAAAATGAGAAGGAATAAAAAAAAATTTTTTTTTTTTAAAGAGCAGGATGAATTTCTCATTGAAACGAAATGAAGTCTAGATGAAACGAACCAAAAAGAATCAAATGAATGAACAAAATCAGTGAAGAAATCATTCACCGTGAAATTTTTGCAAAAAGAAAAAAATTAAAAGTATATTTTGTATTGCACGTACACGTGTACGTATACAAAATGTTTGCAGGGAAAAAATAAAAAAAAAATCGATAAATTAATGGCCAGAAGCGTAGGAAAAACAAAAATTTAGAAAAATGAAAAAAATTGACTACAACTCAACCCCATATCTTCTTAAAACATTCAAAAAACCAAAAACAAAAACAATGTGTTGTGTAGATTCAATAATTTGTTACGTTGGTTAGGGTCTCACTTTCTATAAGAGAAACAAATAATTATTATACATATAACAAATAAAAAAAAAATTTAACCAAAATTTTTTGCTTCTTTTCCTAAAAAAAGAGTTGATTTCAAGGATTAAATACAAGAAATAAAAACAAAAGAGAGAAAGAGAGAGAGAAAAATTTTGTTTTTTAAAGGATATCGGATATAAATTGAATTTTTGTCCACAATAAGTGGTTCTTTTGCTTTAATAAAATCCAAAAAAGGAAAACGAATATTTTTACTTCACAAATTAATATAAAAGTTAAATTTCTTTTATACTTGGAAATATCAAGGTCTACTTAGAAACTAAATATATTTTGTATATATAATTAAGTTTATTTAGATAACCTAATAGGATGCTTTTAGAGATAATCTCATTATTTAAGGGCGGTATAACTTTAACTTACATTATTACGTACTATACGCATTTACATGAAAATGTTAAAAGACTTAATATTAACAGAAGAAAAAGAGAACCTTCTTAAATAGGTGGATTTAAAAAAAATTTCTACAAGAATTAAAATTATTATGAGTAGTTTTTAAAGCGTTAATAAATACCAATTACATAGACCATCTAATAGTTGTTGCACACTCATCATCTTATAGTTGTTGTACACTCGTAAGAATAAATAGAGTTTCTGATTTCCGGGAAAATTATTTACAATTCATACAGAAATTTAAATATAAAACTATTATACAATAAAGGTCAACCACTTTGTACACATACTTAATTCACGATTCCGTGCGTATTTAAAGGTAAATTAGAAGAAAAGATTATAGTATAGAGATCAAACCCATAATTTTCAAATTAACGAAATTACTGGTGGCCAATACTGTAGACTGATTAAGTACGAATTTTTCGTATATTTTAGAATATTCAATTTGCTTCAATTCTTAATAAAACTCTGCAATTCTTTAAGGATGTGCAAAAAAAAAACGTAAGTATAAGAAGAATTCAAACAACTAAACTCTTAACATTATTATAAGTACTTAAAATATTAAAACAAATTACGGTCGATCAAAATAATTGTTTGTAAAACAGCACATTTTACTTTTTTAAATTTGCATGATATTGTGTGAAAAAAATATTAAGCGAATTCAGGTTAAAATTCGAGAAAAATCATAAAGTTTCAACATAAAGATTAATTTGAATCAAGCACTTTACCAACTCTTAAACTTTTACGTAACGTGCCATCTTTCCTTGTTTAGTGAAATCATAAGATTTCTCATGCTTTCGTCACAAAATGTCCGGAGACTCAATATTTTCTTTTAGGAAAATAATTTTCTAATTTAAAAAGTAAAAATTCAAAAAAATTTGCAAACGTACGAACAAAATTGAACTAGTAACCAAAATTTTTCCAGAAATTGTCTAAGAAATGTGCTAAAAAAAGATAAATAAGAGAAAAAAATAAAAAATTTAAATGACTGATAAAAAAAAAACCTTAATTATTATTCAAAGAAGAAAAGAAAAAAAAATTTAAAACGATGCAAAAATTTCTAAAAAAAAAAAAAAGAAAGCAAATTGAATGAAAAAAGCAGACAAAAATTCAATTCCACCAATTAAGTTCTTAGTATAATTAAATAGAAATAAAAAGGAAATTATCAGTAGCTATAGGGATAAAAAAAGAAACGTCTGCTATACATTAAAGTTTTTGCACGAGAATAGCATGTGAATAACATTTTTTGTACAAAATTATAAAAAAGTATGTAAAAACTTTATTTATCGTATAACGTAAGTAGTTTACAAAACGTTGCACCACATAACTTCGTCTACTATTGACTTCCAACAAAAAAATAAGATATTAAATAGTCATTTTAGAAGACACCCCCTCTAAAACTTGATTTAACTTTATCTATCTCCCGTATTATAAGAAATGCACAAATATTGAAATAAAGAAATAAAATCTTTTTATTAGACTTACGGTCGTAGGAATATCCAGGGCGAAGAAATGCCACTCATATATTGCGATCACAAATTTGTCATTAAATCAGACTCTTAAAATAATATCAAGATATCAGGCTGGTTCTTATATAAATATCTCGAGTTCATATACTTAAATTGTTATTAGTCTGTTCGGTCTTTCGGCGAATATGCATCTCAACCTCGGTAGGAGGACAACAAAAGCTTTTATTTCTAATATACGTACAATTATTTGATGTAATCTAAAAATTAGTGGAAGTACGCATTGCATTTTTTTTTGTATAACAGAAAAACTCACTTAACCCCTTAAGTCTTTAATTTTTTATATTGATATGGTTTAATATGGCTTTTACTAAAATTATATACTTAGCAATAATTTAATTTATAATTTAATTTCAAGACTTAAGGTGCTAAAATGTTTGTAAGATTTTTAATTAGGCGCTAAATTTAATTATTCACATGAAACCACTCACAACAATGTGAGTATGAAACACTTGAAAAACTTTAATTTTATTACTTAGAGTTTTAATTTCCGTTTCCTATAAGATTCGATGCAGTCTAATTAATTGAAACTGGAATTTGATTACACTTTAAAAAAAAAAATATAAAATTTTCACTTCTTCAAATCTAACTTCAAAATTTTTTTTCCTCAATATCTTTATCGAACTTCAATAAATATTTAACCTGATTTAATGTTAATACGGTAACTATATATACTTAATCAATGAGTAATCAATACTTTTATTATAAAAAAAAAATTTCTCTATTATTTTGACATAATTTCAATAATAATCTCTCCATTCAAATTATATACTTCACACCTGTCAACTAAAATATCTGATTTGTAAGTATACGATAAGGTTGATTTGACAATATTGGTTTCAACTTTCATGCAGGTATTTGCCTACTTACCTAATCCTATGTATTGTGAATAATATGAAAATGATAACAAAATGCAAATTTAAAACATTGTAGGCACAGTTATAATTTCTGTTTTTTTTCTTTTTATTATTTTAAAAGAAATCTGTTATTTTTAATATATGTTTTCTAGCAATAATTTTTATTTTTGAAATATAAACTCTTTTTTTTTTTTTGCTAATACATACTTAATATAATATAGAGTTCAAAGTATATCGTATGTCCAAATATAGATGAAAAACAGTAACATATTAATAAATAGAAAAAAAATAACAGATGAAATTAAAGCATTGCAAATTAACTTTACAAAAAGAGTATTGAATAACAGAATCAGACCAAAAGTAATTACCCTGCATGAACGTCAGAGCAACATACATCGATTATTTTAATGGAAAAGAAATGAAATACTTTTTATGTACATATTTTATTACTTTATAAGCAATGTAGCCATGTGTAAATTTCTAAAGCAAGTGCATATCTTTCATACCCACATTTACGCTTTATATACAATAAATAGCTATTAATATTATATTTACTAATAAAATAACTAAAGATGAAATTAGATTTACTTTCAAATTACTTATATAAAATAACTACTTACTATATTTTTGTTTTTCATATTAAATATGACAAGATGTTGTTGTTCTGCTCATAAAGTTAATGGCTAGACTTAAATAAAATTACACTTAATAAACAAAATGCATTTGCCATTTTTAGTATAGTAAAAATCACAAAATAACAAAATCAATATGTGTTTATGTGAGTATGTATGTATATAATATAATAATATTCGCATATATTATGTATATATGTATAAATTAATATCATAGTTGACATTATAACCCAGTTAATATAATAACGTTTATCTCAAATGATGCTGGAATACTTAAATCACAACGATGTTATTAAAACTGTATGCGTTGCAAAATATTTCGTATGTATTATATAAATGTAGACAGCTAATAAATTAAAAAAAACAAACTAATGATAAACAAGTGTTGCCGTTGCAAGTTGAATTACGTTAATAAAGTAGTGGATATTAATGACATTGTCACAATCAAAAAATATTAACATCATTGACTAGTAGGTAAGTGTAAATAAAATCCGAAACTATACTTATATAAAATTCATTTTATATAAGTAACTCAAGAGCGGTCTCACCATGGTTCATCTGGAAAGAATGGGGAAGGTGGAGGAGGAGCTGTGCTGTCTGCGTTTGGAAGAGGATGACACGACTGAGAATCTAATATGCGAGTTTGAAGCTCTTGCTCGGCTAAGGCTTAAGTGTTTCGGGTGCTGGGGGGCGGGGGGGGGGGGGGGGGGGGCTTTATGATCCCTTCGGTGTTTTCACTACCATATGTGGACGTAATACTGAAATACGGGGTTACATTTTTTAAACCCCGTAAGAAGCAAAGATCGAAGAAAGAACTTTAGAGAGAGAAGATTTATAAAATTAAAATAAACAATAAGTACAAACGCTTAACTTCTTTATTAATTTTTCTCTTTAGTTTTTTAAGCGTAAAATATCTACATTTAAAATAATTTAGTCAAAACTTTTAAACAAATCTTAATAACTCAAAATGCTTAAGTATATTTAATATTAATTTATATAGACACTATAAAATATAATAAAAATTATAACCTTATCTTAAAATCAAATATTAGCATTAAGCTAATTATTTATTTGCGCTTGTACACACAATGTTTATATGCAACTTTAAGCGCAAGTAAATTTTCTTTTCATGTGATACATAATTTAATCTTCAGCGATAACAAAATAAAACCTTTTGTATAGATGTGTATAAGAGATATACAAAAAACACATTCACTGTATTTATTGCAAGAATTAAATAGCCAGCTGCATATACAACTTGGTTGATAAGAGGTATGTACTTTATGGCTATATGTATGTGATAAAATATTGGATCGGTTCAAATTTGTTTTACTTTCCAATCCGGGACAATGATGCATGAAATCGTCTAATTGACTTAATTTCTGCGCATCTAGCTTACGCTTCTGTTCCCACGGCCGACGACGAGTCTATATAAATTGGTATTTTCTTCCATATTTTCGCTTACAGACTTCTTCAGTGTCTTCGCATACATATAGTATGAGTAGCCATATTAAGTTTTTAAATCATAATATCAATTTTATATTTTTGGGTGAATTTTACCTTAAACATTAAATTCTAAATTAGTATATATACGAAATGGAATTACGTTATTCTAATTTGAGTCGGACATTTTATAAATGTCTCCACAACTCTAAACAATTGGAAAATTGAATACAGTCTACTTGAATACTTTAGTCACAAGAACTAGTATTACAATGTTATTTTATATTTACATATTATTTATTTGTAATCCAACAAAACTTTGAATTAAATACTACATTAGCTTTAATCTAGCAATTTCTGTTTTTTATTTTATTGATTTTTGCTAATGGCATTTTAATTAAAAATTGATGTTTAAGTAATAAATATAAAAAAAAATTTATAAAATACAATCTTATAATTTCAATATGCAAATTAAGCAAAACAAACATTACAAATTTTCAATTTAATTTGTTTTCTTTTACGGCATACTCCTTCAGGTGGTCATTGTAGCAATATATATGTTTATCTAGTACTACAAGCCTAATTTAATTGGTTATATCATATTACAAACAAAATCGACTAGAAATAGGAAAATAATCTATTTAAAGCAGCTACGAGGATTACTCTAGTGATAAATTTTATTTTGGACTCTTTCAGTTACAGTTTAGAAAACCTTAGGATTAACTCAGCTGTGAACAAAATAACAACTCCACTCGTCGTCTTGAACAATTATCGAAGAGAACTGGAAACTGAATTAATAGGTTTTCATCACATTTCAATTTTTTAAAATTATACCTAAAACTAGCCATGTTTGTCTTGCTTTTTTCATCATCTTGAAAAAATAATCCAAGAAATTTGCACATACATACATGTGCAATATAAAAGTAATAATCTAAAATTCAAATTAATAATTACATAATTGCAATTTAATTCATAAATATTTAATTTTTTATATTTACATTACCGACTTAAGTAAATTAAATGTGAAGTGTTGTAATTAAAATTCTCACTTTAACTTTTTAAGATAAGACAACATGATTTTCAAATGTTTCTAATCATAAGATTGCATTTGAAAAAAAACAAAAACAAGAAAACATAATTTACTCACTTACTTAATTCAAAGGGAAGAAAATGTGAACCGACGATTTCTTAATGCACATTATATATGATATTTATGAATTATATCTGTAACATCGTGAGAGTTCCTGCTGAATAGATCTCACATACAAATAATTCATTTGAAAATTATATATGAAAAGTTAAGATATAACCCAATTAATGATAATAATTTAAAACACAGTTAAAAAAAAATACAATAATAATGAAAAAATAAGTACATAAAATTAAATCAGAAAAAAAAAACTCGTTTCGTGATTGCGCATAACATTTTTTTAAATCTCGTCATTGTCGGTAATAAACGCATATACGCATAAAACATAAATTTTCTTTTTCTTTCAAGTTTTCCCGATTGGGTCAAATATTGTATTTTCCATATTTACAAAGGTAGTAGCACAATTTCGGCAATGTATGTGCAGAAATTGTAAATTCTGTATTGAAGTAAAAAATTTATGATTCTCAAGACTCATCATCTCATAGATAAATTCGAAAAACTTCTAAGGATCAACAAACCGAAGATCCGTTTCAGTGAGTAGTTTACAATTCCTCATCGCTTCCTCTTCTTTGCTCATTAAAGAGCAACTACGTACTCTCTAAGAGTGTGAATTGAAATCCGTTTAGCTTCCCGCGGAACAGAAAAGCATTGCCGTTTTCGAAATATAATTCTATCCCAAAATATTCCTTGTGTCTACAAAGGCCGACAAGCTGCAACGCCGAGAATTTTTCGTAATTAAAGAAAAATGTATATTTCAAGAATAGAAATATCTTGTCAAACAAGTACCGAACAATCGAGAAAATTACGTAATTTTAGTTCCCTTTTTTTTATGTCTTCCCTTCTTTTTTATGTGTAGTTTATTTCACTCCTAATATACAAAAATATACAATATGTACGTATACATTAGTACAATGTTATCATCATGTTACAATATTTTTTTGAGTATATAATTTTAAGTAAGATAATAACAGAGAATGCATCAACATGAAATTTTAGCTATTGATTTTAAATTATGTTAAAAAATTTTATTATTTAGTTTAAATTTTATTAAAATAGACTTCTGTAGACCCACTTGCTTTTATGCGAACATTTTAATCACAATATAATTAATAATAATATTATCTATACTGAATTTGTAATGCCTTTATTACATCGCGTCAATCTCTATTGAATATGAGTATATCAATTTGTATCAATCAAGTAAATTTATAATAATTTAATTTAAAGTTTTTATTACAATATTTTCTGGTTAAGGTTGAGGTTATGTGGTTTTGCGGGCGTTTCAATACAAGAAAACAAACCGCATTTAAATAAGAATAAACGGAAGATACGAAACGTTATAACATTGCAAATTCTAGTGTATAGGGGAAAATAAATATTAAAATATCATACTTATAAATGACAAGATGTTTTGACATAAAAAATTTTAATTTGAAACTATTTTGAATTTAATTAAATTCCTTATCGGTACATGAGTTTTTGGATATGATAACTAAAGGACTAAGTGTTAGGTATTCGGACGTTGTCAAAGCTATGACAATATGGCGAGAACGCGATGCTGAGCCACATTCTTTGTATTCGAATGTGACAATATAACGAGAATGCGGGGTTTCACATGTTACTTTTATATCTAATGAGAAATAAGAAGCTTGAAGAAATTTTATGTATTTCTTTAGTGAAACTGTTGATGTTTATGAAATAATTAGGTCAGTTATAACACCAAATCCATTACACTGAGGTAAAGGATCAGAGACGATATAGTCCAAAAATGCATACGGAGTTATGCGGCGTTTCTACGCTATAACAAAAATTATTTTTTAATAAACAATCTCTGAAAAACGAAGTGAAAATTATAAAATTAATTTCAGCCATCTAACAAATTCGCCCTTTTAACTCTAATATTATTCACTATTAACTGTTATCTTCTTCCTAACGCGTAATACAACTATTTCTTACAACTCTGTATAAATTTCATTACATGCAATTCAATTTACGTTAATATATTCTAAATTTGATTCCTGTATCAGGATAACGTAACTGTCCATAACAAATTCATTAAATGTACGAAGAATTCCAAAAAAGTAAAATTTTTTTTACATTGGTCTCGATTTTTTACATCATATCCCGTTAATTTTAAAACTATTCAACTTTTAAGAAAAAGTAAGTAGCTACCTAAAATTTTTCAAAAGAAGTTGTTTTAAATAATAAAATAATTTATTCTATATTGTTTTTGAATTTTTATTTGCTCATAACTATCACATAAAATTTACATATTTTGAATATTTACATAAGAAACTAAAATTTTGACAAAACTTTAGAATATACGAAAATAAAACCACTTATCGACGAATTTTTTTACCTTCTCTTTTTTACGTTTTTTTTTTTCAATTATAAATTCTATTCATTCATAAATGCTATTATTATTTTTACCTTTGTACATTTTCAATGATGTTTACATAGTTTCCGGTTTACCGTTTAATATACTTGAATATTTTTCTCTGAAATTAACTATTCTACACTATTTTATATATTTAAATAAAAAAAAAATTTATTTTTAAATTATGAGAGAAATTAGTTACAAAGTTTAAAAATCTAGCGGCGTAAATTGGCAATGAATTGTTTTATTCTATTCGGAAAACAAAAAAAAATAAATAAATAAAAATCCTAAAAATTCATTGATAAAAATATTCTCAAGAATAATTTAAAACAATAATAAGTAAGTTAATAAATTTAATAAATATTAAAAAAAATTTTTCAAAATTAAAAAACAAAAAACAGAATAATTGCGAGTGAAACGATTATGCAATTTTATTTTATTGCGAAAAAGAAAAATTTTTACTCTGAACTACTTTACATTGTAAAAAAAAAATTTAATTATGTAACTTTAAAATGTAAGAATATTTTTTATTGTATATTCAAGTATAACTTTATTGTTTCGGTACACTTCCATTGTTTCGGCAATATTCTTTTGTAAAAATATAAAAATAATGTTATCTTTTTAGGGTAAATTACATTTAAAAGAATTTAATTTATCCATGATGCAATTATATTTTGTGTATTTTTCATACATCGTATAATAATATCAAATTGAAATTCATTATGTATGCCTACATATTATGCATTTATTCAAAAGAAAATTATTTAAGTTAATTATTTAAGAATTTTGATATTGTTTTAGTAATATTTTAATAATAAAGAGAAATTTTTAAAAATAAATTAATATATGTTGCAATAAATTATATATGAAACACCTGTTGTATTTTAACACCTGATGTTAAATTACAAAACAAAAAAAAATTTGTAATATATGTGAATTTTAAGTAAAATTATAAGTTTACTTTTCCGCTAGATGCACTATGTAAACTTACAATAAAATGAAAACAAAAAATTTCCCGGAACAAGGAATTCTCGACAAACAAGAAATTCCCGCAAGTCAACAAAATTTCCCGGAAATTTCCCTAAACAAAATTTTTGCTAACTTTGTTAGCAAAATTATTAAACGAAAGCGCAAAAAAATTGAAATAGTCCGAAAGTAGCCGAAATAGCCCGAAAGTAGCCGATATAGCCCGAAAATAGCCGAAATAGTCCGATAATAATAAAAATTGTATGATTCTTTGAATTTTCTTGTACAAATAAGAATAATTTCTAATTTTAAATTTCTAGCATAAGTATTTATTTTTGTAAAATTTCTTTCTTAATATCAATGAATAATACTTAAAACTTAACCTAATTTAGAAGATATTAATTTTCAAATCTAAAAATTTTCACCTTTTCAATTCAATTTAAACACATAATTTGAAGCAATTATAAAAAAATCATAATTTTTTGAAAATTTAAAAAAAAACCTTTGCCCTCCATAATTCAAATTTATATTTTTTTTGATACAGCAACGAACTCAAAAACATAAAATATATTAATAAAATTAAAAAAGGAACCTCTTGCCATTAAAATTTATACGATATTATGCTTGTAGTAATTTTTTTTAAATTTATTCATTAATTTTTTTTTTTCAATATTTTTTTTGTTTCGGTTTCTGTTTAACGTTCCGAAATGAAAAGAAACAATAATAATTTCTTTTTTTTTTTTTTTGGTGTCACATAAACCTCAATTAAATCGTTCAAATGATTTTTGTTTTTCTTGTTCATGTCATAACCTCACAAATTTCAATCTAAAACTGCGTATACTAATATAGATTTTTTATCATATTTGAGTAGAAACATGTTGTACACGACATTTTTGATAATTATACTCTCACGAATACATGTTTGAATCATACAACAAAAATAATATATGTATGGTGTTATTTTTACCTTTGTGACATTAGTTGTAATCAAAGCAGTAAAATAAAGATTTATTTTAAAGATTATGCGAATCATACTATTAAAAAATTTGAATATTTTTTTTGTTTTTCAAATGCATTTTAAAATACATTCACTGGTATATACATATTATATACAAAATTTTTAATTTTACATAGTAAATATATAGGTGTTCAAATAATTTTATAAAGTACTGTGAAAAATTAAAAATTTCCCATTTTTTGATGTACAATTTAAATCAAGAATATTTTAATTCAAAAGAGAGCGAATATTCATTATTTTAACTGTATTACTCTCAATATGCATGCTTATATAAGAACTACTATTTCTTATCTACCCATTATGATTTAAATTAAACAAACCTGTCCACATAATTACGGTGTGTGTTAAGGTGAACCCTTGAAATTTGATCTCAAATTAATTATGTATATATGCACTTATAACATCTTTCCAATTCCAGTATACTTTCCATAAAGAAAAATCTCAAGACAAGAAATAAGATCAAAATATTTTCTTTAAACCATAAATAACTTTTTTTTTTCTTACACAAAACCTAAATTTAAATTTTAATAAAGAAAAATATCAAGGTTAAATTTTACGGAAAATAAATTTTTGTATACTCACATAAACCATAATCCTACTTATCACCATCCATGTATACAAGTAAGTATACCACTTTAAAATAAAAATAGGTCATTGGATTCTCTTCAATATATAAATGATGCATCACCATTCAAAAATGAAAAATACTCAACCAAAAACTGTGAATATCTACAAAAATATATTAAATACATGCATTGTATGTATATTGAGCCGTAATAATAATAATAATAACCCTTTATGTTTTGAAGATCATCTTCATATAACAATAAGTAACTAATAAGAGTATGTATGTATATGATTATAGAGTAAATCAATGAACTTAACATTTTATTATGACCAAAAACAACAATATATAACAAAACATTTTCTTATTCTTTCAAAAATTCAAATAGACACGATAAAAAATATTTTAAGAACCCCCTGCTAAGAATTATACATATAATAACTAAATCCAAATTAAGTATAAAATTTTTGATCGCCTTCAAAATCTTGATCTTGAATAAATCACAAAAAAATTGTTATTAATCATTCATCGTGCGCTTTACAAAAATTAGCTAAAATCAAAAATAGAAACTTTTCAAATCAAATGTTTTTGAATTTTTCAAAAACATAAACTATTCTATAAAACTTAAATACGAAAATTTTTTTTTTTGAATTCATATGGCCAATTCCAATAATTTGAATTCGAATTTGCAGAGCATTTTTCATATTGTTTAAAATCCAAAAAATTTGTCTCACAAAACTATTGTGTTACTACTACAACACAATGATGAATCTCTTCTGAATTAATAACATTTTTCAGAAAAAAAAAAAAAAAATTATGCCAAAAATCATCAATAATCATAAAAAGCATTCGAAAAACATAAAATACAACCATTATAAAATCAAAAATCAAGGTTAAATAACAAAATAAATGATTGTTGAATTTTGTTTTCGCATTCTCTCCATTTTGTATCGCATCACATAGCTAAACACAAATAAAAAGTATGTGTATATTGATTTGACTAAATAATATGAAAAATTGGTCATCAATTTCTCACATCAAACATGATCTTTGTATTGAACGCATTTTGGTAACCTACACAATCAAAAAGATAAGAAATCACTATGAATACAAAATATGATTTTAATTTTATATATAGGTAGTTCAAAAACCATTATAATTTTTGTAATTTTTTTTTTATATGCTTAATTTGGAAGCTTTTAAGATTTATAATAAATCATCATGAAACTTATCTATCAAAAAAATAAAAAAATGCGCTTACGAAAATTTAAAACCCCGCCAAAAAAAAAAAAAAAAGATTTTAAAGAGACGCTTTTATGAATTCTAAATGAGTTCTTAAAAAAAAATTTATTTTAAAGGCGCAATCATTTCGATTATGGTATGTGTACCGACATATGTACATATGTACAATGTAACTGATATATACAATAATTATGATTTAAGTTAAAAGCGCGTTGTCACATTATGAATTTTAATTTGATGACACAAACAATTTTTTTTTATCATTTTTAAGTTTATTTTTGTCAGTGTTCTATTAATTTTCGATGATGATGATGAAAGAGATGTCAAACTAAATCAAATATGGTGGCTGGCACTTAAATTGCTATTTTTGAAATTTTGTTTTTTATAAACACCTTACAGATGTAAGTTTGGACAACATATTATATTGTATACATTTCCAAAGCTTTGAAATAGAATTATAAGCGATTTTAACGACAATATTCATGAAGTGATGATTCATTTTATTAAATAAGAACAAATATGTATGTACATGATGAATATGCTCTTACATATATATCACCCAAAGAGTATGTAGCATAAATTCAGAAGCCATTTTCAAATTGTAAAAATAGAAATTACCCAAATTTAATAAAGCGCAATTGCTTCAAAATAATGAGAAAAGAATTGTTTGCTTTGAATAGCAGTTATTCATATACATACAAACATCAAAAATTAACCTTTTTCAAAGCCTGGAATTCAACATGTCTGAACAAAAATTGCACCGAGATATTTTCAGGATAATGCCACATACCCACAGAGGATTTTAATTTTAAGTTTGCTTTGAATGGTGTTGCTGCAATATTTTTCAATTCTACAACAACTAACAAATGCAAAAATTTCGTGTGACAAGCATAGGGAATGGAATATCAGCAGTAATCCTACTAAATATAGGTAAGTTAGTACTAAAGCATATTATAACAAATATCTTCATAAAATAAATACGGTCACTTGGGATAAAATTCAATATAAATCATTATACATATATATTTTAAAATGACATGAGTATATATCAATTACATATAATTTTTATAATTTCACAGAAAAAGGCATAAATTATCAATCAACTATAAGCAACTGAATAATTAATTAACATTATACAAAAATAAATTGTGTATAAATGAACCTAGTATATTCGTAGATAATTGAATTGAAATTTTAAAATAAATTTCATTTTAATGACCATATTTCTTGGATTTGATTTTCAATTTATATATGTATATACATACATATATGTAAGTAAGTTATAAAAGTACTTATAAAGTGTGTATTAAGAGTAGCAATTTAGTTACTTTACATTACGTATAATAAAATCGTGTTAAATTTAATATGTTCATGTCAAATATTTTCCATTTGTATATAAATTACATGAACATGAATGAAATTAATGTTCGTACACATATAATTTATGTTCATTACTTGAACTCCTCTATACATATATATATATATAATATATATATTAAATATTTTGTAATAGTTTATGATTTCTGACATATATCGGTCTTAAAATCAATCATATATAGTGTCAAAAATAATTGAATAATTTTGTGTAAATTTGTTACTAATGCTGCTTTTTAATATACTTAATCAAAAATTAATTTATAATTTTGTATATAATCAAAAGTAATATATTTTTTTTTTGGAAAACTGATTCGCTTTCATAATAAAATACAAAACTTCCCATTTTGCTATTCATTTAAAATTTCAAAAAATTAATCTTAAATTTTATTTCGAATCCACCCTTATAGTAATTATATCCTCCCATATTATTTTTGTTTTTTCCAATCCTATATTTTCATAAAATAAAATGTATTATATAAGAGTCCCTAAAGTATTTTGTATAATTATTTTCAAAAGCATAAATTTTTTGTTTTTGTTCAAATTTTATTAACGAACAAAGCAATTATTTTTTTTTAAGAGAAAACTTAAAAATTTGGATTATTTCAATTTTAAAGTTAAATTTTAAAGCAATGTAGTATAACAAAATTGTTGTTATAACACCCACCCATTAAATACTTTTTTGTATAACAATTTATTATAAAAGAAAAAACAACAAATCACGGTTTATCATTATTTAACGATTATCGTAATTTTTTATCAATTACTTATAAATTTAATTTAAAAAAAAAATATAAGTTATTTAAATTTTAAATTGAAAATTCATATAATGTTATGAAAAATTTAATGTTAATTTTAAATATACGATATAATGTAATGAATTATATCGTATTGCTAATGTAAATGAATCTAAGTTACAAAAAATTCTTCACGTTTTATTGGTAAAAATACTTATGCATAATTATAATGGAATTATTATAGTAATTTTCATTTTATAACTATATATAAGACTTTGACATATAAGCACATATTAAGTTCATGTCTTTACGCACAATATTACGAAATTTTGTATGAATATTTATGCAAAGTACTTATAATATAATTTTATATCTTATACAATTTATTTACATTTATTTATTTTTACGTCATTCAATGACAATGTCTCGTTATAAGACCAAACAATTTTCCGCACCTTATGATTCATGTGGGTGGTGATCGTAATATGCAATATATTTTATGATTTTCGCGACCAATTAAAATAGCTCTAAAAAGTGAAAATGAGATTCACAAAAAAAAAAACAAATTTCGTAGTTGTCCGAGGCCCTTGTCACGTTAACCCACACGATATTTTGTAACTCCCAACCCCACCTATGTTAGTATACAATCCGTGACAAATTGAAGTATTGCAACTAGCCTAAACTATAAAATTTCCAACTAGTTCTCGAAGTCTTTTCCGAAACATTCCATGCTCTATGCTCTATGGGATTATCTAGATCTCACTCTCCGTCTGGCTCATACTCTTCAGATGCTTATTCTCTTTATCGAGAAGCAGTGTCTAGTGAAAACACCCACCAGTAGCCTCAAATCTGCGCGACCAAATATGGCCAGCCTCTTCCCTCTCGGCTCCAAGGATGATATAAATTTTTTGAACAGTGATAGACCCCGCAATGGTAGATCCTTGTCCGTTCCTGTCACTTATTCAACGAAAGAATTTAATAAATAATTAATATAGGTAATAATTTTAAAAGACTGGTGCCCGAACATCGTTTTTACGTGGTGAAATTGCAAAACTAAACTTGACTACTGTAACACATGCTATGTATCACAAATTAAATATCAATAACCGAAACGAGTTTGTTGCATACTTCGTGACATATTATTTTGTAGACAATCTACTGTTATAACACATACATAAGTACACAGGTGGGTATAAAAAGTCGAATAAAAATTCGAAATATCAAACATTTAGAAATCAATGCCTCTAATTGTCTTCTTAAAACTTTATTCTATATATAAAAATAATATAATTTGTTTTTTTTTTGTTATTTTCATTTTTCTGTAATTCGATCACCTAATAAGTATGTATGTTATTAGAAATCGAATTTTTTTTTTCTAAGTATACAAAACCTATATGTCAAAATATAAAAATTCTACATCAATCAATATAAAAAAGCTTCTAAATTTTTCTATATTGTAGATTTACTTTGATATGTAAATCTTATGTATATGTATGTCCAATTATATTAATACATTTTGTATTTCAGTGCACATGCCGTTTTGTATGAATATAGATAGCTACATATGAATAATACCCTCCGGAATTGATTTCGAAAGTTATTTATCGGTATGGTTTTTTTTAGAAGAAATCAACCTATTGAAATTTAATATTTTCTCTTTGTACATATATACGCTTTTATTCTATAGATTTTCTTCTATTCTTAATTATACAATATATTCACGCGTTTATATTTTTTACATGTAAATATTTTAGGTTTATGTGTAGATAGACAACATTATTATTAACGTTTTTTAACTGATCTAATCAACACAAGCAATCATTATTTTATATTATATTCATATATAATGACGTCATTTGACACAGTTATCGGCACAATACCGTATACACTGCTGACACAAATCTATATATAGAAAAGTAAAAAAAGAATAAAAATTTCAAGCAAACAACCGGAATTACTTAAATATTATGTTTATATAAAATGAATATGAAATAGAAGATTATATAGAAATTTATACTTACATATATAAGATTAATAAAAACTTGTTTTAAGATCCCGAATACATAAAGTATAATTAATCGAATCTACATACATATATAGAGTTTATTGCACAAAATACATACTTTATACTATTCAAACACAGTTCATGTCATTCAAGATTAATATTCTATACATTTTATAGATATACTCATAATATAGCGGTTTTATTTTTTTTTTATTCATTTTATAATAATATCTTAAGATATCGGATGAAAAATTAAACAAGATAAAAATCTATGTCTATACGCATATTGTGTCTAATATAATATAATTGATGTCTACTATAATTATTGCTACACTTTGATTATTAAACATATATGCATTTTGGGTATGCCACACATAATTTTATGTTCGGATAAAAAAAGGCATTTCAGTTGAAGTGATTATAAATACAGTCTTTCAAAAAACAGCTGTATAAAGTTTACTAGATCATAACGTAAAAATGTAAATTTAAGTTTCTTGCAGTTGCGCCAAGCATGTTTTTTAACAGAAAAATTACTCGGAAAATTCTGTTCAAAGTAACTGAATTGATCGAAAGCATGTGTGCACAAATGGCATGCAGACAGATTCTTAAAGATGACAAGCTTGAGAGGCCGAATTACACCTTATCTATTCCATTGTGTTTTAAATGCTACCATAGATGAACGAACTAGGATATCTGTCGTAAACTTACGGGACTATACAAAATATGCAAGAACAGGGAAAAAAATAGTTTTTGGTACAGGTGATTACTAGCAATACTAAAAATAGTTTTTCTTCTACAAATGCCACAAGAATTTCAATGGCAGTTACTGATCTGATAATTCAAGTTGAACTAAGGTTTTTAAATTTTCTACTGCTATGCATCATCTATGCCTACATTCTGCTTATAATGAAATTTTTCGGATGCTAATGTCGATTTGACTGACATTGGCAACTTTAATAAGAAATCACGTGTGAATTGTTAAAAATAAAAACTTTTAGGACAGTTTTTGACTTCCTACAACAATTTCAATTCTAGTTGAACAATATAGAAAATAATAATTCATATAGTAATTTAAAATAAAAAACATTCCATGAAAACGGTAACCCTAATACCTTTATTTGGAAATGCAAGTATGTAAAAATATATATATATGCATATAAGAAATGCATAGTTCTCCAGAGATAATTATTAGTGCACGACTTTTAAATTTGAATTTTTTATTATTTCGTTTTGTCTTTAATTTGATTGATACACAGAAATAGAATCTATAGTAATAAAATATTAAATTTTATAGTTGCTCCTCACCATTTGCCACTTAAGCATTTCATTTATAATTTCGTTGATTTTCGAAAATAACACAAATTTTTTTCTTTGTAAATAAAATGTGGACATGAAAAATACAAAATTCTGTTAAGAAACGATTAAACAAAGTGATGATTTGGACATCGAATTTTGTAATCTTTTTGTTCTAATATTGCATAGCCACAAAAAAACAAGAACATTCGTTCCAACCATTTTTTAAAGTAAAATACGAGTACATACTTAAATATTTTATTCTTTTATTACTTCGCCGATATTATTTATTTGTGCTGCGTGTGTTTATTAATAAAATTTAGGGAAAAATGAAAGCCCAAAAATCATTTTGAATTTTATTTCAAAATGTTGATAGATTAGATATTTAGCATTCATAAGTATAATGAAATTTAACAATAGCAAAATACTTTAGAATTGGGGGGGAGGGAGGAATTTAGGTGACACTTTACATATATGACAAATCTATATGTAAGTATTATGATATATGTATGTTTAAAAATGTATAATTAATTTCATATAAATTTTGAATAATGATTATGTGGTATTATTTTGTTATAGGTTTCCCTTTTTATCGCAATAAACGCTCCCTAAAATAGAAGATTTTTGTAAATCATTTTGGATTTTCTTTTGTTGTCTCTTTTTTGAATACCTTAATTTTTTGAACACCATTTTTATTATTAATGTTTTACATGTTTCAACTTTGTTTTGTTAGGCCAAACTAATAGACGTCTATGTACGTTATGTAGATTCGTGAAGTACGTGTGTTTTATATAAAAAAAATGTGTGACCTACAATTAAAATATTTGTAATGTAGAAAATATCATTTTACACCTTATTTTGACTAGTTCAATATTTTTTAAGTTTTACGTTTTAGAACCCAATTGTTGTTTTTTTTTTTATTTAAGCCTTGAGGTTATAATTTCGTTTACATTTTGAATATTTTATTGTCAACTATTATAATGTCAACTAAAACATCATACCAACCTATATTTCAAACAAAACAATAATGTTGGAAATTGTAATATAGTGAAATTAGATAAAGCTTTTTATAAGTGTACAATTTAGCTATTTGGACAAGATATATGTAATTTTAAAGGTTTCATATTGAAAATTTTCAAAATTTTGTGATTTGTTTGGCAGTTTGATTGGAACCTTTACCAAATAATCATACATTTTTTGTAAAGCGAGTGATATATTGTTCAATAATAAAACTTCCATTTTTTGTTTACCCATGGGGGACCGAAAACTCTAAGTTCTTCTCACTCGACCTATAAGATCTTTTCTGATTCTCATCCCCGCCTACGTTATATCTAGGCACCTGAAAAATTGCAGTATAGAGGTCAGCTGGAGCCGTGAGACTTCCATCGGAGTCATAAAACCCCTTCCAAAGCATCTCAGTCCCCTTCCATACAAAGACGGAAAACCTCGCCCTGCAGTATTTAGTGAGTACATTTCCTAATAGCCTCAAGTCTAGACATCTACGTGTGACTAGCTCCCGCCCCATCGGCCCCAAAGGAGATATAATTGAGAGTAAAATACCATACTAATGATATTAGTAGTAGTTTATGGCAAGATCCGAAGCTTATTATCGCCTGAAAGTGCACCTTAAATATTCCCCTAAACGGTTGAGTAACCGGGTGAACTAAACGCACAATTCATTAGCATGGATTTCAAGAATTTAATTTTCTATTAGCCTATACTTTAATTAAAAGTACTTAAAGACAGATTTTGTAGAAAAATTTTTTTGCAAAACGTAATCCTAAAATATTATGTAATTCCTCAATCGTCGATTATTTACCTGCAGAACTCTTATTTTTATGACTGACATTCATTACACCAGTTCCTTAACTATGTATAATTAAAATCAAGAAAAATTTTATACTATTAAGGGTAATAATTAATCTTACAAATTTATAAGTAAAATGCACAAACTACTATTGAATATAGCATTAATTATTATAAACCTCTTCTTTAAGCTTAAAGACATACATACTATGTCCGCATGTTTATAAGAACATTAACAACAATGTATTGCTTTTTGATTCCTTGAAAAGTATATTTTCTCTATATTTAACATTGTTAACTTTTAAAATCCTACTTAATTTTCTTGAAATACATTGTTAGCGTATTATAAAAGAATATATCCTGTTTACACTGAATAAAAACCATCTTAAAAAAATATACGCCATATAATTAATGGCATTTAATGTCAAATTTCATTTCAGAAATCAGTCAAAAAAAAAAAAATTTTTGAAAATCTGTTGTTTCCAATTTTTAACTTTTTAAGTTGATTTTTTACTCTCAATTTCAAACTAAAGAAAAAAAAAATTGAAAATCATAAAAAATTTTTTTTAAGGAAACAAAGAGGTCATCACATTTTTAGACTCTATTATAAAAAAATCGTATTAAATCATAAAAACAAATTTTTTTTCCTTAAAATCATCACCTGCACAGCATAAAAAAAAATTCTAAAATTGACTTTGTATAACCCTTTTTATATGCTTTTATTCTTCGTCTCAACGCACAACTTTAAGTTCGGATAACATGATTCTATCAAAAATACATAAAAAATGTTTTGTGTTTTTTTTTGAACTAAGGTAATTTCCGTGTCCCTGGAGAATAAAATTCTGTGGTTCTAAAGAAAAATTGCTTAAATCGATAAAATTAGTTTCTTAACAATATAGCATGATTGAGAGCGGATAATGAAATGTTTGGAAAATTTTGGAAAGTTGTGGAATTCAGCTAAGACTGGTAAGTATCAAATTTTTGAAAAAATATTAATTTTTTAAACATTCTCCCATTTCTCCACATTTCGAACATAATTGAGGTAAGTTAATCAAATTTTGGCAAATGATTGAAGGATTAAACTATGGCGAAGTCGAATTTGTAAGAAAATGAATAACTATAATACTCCACTTAACCCGATGTTGCTTATAACTACAGAACCATCCTACACGAAATATATATCTTGTATCTTTATATAAGTGAAAGAATACAAACATGAAATTATAAACAAAAATAAAAATTTTTCTTTGCTTTACATATACAATCTATACAGTTTAATCGGTCATGTGGTGGTTAATCTACCATGAACTTTATTCAAAAATCAAAAAATCAAATTGAGAACAGATAAATGGTAGACACACAAAAATGTATAAGCATAGTATTAAAGCATGACATACAAAAAAATTTAATTGGTATAACGATATAAACTTAAATACACTTAAATATACAAGTTAAAGATCACTGTACCGCGTACTAAAACCATAAAAACAAAAATGTTATTTTGTATTTTATCATTCGCCTCTCTTCTTTTATTTTTTAGAACTGTGCCGAATATTATATACATACATGTACGCCTCTACAGTATACTTTTACTTTCGTAGTTATAGCTTTATAATAATCATGTCGAATTGAAATAAAAGTAACCCAAACTTTCAGATAATATAATGAAAAGAAAAAAAAAAACTATTAAAATTTTTAGTATCTTAAAATTTGGTATACAAAATTTAAAGGTACCTAAGTACGTGCCTTTTCAGATATTTAGAAATAAAAATTTGTTATGTTGTGGTTGAATTTGAAAACGTTTAGAAACTGTATATATATAAATTGTATCCAAAATAATTCTTCTATAAATATGAAATAGCTATATTTGAGATATTAAAGAGCAAAATTCATTAAAGAGCGGTTCATAAAATGTCTTTAATTACAAGTGAAATTTAACTACTGTTCTGTATTTTTCAGGATGAAGTTATACTTTTGATGCAGGAATTTAGTATAAGCACATCATATATAAAATAATAATTAAAATATAAAAAATTATTAACATACAACTACAGAAAAATATACTTATATATGTAGATTCCAATATAAAATTTTGAGGCTCTAATATAGGGCGCAATAAACTAAGAACAAATTAAATAAAATCAATGCTACCGTATAGTTTGCCTCTTACTTGTGTTCGCACGAAAAACAGACGACTACAAGTTATCTTCGCGCAACATGGCGTCACTGGCTCATATACATTGAGAAGCTCGACTCACCTTAAGTTACCAGGATTTTCCCTGTAAGAAATTCAATCCAATAAAACCAGGCCAATCACTTTACCCACCGCAACTTGATGAATAAAAATTATATCGAAAACCACTTTACGACAGAGAAGCGACCTTAGGTCAAAAAAGCTGAAGTCTACTCTCATAAGGGGGCAATCTAAATGAATCCGACCAAGTCATACCACGAAGAGCGAAACGAAGAAAACGGCTCTGCACAGTCTCAATATGATCTATATCAACATTAGGAAGAGAAAACTAAACCTACATCACGTAAGGAAATATTGTTTTAATTAATATTATACCATATAACAGTTATAATAAATCAAACAAAATTATCATCTTATAATGATTATTACTTATCAGATTTTATCAAATTAAAATTACTCACAATTCAAATAAAAAATAATTTACTCCGAATAATTAACAAAAATTTCTGTATACATGAATGAATATTTAAAACTATAGACAGCGCAAATTTTCGTGATTCAAATTTGTTTTTTTCCATTTCATTCATTCATTTACAATATTTTTGTTAAAATAAATCGTGTATAACAAATTAAATATAATTTGATAATGAAACAAAATGGAAATGATTAAATCGTGAATTGTTTTCCAAATTGTTAATTTTTTGACCTTTTAAAGTGTAAAAACAAGAAAATAGAAATTACCAAAAATAGAAAATTGCCCAAAATATTTTTATATTTACTCATTAATCAACCCTTTACACTTTTATTCCCTCTCTCTTGTAATAATTATTTTGTAAGCTTTTGTTAATAAGCAAAATTCTTACATTTATTCATGACTTTTATTTTTTATGTGCTTTTAAATTCACTGAACATAACCACGTTACTTAAAAGTTGTAAAAAAAATTTCACTTTTTTACTTACTGACAATTTTTTAAAAATTTTTTTAAATGGTTTGGTTTCAAATAGTCGGTAATGTTTTCAATTATATGGTCAACATCTTATTGGCGCAACATCCAAGAAAATTTAATCTAAGTACATATACAATATGGAAAATGAGAAATAAAAATTTGATAAAATAGAAATAATTGTAAAATTCCAATTTTGATGAAAAAAAAAATACTTTTTCATTTAACTATGTTAAGTGAGTTTATGACAAAACTTTCACTTTGATAACAATTACTTATTTTCCACACTATACAGACACAAACACGTACATAAATATCTTGTCACTGTAATTTTGATGTAATATAGTAAATGTTTTGATGTAAATAAGATACCAGCATTTTAATTATCACCAGTTTTTAACAATTTGTAATAATAAAATTTTGTAAGCACTCGTGTTTATTTAAATGAATTGAATCGACAACGATTTAAATTGAAATAGCAATTTTAAATTTTATTTTTTAATTTCTCTCCTTTACTCCTTTATACATACATGCATATAAAGTCTTCTCATCAATTAATTCAAGATGTCTAAATAGATAAATAAATTTTTTTTATAACTTTACTACCCATATGCAATTACCCATATTAGACAATAAATTGTATATTTCAGCTTACACTGCAAAAAAGGATTGAAAATTTTTTAAAAATAAAGTATAATTTAAATTGCATATATTGCAGAATTTTTTAGAAAACAGCGTATAATTAAAGAATGTGATTATGATAACAAATTTTTAATATGTTCGATTAAAAAAACAAAATCGGGCTAAAATACTGATAATTAGCGGTTTTACTTGAAAAATTAAAATATCGATGGTAAAATCAGTCGAAATTTCCCGTAAGCAATATTGTAAAAATTTTTCAATGAAAATTTTTGCAGTGTATAGGATCCTAAAGACATAAACTGCATTTTAATAAAATATATTTTTTAAATAAAATTATAATGTATATTTAAAGTATGATTACCAATGCATTTGAAAAAGTAAAATAAATAAAATTTGTAGTCTTAAATGGAATTAAAAGTAAATGATTAATTTCGAGTTTTATAGACATATTCAATTTGAATGTAGCATTTATTTTTTGAGTTAATACTATTTATCTCGGAAATGGTAACTAAATATCTAAAACAAATTATTTATTAATGATATAGTAAGAGTCTTAATAAATTTTCGTTATAGATCTGAACAGCATAGATTAGAAAAAATCGAATTCTAACACAATATATCTTGATTATTTGGTAGTATTCAAAAGAAAAAATACTATTTAAGCTATACTCGTAGTTTGCCTTTATTTCATTGGAAATCTGCAAAAAAAACTGCACGAAAACTATAGAATATCTTTACTTTATCTACACTACTTAAAATACCGTAATATGAATTTACAAAAGTTTTACAAAAACAGCACGAAAACGGCACGAAAACTTCACGAAACTGCAGGAAAACTTCACCAAACTGCACGAAAACTTCACGAAAACTGCACAAAAAAAATAAAAAAATTAATTTAATACTTTTTTTATACTGTTGGAAATTTCTATTACTACTTGGACATTGAATAAACGAAGTTTCAAAAGCAGTCACAGAAAAGTTAGTTAACAAGAAGTTATGGAAAAATTTTTGAATAAAAATTAAAAGCCTGAAAATATATCGGAAACACTGTTAAAAAACGTATCTGAAAGGAGTAAAAAATAATGATTTATGACAAGTGAAATCAACTATTTTTTTTCCTTTCAAATTTGTAGTAACTTTTTTTTCTTGTAACTTTTTTATCATAAAAAAACAGTTTTAGATTAAATAAAATTTTACCTACAGAATACTTGCTGAAAATTTAAGAAGAGCAGCTGAAGAAAAACTGTTTTTATTATTAGGAAAAAATAAAAAATCATTTTGAAAATTAATCTAAATGGAAAAAAGACAGCAGACCAAAAAAAGGAAAACTAATCATTCATATAAATCATAGTCTTATTTTCTTAATATTTTTTATTGTTATAATAAAACAACATGAAAGTTGATCACAACACGATATTAATCACAAATATTTAACGATGTAAAACTGTGTTAAAAAGCACCGATTAAAAATATAACTATTTTGATGAAAAATTTTTCATATACAAGATTTTGCTTTCATAGTGATAGAGGGTTCCGGTTAGTTTAGTTCTATAGGAAGAAATTTATTTGACAATTTATTCATAGACTTGTCTCAGAATATTCCTTAAAAAATATTATTTTTAGAACTACGAGTAGTATATATACAATATTTATAATTTTTGTGTAAGTAATTTTCAAAATATAGTTTAGGAAAAAAATAGGAAATTTCTACTTGACCTTAGTATAATTATGGTCAGCTATTAAAGGGAAAATTACTATGTTCTAAGCTCGATCAAAAATTTAAAGTACAATGTTATTACTTCCTTTAATTTATGTTTCTGATATTGCTTTCAAAGGTACTTAGAGTGAATTCTGGTTTTGCTCATTAATACAGACACTATTTAGTTTCAAGTAAGATGAAATCAATAAATAAATGTAGTGAAACTGTCGCCTATTATACAATCTATTTTAAATTTAGCTGAACCAGGAGCGCGAAAACTCAATAATTTCAAGTTTTTATAACAATAAAAATTCGTGCAATTAAAAAAACGCAAATATTGAAAATGATTTTTAATGGAGCTTCCCAATTTAAGGATTTTTTTTTTAAATTACGCAGCTCTTTAAATTATTTTTTTAATGAAAAAAATTAAATTTTCTCCATTAAAGCAAATATTAAATCCTTTCGCTCCTTCTTATTTAAATATCAAATTTTATTTCCCACATTTTTGTAGAAATTTTGCCATAAAGTAAAAATCGGATTGGAAAAAAACAATTTTTTTTTTCAAATTCGAGCACATAAAATATTTGGTATAAAATTAAATATTCATTATTGTTCAACTAAAGAACTGGAGAAATAAAGAGGGTAAAAAATTAAATTAAATAAATTGAATATAAAAAAAAAATGTACTTACATTTTTTTCACCCTATTGGCAATTTACAAATAAATTGATGCTGACTGAAACAAACTAAAAGGATATGCGACTGCAATAACATCCTTGCATTTCTTTTTCTTTTTCCTTCTTATTAACGTGTTCGTGCATAGATTTGAAGGCAATTTTCATTTTTTGTTTTTTTCCCTTCATTGCCTTTTTTGTCTATTATACAAGTAGAGTCTGATAAGTTACTAATATTCAGTATTCACATCAGAAATTCACTCAAATGCATTCAATTTTATATAGATTTTAAGTTTTTGGAGCAGGCAGAGTTATTTGAGGTTAAAATTCGTAAATGAGATCCAAATTGACCAAATTCATATAGAATTTGTAATTTAAATTTTTGATTATAATTGATGAATTGTGAGAAATTCTCCATATTGATTTTTTAAAATTATGCAACTCCAAATGTTGAAATTTAAAATTTTAAATGGAAATCATTATTTTAGGAACAGGAAATTTTTTCCGAAAAATTTGAAAAATTTTTTGAAGAAAATTGCCTGGTATATTTGTGATTGTTGAACTGATACAGAAAACTTCAAATTTTGCCAGTTGGACTTGAAAATGCTTTAATTTTTTAAAATAATTTATTCTTTAAAACTTTTGTTTTCCCCCGAATTATGCTTGTTTTCAGCAAAAAACCATTTCATTCACCAATTTATTATATATTTAATACAAAGAGGATAACACCCCTACTTTCAAAATAATTTTTTCACAAAAATCTATTTGAATTTTCTTCCTTAAATCTTACACGTTCTTCAATATCATGATTCAACCCTTGTAAATCTAAAAATATAAAATATTAAATTTTATACTTTTTCCTATATTTATTACGGTTTCAATAAGAAAAAATTTAAAATACTTATATAAAATTATTTTTAATCCCTCATACACATTTGTATGTTATGTATGAATGTAATCATGTATTAATACTCATTATTTTCAAATTGATGTTGAAAATAGAGAACCTTATTTTTGTCTAAAATTTCTAAAAATATCACGTTTCTGGCCCCCAACAAAATATATATGTATGTAAATGCGAGATCAACGAATATTTCAATAACAAATTGGAAAATTGAAATTTAAAACTTTTTCAATCAAAAAATCCATTTCTCTAGTTCCTTTAATTTTTTCTCTTCCCTCTTCTTGTCGACTGTTTTCAATTGATCCGCTTCTTAGTACTCGTATATATTATAGGAGGAATGGTTTGTATTAACTTCCAAATCCAAACATACGTACATAATTTTTAAAAAATTATAAAAAAATTTTTGAACATAAAATTATTGAGGAATATGAAATAAAAATGAAAAATAAATAAAATAATTTTTGGATTCTTTTTTAAAAAATAGATGACACAAAATGAAAAGGATGAATAATATAAAATTAGGTTTTTATTTTCAAAAAATATAGACATGAAATGGTTTTATACACTTCACCTTTAAAATTAGTAAAGTTTTGATTTAAAGGTTATGTACTTTATGTTCTTAATTTATATATACCATTCTAATGCTACAAAACTAAATAGTAGTGTCACTCATCTTTATTAATCTCGTATTTCAACTCTTAAGTGGAAGTCACTTCTTTAAAATTTATCGAACGGACATTTCATGCAACACATTTACAAATTGGATGAAAAATTACTATAAGTAATAGAGCTCATAAAATCCGAACACTCTTGAATTTTTGCAACTAGATTCTGGTATTTTATTTCAGCTCATTTTGTGATTTACTTATCTTAAAATTAAACCTTAAAGAGTTCGATATTATGTGTACTATATATACGACAATATATTAGTAAAACCGAACTATTAATATACTTCTTTTACGAGTATATTCTCAAATAAAATGCCCTCCATGCGATATCCCAAACAGTAATCGAATATTTTATTAATTTCTCCTTTATTGACAATACACTGGGTTTTTTTTTAGCTACCCCTACAGTTTTTATTTTATACCATTTTTGAAATGTAGGTCATATTTTTTTTTCTCTATGTACAATATTGCAAACGAAGTTATTTCGGATTATTTTTCTCTTTGTTTAATAAGGAAAGAAAGAGAAGCCAAAAAATGAAAACTGAGAAGGAAACAAAAGTGTTAAAATTGAATTTTTTTTTTCTTTTTTTTATACCCTGCACTTCGTGAAGGGTATATTAACTTTGGTATGGAGTTTGTAACTACTTGAAGGAGTCATCTGCGGTATGGACATATATATATATTCTTGCTCAGCGTAAAATTCTGCGTCGATTTAGACATGCCCGTCCGTCCGTCCGTCCGTCCGTCCGTCCGTCCGTCCGATCGCACGATAACTCAACAGCAAATTTTTTATATTCGGCAAAATAATAAAGTCAGATTCGTGAAACTTGGCAGTCATGTGTCCAATTATAGGTCAAATATATTTCCGAAGTTTTGGGGGAATTGCTTGACAGGTTCGGGTACCTGCCATACAACTCCATAAGCTAATTTTAAATATTTGGAAAAAGAATAAAGTCAGATTCATGAAACTTGGCAGTTGTGTGTCCGATTATAGATCAGATATATTTGTGAAGTTTTAGTGGAATTGCTTGACAGGTTCGGGTACTTGCCATACAACCCCAAAAGCTTATTTTAAATATTTGGAAAAATAATAAAGTCAAATTCATGAGACTTGGCAGTCGTGTGTCCAATTATGGGTCAGACATATTTCTAAAGTTTTGGTGCGATTGCTTGACAGGTTCGAGTAGCTCCCATACAAGTCTAAAAGCTTATTCTTAATATTTGGAAAAATAATAAAGTCAGATTCATGAAACTTGGCAGTCACGTGTCCAATTATGGGTCAGACATATTTCTGAAGTTGTGGTGGAATTGCTTAACAGGTTCGAGTAGATCCCATATAAGTCTAAAAGCTTATTCTTAATATTTGGAAAAATAATAAAGTCAGATTCATGAAACTTGGCAGTTGTGTGTCCGATTATAGATCAGGTATATTTGTGAAGTTTTGATGGAATTGCTTGATAGGTTTAGGTACTTACCATACAACTCCAAAAGCTAATTTTAAATATTTTGAAAAATTATAAGGTCAGATTGATGTAACTTGGCAGTCGGATGTCCAATTATAGGTCAGACATGTCCGTGAAGTTTCTATAGAACGATCTCACAGGTTCGAGTAATTGCTACACAATAACGAAAGGTGCAGGGTATAATTCAATCGGTTTATACCGACTGAAACGTTTTTACTTGTTTTTGATTTTATTCTTGTTCACTTTATAAGGAAAAAAAAAGGTAATAAGGATTTTTTAGAAAAAATGCATTCAAAACCCTTAGAGTACACAAAATTTTTTTTTTAATATTTATTCTTGAAAAAAATATAAATAAAATTTAAGGCAGGTGAATCGCCTGTAAAAGAAAAAAAAAATTCTACCTGGTGAGTAAATAACCTGTTTATATATGTACCTATATGTGCAGTCAACAAATTAATTTTCTTCACGTTGGTATTGTGTTTTTATTTAGGCGTTTTTGTAAAATCCTCACGAATAATAAATTTTCGTTCTTTCGTGCAAAATCACTTTTTGATGTTTGGAAAAAAAAAATGAAAATTTTTGGAAGTCATGTGGTTTTCTGTTGACGTAATAAATTTTAATGGGATTGTTAACGATTTTGTTTATTTTTTTTTTATATTTTTTCAATAATAATGCTTAAAAACTTGTAATGTATGTAAAGAAGGATAAATGAATTGTTCCTTATACAAATTTCAATGCGACTTTTGTGAATTAAAAAAAAATAATTTTAATTCTTTAAACCTTTGTTAGTGAGTAAAAGTGAACTTAATGACATTGTTGTTATTTTTCAAAGGGATTATTTCTGCAACACAACCGATACTGTTACACAAAATCTTAAAAAATTAAATAAGTTATAAATTTCCTAAAATTAATAATAGTAGACTTTTCAGTAGACATGCTATCACTATAATTAATCATAAGCTATCAATTTGAATTGATAAACTTCAAATCACAATAAATATTAAGAATTAGGGCTTAAATATCAATAGTTTTCTTCTTCTACTCATCGTGCAATGAATACTGAGTAACATTCCAAAATATTTTCTTATCTCATTATTTTAATCACATATAATGTACATATTCTACTGTACAGTGTAACACAATTTAAAACTCAATATAGCCTTGTACTACTTATAGTTTTAATGGTTTTAATTAACATATTATTTGTCTCCCTGATTTCTTTCCAAAAAAAAAAATATTTCACTATAAAAACCAAAGCAAAAAGAAATTTAAAATTATCATATGAAAGAAAATTGAATGATGAATCTTGATGAATATACGGCTAATGTTATACAAGGGAAGAAATAAAGAACAAAAAATTACTATGCGATTTCGTGTTTAACATAAATTAAAAATATTCCACATTTTCATTATCTCTATATTTAGTAAAATGATAAATTGCATTTCCTATTGTAACGGTGTAACAAGGTTGATTTCCTTGCTATACAATTAATGCTTAAACATAAAATTGTGCATGTATACAACTTGTGTCCCTTTTTTTTGCTCTGTTATACACTTCATTTTTTGCTTTACCACTAACTAACTTATAAAGATAATATCATATTCACGGATATTCCTGGATTAATAGACTTAATCAGTTGTGTATGTATAGGTACTTGTCATGAGTTCCTCACTAATTCTATCACTTCACAAAAAAAAAAATATTAATATTTTCAAACGCACACAATATTCTGCATGCGAACAATAGAAGGTAGGTTAACACATTAAAATATTGAATAATGACAAAGGAATAAGAAATGTTAAATTTAAGGCAGGTACAAAAATCATAAAAAGCAGGTATATTTTTTGTATTTGTATATGTATGTCAAGTATGTATGTAACTGTATATACTAAGGGGTAAGGAATTATGAATTAGTGCTCTTAGATTTAGATAACAAATTTGACAAAAAATAATAGAATAATTTTTTAGGAATTGTTGAGACTTCTATCCTGTTCTTTGAAAAAAAAAAACCTGATGATAACTACACAAATTACGATTCTCAAATTGTTATACGAGAATCAATGTAAGTTTTATGTACACTACAAGTTTAATACACATTCTGGCCGAGCTCATTAAATAAAATTCACAATAATTAATTTTCAATTGTTATCAAAATTCCGAAATAATTTTATATAGTTTTTAGGTCATGCATACGGTAATGTCGATCATGAAACTGTAATAAATATTTACCTTAATCTATAACCTATACAAATATACATATATGTAAATATTTTATGTAATGTGTAATTTGATATGATGAAAGTGTTCATAATATTAACTCAAAAGATGTCTTAAATATACTCAAACACAAAGGTATAAACGTGAGTAGGAACTTTTGTGCATATCAAGTATTCAAAATATTATTAAAATAATCGTCAGACTGTAATTTGATATTTTTTCTCATAAGTTGTTTTTTTTTTTTTTTGGTTAAACAGGATTTGTACGAGAAATTTAAGTGAATAAATTTTTTTATTCTTTATAATAATAGGAAGAAATTTCAAAGTTTGTGAGTATGATAATTTTTTGATGGTAAAGTATTAAGGAGAGTTGGTGTGTAAATTTTAGATTAGAAGTTAGGACATGAGATTTTTTATTGGGTAAGCAGCATAACAACGTTCTACAAATACGAGAGCAAGGTTAAATCAAGTAAAATCCGATTCATTTTGACATCTAACTTAAATAAAAATTACTATTTTTGTATACTAAGATGCAATACCAACATAAATTCATGAATAATCAATAATTTTTTAATAAGCACAATTCCAGAATTCGTAGTAATTCAAGAATAGAGCCTAGAATGACATAAAATATCAAAGACTTCCTTATATAAGTAAAAAGATTTTTGAGCACCTTTTAGCATCACTTTGTCACTTTAATTCATAAATAGTCTAAACGAATTTCATGTATCAAATAATGTTAATTAAAACTAGCAAAAAATATGTTTAGCGAATTTTTGGCAAAATATACACAGCACTTTTCCTATAGATGTCATAAAAATCGCTTAAGTGCACACTGTGCCTTGCATCCTGTATATGGTAATCATGTTAAAATTAATTTTCGTTTATTAGTATGTACTTAACAAATTCTTCAAAGTATATAAGAATAATTTTAATTATTAAATTCAACTTTAAATAAGTGGACCTGTAATTTAATAAGAGCAGACAAAATTCAGTTCAAAATTTATTAATTGTTAAAATTATCCCCCAAACTGTTAATTATACGTTGGCATTTCACTTTGCAATCACAACAAATCTTCCCTTAATATTATAAATTATTACATCTATTTTTAAAATTGATGTCAAAAAAATTTTTAAAACATATTTTCCATTCAAATTACGTACATATACATACATACATATATAAGAACAACGTTTTTCAATTTCCAACTCGATAAATATTTAGAAAATCCTCAAAAAAAATGTTTTTTTTTTTGTTTCGATACACCTGTGACTTTAAAAACGAACTTACACACAGTTTAAAGGTAAACAAAAGTGAAAAAAAGAATAAATATAAAATATTTTTTTTTTTAAAGCAAACATAAACAGGATAAGGAAGTTTTTTAAATGTTTATATTGTTTTTTCCTTAAAGTTCTACACATTTTTCTTTATATACGTACATAGATTTTGTTGTTTACAAATAAACATTATTTATATAGGAAGTGAACATTTTCTATATAAATAAAAAAACATTGTATTTTACGTGAATTGCTAACACTAGTTAACAAAGGGAATCTAATAAAGACATCTGCAATTCTGTATTCTCATCAGTTTTAATAAAAGTGTACAAAAATTTAGACCTCAATTATATTGCATGAAAAGTAACTTACATAAAAAAGCAAGTGGCACCTAAGAAATTTGACATTTGTAAAGAACAACTTGTAGTTTTGAATCCTATATTAATTTTCCATTAAAATAAGACTGACTTTGCCAAAAAAAAAATTAAAATATTAATTCGAAATAGATTTTTATGGTTTTATTTTCAATTTAAATTAATAAATAATTTTTAATTTAAATTCATAGACTAAGTAAATTTTGATTTTAAAGATTTTTATTTTAATTAAAGATAAGCCTGTAATATGTAGACTCATTATTATGCCTTTTACAGATGTAAGTATCTGGGTCTTTTAATAAGTATTTTTAATTATTAAACTTTTATACTAATTACTTTGATATTTTGAAAAAAAAATACCCCTATTTTATGCTTTCCGACGTTATTATAACCAGTACACTTATAAATTTTAAATTAAAATTAAGTTCAACAAAGTGTTACATAATCAACAACAAAATATGTAAAAGTTTAAAAATAATATGCAAATTTATTAGGGATCCAGTTACTTTATGGTATTCATGAATACTCGTTACTTCACTGATCAACACTCGTTATTTTTTAATCGTTACTAGGTACTCTTAAAAAAAATTTTTTTTTTAAATATTTAAAATGTTCCGAACAGAAATGGAGAAAACTGCAATTTTTTAATTACAGTGATTGACCAATTTATAGGAGAAGATGTCAACAACTGCTCTTTTCGTATTAATTTAATTATAATTATGTAACAAACCTATACATATGATTGATGAGACAAATATAACCAATCATTTTAGTAACGAATACATTTAAGGCTCTGTAATGAAATTTTTATTTTGGGAACCAGTAGCCGGACAGACATAATTTAAAAAACTTATTCCTGGATTTTGATAAAGAACATCGACTTTTCCCAAAAAATAGGGTCCAAAAAAAAATTTGTACATTCTGGGATTTTTTTTTAATTTTTTTGTTGTTTTTCAGCTTCTATTACAGGATCGGGGAGTACGGTTTTTGAATTAAGTCGATAGGAGCTGTGGTTCCCAAGATATCAGAGCTTATTTAAGTTATGTATCAGAATCCAGTAATACGTTTTTTGAATCATAATTATGGTGTTAATGTGACGTTAACTCTATTTCAACTAAATGTTAAACTTACACTTTTAATTACTTCGAATCCTCGAAGTAA
The DNA here is from genome assembly GCF_029603195.1 of Condylostylus longicornis. Classification (NCBI taxonomy): domain Eukaryota; kingdom Metazoa; phylum Arthropoda; class Insecta; order Diptera; family Dolichopodidae; genus Condylostylus; species Condylostylus longicornis. Next base: position 5,163,925 of record NW_026577975.1, on the reverse strand, counting down.
CGAGTATTGAAATAACGAGTAATTAGTATTCTCACATCACTAATATTTATATAATACATTTACATGTATGTATTGCCTACATGAACATTTAGAAATTTAAAATACATAATATATTATATTATTCACATATTATAGGGTAAATATTATAGCACCACCTATAGACATCACACCACAAAAATATTAAGGATAAACATTATTTAAAATGGAATTAAAGGATACAATGTAAAATAAAATCTTCATAAAATTTTGAAAACAAAGAACAAAATTATAGCAACTCTGATAAAAAGATAACAACAAAATATTGAAGTATGAGGGAGAGAAAAAGGATTCAATTTTTACATGAATTTTGTTAACACATTCGCCTTTAATTATATTTACTCGTATATAAAAAGGATTCCTGTTATAAGCATCTTTTATAATAAATTTTTCATTAAAATAAAAAAAAAACTTAAATTATTATAAGCTTAAACATAATGCTTAATATTTTTGTATATACATATATTTTAATTATACTTATAATAATATTGTAGCACGTAAACTATACAAGTACATATAAGCATATAAAATTAAGTTTTGACCCATTAAGAATTAATACTTTTCCCATGTCTCATCTATTATTCATAATGGAACATAATGGATATAGATATATAGTATATAACTGCAGGAATCTCTTTTTAAAGAATTAAAGTACATATATTATATGCAAAATGTGATAGTAAGAAAATCCTATTAAAATATCGGAATATAAAGACGCTTTAACTATATAATAATGTAATCCATAATTTAAGTGGACAATTTAAAAAAAAAATGGAAAAAAATATCTACCTTTTAATACAAACCTTTTTGAACTAAACTGAATTGAAAAAAATTTTAATATATTAAGGGTTTTTTTTTTCATAATAAGCGCTTGTTTACAAAATGTTTCATTTTAAATATTTTTAAGGAGCTATACTTAAAGCCATTAATTTCAAAGAAGGCAATTTCTTTATTTATAGAAACTAAGTTCTCAATCGGTGGAGATGGTGACAAAGGTCCTTAGGCCACCCTCACACTTTATCTACAAGAATGATGACAAGAAGAATGGCGATGGAGGAAAGCTTTGGCACCTTTTAATATCATTTAATAGACAAGAGCATATTGAATGGGGTATGCCATTTAATAACTGAAATGTAAGTATTTTTTATAACTCATATAATATTCTCCGTATTCTATATGCATACTTTATTCAAAATTCTCTGCATTCTATATACATACTTTATTTCGAACACGACACCATTATTTTAATGATACATTTTTAGTGACATTAAAATGAGGAGAGCCCAAATTGAAAAATGGCCAAAATATTTGTTAGAAAATAAAATTAAAAAAATATTGAAAAGTAATCCAATATAATCGACTTAGAACTTGAAGGTAATTATGCCCCTATATTCATAGAATCTTAATCATCTTAAAATTAAATGCGACACTTTGTCATATACAAAAAAAAATAAGCCCATTATGCTGCATATTAAGTAGGTATTTTTGATACCTATAATATAAGTACAATATTTGAATAATTTTCAGATTTCTATGACAACAATTTTATATTTATATACACATTTTTGTTTTACAAATTAAATATCCACATATAATAGGGAAATTAATAATTAGAACTGATTTTCAATTTAACTACACGTACTTTACGTACATATATATATATATATATATATATATAATATATACCTACAAATTTATGCTTAAATTCTTTTAAGAAAATTCTCTCTCTCTCTCTCTCTCTCTTATAATATACATAAAATATTTACCCTTAAGTAAGATTAAAAGAAAACTTACATTTTAATATTAATAATGTTGGAGGAAAAATAAAATTCTAGAACAGCATCTTCTTAGCCTCAATTCTATCTATACAAGTAGGTACGCATATTATGTAAATATATTTTATGTACCTATACCTATATATTAATTGGATGATCAACCCTCTTTTGTTTTCCTTTTTTTTTATTTTTTCTTAATATACACTTAAAAGTTTATTGCTTTTATTATTTTAATATAGTATATAATATGAATATCATATACTATAAACACTTTATTCTCACGCCACTCTATATACCAACTATACAAATCTATACAAATTGCATATATTATATAAAAGATGCTCAACCCAGATTTATTTTATTGTAATAAAAATTATTTGTGTGTAACATAAAAATATTAAATATACCAATATATTTTTAAATAATTCCGAAAGTATTTTATTACATAAATTTTATATACATATATATGGGAATATTTCATCAATATTTTATTATTAAAATAAATTCTTTACAAAGTATTAAATTTAAAATAAAATTTTAATAATTTTGTAGGTGAAATGAATACAGGCGGGATACAGGCCGAATATATATACAAGGAAAAAACAAATTCCTTATGGTAAACTTTTATAAATATTTCTTTTATTTATTGAAGTATATACCATTAAAATATTTAAATAAAAATTTAATCGAATAAAATTTATTATGCTTTAAAATAAAATTTATACTCGTATATTGAATGAGAAATTTTTTCTTAAAAAAAATATTTTTAATTATTAAACTATTAAGTACTCGTATATAAAAATTTTAAAACAAATATAAAGATATTTTATAACTAAGTATATGTAATTATTATTATTATTATGAAAATAAGATTATTTTATTTAATAGCAACTAAACATAAATATAGCAGAATAACAGAAAAACTTACCACAAACATCTAACCATCCTTCAACTCTACTAGGATAATTGATAGCGCAAACTCGATTTAATGTTCTGCGACCCATATTTTCTTGTATAATTATTTTAAATTTTTTTCCTCTTTTTTTTTTATAATAATTATTTTTTTTTCTTTCTGTTTTTAGATATACATATAATTTCTTTTTTTTTTTATTTTATATACAATTTTAAATGTATTTATTTTTAAAATGTATATAAATAATATTATTTAAATACAATATGTTATACGTATATTTGTATATATAGAAATTTCGAATCGTTTATAATTATACGATTTGAATAACTATAAATATATAACCCTGTGTTCCTTCAACTATAAACTCAACAACTATATATATATATATATATATATGATGTGGGTATTTTGTGAGTTTTAAAAGGATATTTATTATAAATATTGTAAAAAATTTTTTAAATTTTTATTTTTTTTTTTCAAATTGAAAAAATATTAAAGGAAAAATTATTTTTATTTTTATTTTAAATTGAATAAAAATCATTATTAATATTTCACATTTTTTTTTTATTTATTTAATATTTTATTTTTTATAAATTAGAATTTTCATTTTAAACAATTAATAATATTAATTAAGTAAATAAGATTTTTTTTTTTTTACAATAATGAATTAATTTTTTCACCAGAATTATTTTAAGAATAACAAAGAAAATTGTATAAATAAAAACACACTGAAATAAATTACAAAATTTAAGTTTTTAATTTTATATACAAACGGGTGTTTTATGTAAGTAGTTAGAAATAAATAAATAATAAAAAAAAGAAGCAGGAAAATTTTATTTTCAAAAATTTCAACTCCGAACACTATGCAAATATTGATAAAATAAATAGTAGCTCTTTGTTAATGAAATGGTTCATAATGTAAAATTTTTATTAGTAATGAACTTATTAAATTCGCAACTATAATATTAATTTTTTTTTTTTTTTTCTTCTTCACTCCTAGGAGGAGTATAGAGGGCTAGTGCAATGATATCTATCATGCCCTAGTTTCTATAGTCATAGAGAGTTAGCTAGGTAGGTGACTAGCCTACCGTAATAATATTAAATAATATTGTATAATATTACGAGTAATAATACAATATTATTTAATAGATCGCATTAAATTAAATTTAAAAAAGAAATTATCCGCTAATTAAATATTACATTGCAATTTACAATTTACTTCATCTATATGGTGTAAATTATTAAAAGTTTTATTAATAAAATTAATTGAATCCTACAACATAAAAATTATATTACATTATGTTATAGTACTATACTCGAAATCGAAACGTCGTGTACATTTTTGATTTTTATTTTCTATAATATACAAAATATCCTTGTCCTATATTTGTGTATATACATATAAATTGTATATATAAAAATCCTTGTCCAAAATATTTAAATATTTAAAGCTTAAATATTTATGTAAATTAAAAATGAATGAAATTTTTTTAATATATCTATTAAAATTTCTATTAAAATCATATGAAAATAAATTCCCAAAAAAAAAAAGAAAACCGTCTAAGTCAAATTTTTCAATTTTTGAGTTTAGAATAAATTCAAATTGGAAATAATTTCTTCTATAATTTCTCAAAATTTCATTAATTTATCTCAAACAGTTCCGAAGTTATGATTAAAAATTTAAAAAAAAAAATGTAATTTTGTTTAAATTAAGCATTAAATTTAAATTTAACTTGCAGAATTAATTTTGAAAAATTTTTTTAAATATTTTTTTAATTTTCATTTTTCATAATTTTGTCTCTATGTTTCTTAAATTTGATCATAAATGAGTATAAGTATAAGAATTGATTCTTAAAGATTTGAGATTCGTATACATTTTTTACAAACAGTTTAAAAATCTAAAGAAAATTTTCAATTATTTTAAATAGAGTAAAGTTTTAAATAAAGTTTCCGAAAAACATTAATTTTCGATTTAAGAGATTCTGTTTAAGATCACAAAATATATAAATAAAATTTATATTTTATTTGAATACTTAATAAATATCTAAAATGTCAAATAAAAGAAACCAAAAATTTGCTAAAAAGATAAAAAAAAAGACAGACCGAGAATAATAAATTTGTGACATCATTTTTAAAGTTGTTTTACAATATTTTCTATATTTTTTTTTTTTGTTCTTCATTCATTCTTTTTTTTTTATCTATATACCTACATATATAGGATAGCTATATTGATAAGCTGAACGAACTACCTTTCTCCTTGCGTTTTTTCATTAATAGATATTATATTTTATCTATACTGATTGTTTGTAGGTATTATTTTAGTCGTACGTACCAACACACGTTTCTTTTCTATTTTCCTGATTTTTTTTTTATTTATTTATTTCTGTTTTTATTATAATTTTTTTTTCTGTGATTTTTGTTAGAAAAGTAAACAAAAAATTTTTTTCTACTTTTTTCTATTTTTATTATTATTTTTTTTTATTATTATTATAATAATTATTATTTTATTCTTTTATACTTTTTTGATAGTATGTATATTTTTTTCTCTCTTTTATATTCATTTAGCTTTTTGTTTTTTAATCTGTGTCAAAACATTAAAAAAAAAATATAATGATAACTATAAAAATTAATAATAATGAAAAAAACAAACGATATTGCACAATAATTTCACATACACGCTGGTTTGCTAGTCACGCAAACATACTCAAACCACTATCAAACTCTAATCATACAAAATTACAAAATAATCCAAATATGATGTAAACAAAGTATAACAGTTTATTATGTACATATGTGTATTAAATTTTTTAATACTTATGAATTAATTTTATAATCGTTATCAATTATTTTTTTTTTCTATTCTTTAAATTTTTTTGATAATAATCAATCAGAATTGTAACAAAAATAATAAGAAGAAAAAAAAAACAAAATAAAAGATAATTTAATTGTAAAATAATAATTTTGTAATGTGAATTTTTATTATTTATTGTCATTATTATTATTTATCGTCATTATTACGATACTATGTAAATATTAGAAATAATAATGTTTTATAGTGTATATATCTTAATTTTTTCATAAAATTAATGCATGTTTTTCATCGAACACATGTTTTTGAACAAAAAACTAATAAGAATGATTAAAATAATAATTATGATAATTTTTACGGTAATTTAGCTACTCTTACACAATATTAACGATATTAAATTATTACAATTAAATAATAAATATTTTTTTGAATTTCTGAATTAAATTTAAGACAAAACTAAATTTAAATAAATTTTAATTTTTAAAATTTAAAGATATTCAAGTGACAGTAACATAAATTATTGTTATACATATATACCAGTATTATTATTATTAAAATATAATAAGTAAATGAACTGATATTACTGATTATCTGTTATTCTTCTCTTTGTTAATAGTATTGACTAAAAAATATACAATATATTTTTAATTAATTTAATATTAATTTAAATTTACACTTTTATACTTTACACATTATATAGTTTACGCATTATTGTATATTATATTATTGAAAAAAAAAACTTGTATTTTTTTTTTTGTTAAATGATAATTATAATTGATAATTACTTATTTAGCATATTATGAATTGAGTATAAATTAATTTGCACATATTTAAAATTATTATCATATATTTATAAATATTAATAAATCAATCAGATTCCTATTCAAGAAAATAAAAAAATTAAAGAATTATTTCGAACTGGTATGATATTCGATTACAATTAATTATAATATTTCCGTAATACAAAAGTATAACTATAATAATAATAATAATTATATAAATTAATATTTTATGCCAACAAAAAAAACAGAAAACTTGATATTATTTGATTTTAATATTCTCGATTTTTATTAACTTGAATTATTGGACATTGAATATTTTGAATATCTTGTTCTTTATCTTAAATTCACAATAGTGATAAAAGTATATAATATACATAGATACAATTTTAACACAAAACAAGTTATTTTTGAAAATTTTTTAGATATTTTTAAAGTATAATAATAATTTTTTAATTTTCGGATATATTAGTTAAAAAAAAAAACTGTTTAAATTTTCGGTTTTTTAATGGTTAATAAATAAATTTGTTCAATTTACTTATTAATTGTGTTCATCATTTATAATTTAAGAAAATATTTGAAAAATACATTTTTTAAATAAAATAAATTTGCTATTCTTAGTAAATTAGAATAGTTTTTAGGAATTTAGCGAAATCGCATTGGGCTTTACATCATTGACCCCTAAATTTTAAGGTTACTTACACTGTCTTTGCGTAAAGCATAGTTGAATATTGTTTAAAATTAATTATTTGGAACTTGGGGATATTATTGACAAATAGTTTTCTAAAATGATTGCACTCGAAATTAAAAATTGAGAATTTAAGTATATGAAAAATATCAAAATTTTGTCAAATTAATTTCGTTTCTTAAAATTTATATGTGCTCGTATACAAGTTAAAAAAACAACGTTCTTACTAAATATACTCAAGTATTTCATTAATAAAACAAAAAAATCACACTTTTGGATTAAAATTTGAAAAATGAAATTATATAGTTAATTATTATAATTTACTGTTAAGTAGAAAAACTGATTTTTTAAAAATAATGAAAAAATTATTTAAAATAAAAAATATTATTTATAATGCTTAATTATTCGTACATAAATAAAATCTAATATTTAGATTGTAAAATGAAATTGTTTAGGCATAAAAAAAAAATATTGATTTTGGCTTAAAGTTTGTTTTTTTTTGTTTTGTTTAAAAATCTAAACAATCGATTTCTCTCTTACACGGGAAATTATCATAACATATAGATAAATATAACGGTTATAAAACAAAAAAAAAAAAAAAAGAATATGAAATTTATGAATTTTTTTTAAAAAAGCATTTTTCATAATCTTTAATTTACATTTTGTGTTCGTAAAAAATTTAAGAAAACAAAATACATTAAAATAAACAAACAAAAGTTTTAAAGGTAAACATTTTAACAAAAAAAAAAGAAAAAAATAAGAGGCAATTAAGTTGATGTATATTTAACCCCTTCAATATTTAAATTGAAATTGTTAAATTGCATTTGAAATTGATTCGAATATTCTGTAACAATGAACTGCTTTTCATAAACATAATAAAAATTTTTTCCTCTGTCTTTTAATAGAATGTGCAAAAATTACAATAATATGTAGCGAAAAAAACCAAATTGCCTTAATTTGAACAGAGACGAAACCTTACAATTCTTCTTCAAGTCGAGACCACAAAATGGTCAAAAAGAAATCAGAAAAATATTCAAAAATTTTTAATATTAAGTAATAAATAAATAATAAAAAATTTGAACAAATAATTTTTTCTAATTTAACTAGTTTAAAAAAAAAATGTAAAACGAAGCTGACAAGAAACCTTTTAAATAAATCAAAAAATTAAATACTTAAATGAAAAAATATTAGAATTCTTCAAATTTTTCCAAGAATCACTTTAAATCTTTGAATTTAATTTAATAAAAACAACATAATTATTCTTACTTAAGGAGTTTTTTCCCCCACCACAAATTAACAAATACATTATTCTCTTTAAAGATTCAATTTTCGCCCCCTATTTTCGTCAAATTTTGTGTCCATAATAAAACCATTATGTAATTTTAAAAAAAATCCAAAAAATTATTAATTCCAATACCTTAATAACAAGTAAATTTACTATACGCGTAAGACATGAGCAAGTCAGCCTATACAAATTTCATAAAATTTGTAATTAAAGGGTTAAAAAAAACTTCATATTATTACTACAGTTTTGAAATCATTATACTTTTGTATACATAATTATTATGTACTTAAAAAAGAAATTGAAGAACAAATAAAAATAGCAAAATAATTTTTATTTTTTTTATTATTATAATTTTTTTTTTTTCAAAAATTATTTGCAGTCGAATACCTTTATTTTCTGTTCTCATTGTTTATTTGATACTTATATCATAGAAATTTAAAAATATTCTTTATTTAAAACAAAAATAATTTTTTTTTAACTAAGTAAATGAAATAAGAATCTGAATGAAATTTTATATTAAATGTATATATACATATAATATGCACTTTAAAATTTATGTAAACTAAAATTAATAATTAGCACAATCAACTTACACATATGTATATATTTTTTTTTGTAATTTATACACACACAAAAGTAAATAATCTAATTTTAAATTAAAAATTTTTTTTATAAAAAAAATTTTCTTTTAAATAATTAAATGATTTTACGACAGTATAATAGAAAATAGAAATTCTTTTTTTTTTCTCGTGTAATGCTTAAAATATTTTAAAAAAAGTATTTTAGAAGAAAATATTTTCAAAAACCCGAAAACAATATTACTTAAGAAAAAATATTTTTTTTCGCACCAAAAATTAAAAAAATGTTTTTTTATACATAAAATAATTTGTCAGCCAGATTTATTGTTATACACAGTATTATTGTACACATATAAGTATAAATATTCACAGGTGCTTAAACAGGTAGATATGTAGACAGGTGTGTGTATATGATTTTATTATATTAAGAATAGTGCTTACATTTATAATTATTTTAAAATGATAATTTCTTCTTAAAAATTTTTTTATTATTTCAATTAATTAAACATTTTTTAAAATTAATTATTACTCTCATGTTTATTTTTTAATATTTCATTTTATTTTAATTCTGTAATTCCCAAAAAAAAAATTTGTATTTTTAATTAATATTATAATCTTTAAGTTTTATATATAAAATCCAGCTGACCTTTTTATTAATTCACATTTTAATTAAAAATTTCATTCCATTTGCATTTACACCAATATTATTTAATAAGCCGGTTCACAAAATTGTAAATATGCTTGTGCTTCTTCTTCTTTTCTTCTTTCAATTATTTTACATTAAATAAATCAATTTTTATTTTTTTTAAATTATTCTCATATAATGTGATTTATTAAAAATCCTTTTTTTTCTATATTTTGTTTTCGTATCCTTTAAGGAATGGAAAAAAACAATTTAATTTTTTCCATTTAACCGTATATACATACATACATATACGAAGTAAACGATTAATATTATGAAAAATAAGAAAATAACCGTAAAATTAGAAAATAACAACAATAATAAATAAATAGAAAAAAAAATTAACCGTACATTTTTGCGTTCCTACAAAAATTCTCTAACAACTAATCACCGAGAGCGTCAAATCACAACTGATTACTGAGAAGATTTTGTTGAGTTGAGTGGTTTTTTTTTTGTTTTTCTTTTATTCTAATTTTTTTTTTGTTTTTTATTTTTTAACTTTTGTTTCTCTACATATTGACTGTACTGTACTGTACTATATATTATGAGTTTTATGTTTATGTACATACGATTTTATATCGAATTTAATTATAATATTTAAAATGAGAGAGACTATGTTTTGACTCTTGTAAGTCTACGCATGTATTTTAGTACTAATATAATAATAATAATATTAGAAGAAAACGTATAGGTAACGGATGTTATTTAAGAAAATTATATAGCTATTGTGTATAGGTAAAAAATTCTGATTAATTTTAAATTATTGTTTTTATTATTTTTTTCTCTCTCACTATAAACATAATCTGTACTGTAACCAAATCATACGAGATAATGGAAAATCTGTGAGAGAAGAGAAAATACGAGTATATAGGTAGATTCAAAAGTATTTTTATACCCTGCACTTCGTGAAGGGTATATTAACTTTGGTATGGAGTTTGTAACTACTTGAAGGAGTCATCTGCGGTATGGACATATATATATATTCTTGCTCAGCGTAAAATTCTGAGTCGATTTAGACATGTCCGTCTGTCCGTCCGTCCGTCCGTCCGATCGCACGATAACTCAAAAACGAATAATGCAATCGACACCAAACTTTCACAAGTTTTTTCTTTTGTGCCAAGGACGAGCCCTATTGTTATTGGACTAATTCGGACAACGGGTTCGGGTAGCTGCCATACAACTCAAAGAGTTTATTTTAAATATTTCAAAAACTAATAAAGGTATAAATATAAAATTTTGTATACATGTGTCCAATTATATTCTACACATGCTATAAAAATTATAATGGGATAGCTGCACTGGTTCGGGTGGCTGCCATACAACTTCAACAGCAAATTTTTTATATTCGGCAAAATAATAAAGTCAGATTCATGAAACTTGGCAGTCATGTGTCCAATTATAGGTCAAATATATTTCTGAAGTTTTAGAGGAATCGCTTGACAGGTTCGGGTACTTGCCATACAACTCCAGAAGCTAATTTTAAATATTTGGAAAAATAATAAAGTCAGATTCATGAAACTTGGCAATCATGTGTCCAATTATGGCTCAAATACATTTCTGAAGTTTTGGTGGAATGGCTCGACAGGTTCGAGTAGCTCCCATACAAGTCTAAAAGCTTATTTTAAATATTTGGAAAAATAATAAAGTCAAATTCATTAGACTTGGCAGTCGTGTGTCCAATTATAGGTCCGACATATTTCTAAAGTTTTGGTGCGATTGCTTGACAGGTTCGAGTAGCTCCCATGCAAGTCTAAAAGCTTATTCTTAATATTTGGAAAAATAATAAAGTCAGATTCATGAAACTTGGCAGTTGTGTGTCCGATTATAGATCAGATATTTTTGTGAAGTTTTGATGGAATTGCTTGACAGGTTCAGGTACTTGCCATAAAACTCCAAAAGCTTATTTTACATATTTGGAAAAATAATAAAGTCAGATTCATGAAACTTGGCAGTTGTGTGTCCGATAATAGATCAGATATATTTGTGAAGTTTTAGTGAAATTGCTTGACAGGTTCGGGTGCTTGCCATACAACTCCAAAAGCTTATTTTACATATTTGGAAAAATAATAAAGTCAGATTCATGAAACTTGGCAGTTGTATGTTGAGTTATAGGTCACATATATTTCTGAAGTTTTGGTGGATTTGCTTTACAGGTTCGAGTAGATCCCATACAAGTCTAAAAGCTTATTCTTAATATTTGGAAAAATAATAAAGTCAGATTCATGAAACTTGGCAGTTGTTTGTCCGATTATAGATCAGATATATTTGTGAAGGTTTGGTGGAACTGCTTGGCAGGTTCAGGTACTTACCATACAACTCCAAAAGCTAATTTTAAATATTTGGAAAAATTATAAGGTCAGATTCATGAAACTTGACAGTCGTATGTCCAATTATAGGTCAGACATGTCCGTGAAGTTTCTATAGAATGATTTTAGAGGTTCAAGTAATTGCTACACAATAACGAAAGGTGCAGGGTATAATTCAATCGGTTTATACCGACTGAAACGTTTTTACTTGTTTTTTTTATGTTTTATGCATATTTTTTTACGATAAAAAATACAAAATTATAAAAAATTCGAGAAATTGCGATTTTACGTGTAAAAAACAATATTCCATTTGACTTCTATTGTCATAATATATTAAGTTTTCTGTTTTACCTTGACTTTTTTTTTTCTTGAATATATAACTCAAAAATTCAACTCAAAATACAATACGTTATACGATACATCTTCAGATATTATTAGTACTTATTAATTTTGAGTAAAAAAAAATGAGTGATATAATTGAGTATTTTTTGTGTTTTGCAAAATGAGAGAATTTATAATGGAAGAATGAGTAAAAATTTAATATTGGAATTTTTATATTGAAGATTGAGTTAAATATGGTATAAAATATACTTTACTATACACTTTCCAATGAAGAAAATATAGAAATAATAAAAATGATAACGGAGTTGATTTATAATATAGTGTTATCCTAATTATATTTAATTTTATTTTATATAGATAGTATGATATGTAACCCAGAAATTTAAAAATGTTGAAATAAATTTAAAAAGTCTTAAGAACCTAAATTAAAATTTTCATTAATAATACTTACTTTAGTTCTTTAGGAAAATGCATTTCAATATGACAATAGGTTCCATGGAGGCTCACATATACTTAACCATAAAGTACGTTTAATAACAACGGTATGGAATGTGAATAAATTTTCCGTGACAAATGCACATAAAATTTGAATAACCATTAATAATCTTGGGAATATTAGATTTTTAATAACACTGCTACTGAAATAGCAATAAAGTTAATATTCAAATTTTTTGTATTTCTGAAGCACTTAATTTAGTATTTGCTTATTTTTTTTTTTCTACTTAACTCCAAATACACACTCATGTTTATCTGTTTTAAGTATTAATATTACGTCAAGTGGAATAATGTATATTCGAATACACACATAATTTTTGAAATTATATAGAATATGAAATTTAAAACTAAATATTCGTAAGGTCTACTGCAAGCAATCTATGATTACAAATAAGGGGGAAGTGCAAAATAACAAATTTATTTGTTTAATTTGATCTTTATATTATTATTTTTACAATCTCCACATATATAAAATGCCAATAAGATGAAAGATTTATAAAATGAGGGTCATTTATTCCAAAAATGTACGACTATACTCTCTTATACTCTACATTAAAATAAAATCATCCCTTGACAAAATATTAACAAAAAAAAAAACAATTATTTGAGAAGAATGTGACTCTGAATTAATGCACATTTGACACTTACATTTCATGTAGTATACACATTACGTTTTGTCGTATGTGTATTTAGTTTGAGTTAATAAAAATGTCTGAGTAAGGGAAGAAATTTGAGAAAAATGTGCATATAAAAAATAATGTATATACAGGGACATTTCAATGATTTATTAGAAAAACGTATTATAACATCTTTAACTTTTATTATTGAATTTCAAATTCCAGAATTAAAAATTTGCATAATGGACCCATTAACATAAAATTTTTAATAAATATTTGACATTATTATAAGAATTTTTATAAGAAATTTTTAATCAATTTTATTAATCCATTTCTCTTATTTCTAACAAGTTTTTTAATTCTATTTTAAGCTAATATGGACTCGTCCATTTGCATTGCCATTTAGGAAATTCTGACTCTCAATAAGACAAAAGTTAGAAAATTTGTTTTTAATTGTAATCAAAGGTAAGCAATAAATCTCAAATATGTTAATGTTTCTTTTTACTCTACTCCTAAAAATATGCAATTAAAAAGAGCAATAATTTTAATAAAATATTATTATTTCAACAAGAAATTATTACCAACTAGAGAAGGAAATGTACTGCTTCAAAAACCATTGTTTTGATCCGAATTTACTTATAAATTTTTTAACATTTTAAGTTTTACATAGAGGCTCAACTATATGTACATTAACTGTATATGCCGACAATTTTTTTTATTTAAATCCATTTATTTATGAAATTATTAATGAATTTCACAAAAATTTTTATTAAAAAAAATTAAACCTTATAAAACCGGAATAATTTAATTTAATATTAAATTCACATAAATAAAAAACTGAATTAGACTTGAATTCTATATTCATCAAATGAACTATAATTTATAATCCTATAAATATGCTATTATTTCATAGAAAAAATTATAATAAACCATCAGAGGAAGCAAAAATATTTGGATGAGGAAAATACTAAACCTACAATTTTAATTTCAAAAATTTTTTATATAATAATGCAGAATAGGATTAATAGATGAATATGACAAACTGATCAAAAGATCCATATATGAAAATGAAGTAAGAAATATTTGTAATTGAAGTGGGTATAAATGAAAAAAGTGTTATAATTTTATTATACAGCGTTGGCATTAAATTGAATGAAATTATATAATGGAAATATTGTAATTTGTGTTAGAATTTTATAACAATATTTTTGTGCAAATTATTAATTATATATTGCAAAATATTCCAGACATAGAGACGCTTGAAAATAATTTTTTTAAGAAAAAATTTGAAATATAATAGTTATATAGAATTTACATAAATAAATATTAAAATTGAGGGGTCTTTTTTTAAATATGCTGCATAGAAATTTGCTTAAACTATAATTTAATACATTGTATACAGTAGATTAGTATTTTAGTAAAAGTTCAATGTGGTTACAGGAATATGTATGTACTTTTTGCCGAGAGCATATTCAAATTTAACATTCAATTATTTATTACTGAATAAATTATTGTATAAACTCTAAATTAAATAAAACTAATGAGCGAAAGTAATTCAGAATTATTGTAAAATTTCCATCTCATAATCTGAAAAATAAATTCCATGTATGAATACCATTTACAACAATTAATCTTTAAGAAAATTTCGACACTTTTCATTTAGAGCCTTTCTTATGAGCAGCACCACATTTAATTAATAAGGGGGAACGTTATCGTAAAAATGTTTAAAATTTCTGAATTAAAAACAAGAAGATATTATACAAAAGTTAAGAAATTTCTACCCTTCCATCTCCATTTCTTTAAGCACCTACTTTTAATACCTCTTTTCATTATAATTTGATGTCAAATCAGTTCATTTCATATAATTATTATTTAATATACACGAACGTTAATCAAATATTTTGCAATTTATAATAAATTTTTTTTATTATTTGAACTCTCATGACACGCTAAGAACATTAACTTTTAAATCATATGAATGTCTTTTAACATTAAAAAAGTACCTAATTCCATAATTGTAATTCTTTAACAATATTCTTATGATTATTAAGTAATAACGTCAAAATGACAAATTATACCGGCAAAATGTCAATGTCTGTGCACATACATATATAATTTTACGGCCGGTAAAATAACAATCAATAACTGTAATAATTGTAAAATGACAAAAAAAAAAATTGAAAAAGAAAAAGAAAACGGAAATGACCAGTGCAATTTTTTGAATTTGTTTTTTTTTTTGTTATACGATATAAATTTATTCATCAGCTGATCGCATGAAAACGAACGATAATTTAAAATGGGAAGTAACTAAATATTTTTTTTTTAGTTCTTTTTCTTTATTACTCAAAAGAAGAAGGCATAAACGAGACTTATAACGAGTAATTTGGTTTTGAGTAAATTCGCAAAGAGTACAGTCATTATTGATTTCATTTTACGCATATTATGTTCTCACATAACTCAAACACATGGATTCATACGCAAGAATTTGAGAAGCTGAAGTAAAAGAGTATTGAACAATGTGCTGATAATGTACATATTTTGGAACTACAATGTATTCATTTTAATACTAAGTTTCAAAATTTTGAACCGTAGCAATTTTGTATTCGACTAAAGTGCAAATAAAACGTCAGATCCCCATACGTATGTTGGTATTGCGTCGTGAATGGTTTTAAAGGACCAACTCGGGAGATAATAATTTCCTTTTAAAGATTATCTGTAAAACAATCATTAATAAGGACCTGAATGAATAACTTTCACTATATTGTATGAAAAACTGTACCAACAGTTTTATTACCTATAGCAACCAACTACTATGTTTACCGATTACACCCATAATTTCGTAAATACTATCAAAGGTACTTTAAAATTACAACTCTTTTTCGCTAAACATATTTTTTTGCGATTCATTTGTAATTTTTAATTATAGAATTGAAAATTTACCAAGGAAACGTAACGGAAACGTAACCGGTTTTCCATTTTTTTATTGGATTTTTTAAGAAATACTTTAACCTGTCAGCAATACATATGTACTTGTTTCTTAAAATTTTATCAAAAGTACCTTGCCATGTTTTTTATATTTTTTAGGATCTCATAAAAATTATTGGGAAGTTTATCTTATTCAAAAAAAAACATGCATTTTAATGGGGAAGAACAATGAAGTGAGCATTAAATGTGCGCTATTATTAGAGAGCTATTTAAGAAAATCTTTTCATGTTTGAAGTAAACATTAACATATTATCGGTGATTGAGAAATTACAAGCATAATAAACGAAATGGTCAATAAGATAATTGGTAAATCGAAGTAATTTTTAAAATGTAATAATCATAAGGACTGTGTGTAAGTATAATGTTATAATTTAATATTTCAGCACTATATACTTTACTCAACAGAGTTTTTAATGATATTACATAAATACATGCGATTCAAATTAAAATTTGGATTGTAAGTTGAAAGTAGCATTTATGCTAGACTTCTAATCCAGCTTTAACTTTGTGGTCTTCTCTCTCTCTGCACATGATTTTGAAAAAATTATTAAAATATTTTAATTACCGCCTCCGATTCGAAACTCTCGTCTTTTCGGCTTCTAACTATGGCTCTGACTCAAACTTCGACTCCAACTCTGACTCCGACTATGACTCCGACTCCGACTATGACTCCGACTCTGACTCTGAATCCGACTCCGACTCCGACTCCGCCTCCAACTCCGACTCCGACTATGACTCCGACTACAAATTAAAGAGAAGAAGAAATTCTCATTTGATAAAATTATAACACGTTATTGATTCTCATTACTAATTTCTAATAATTTATAACAGTTTATAAAAACTTAATATTATAAACTCATAAAATTTTCGAATAATTCGATTCAATTTTCGTTTTATCTGCCACAGCATAAATATTTATAACTCTAATATAATTTCGATAAGATCACTGTAATTTTTCTGTTAAATATAAAACCAACAAGCCTAATATAAGTATCCAATTTACATTTTTGTAATAATAAAAGAGTAAAAATCGTAATTTGAATTTTTTTATTTTCATTATACACAAGATTTGAGACTCCTTTTGCATTAAATTCAATTCTTTTGGATTAAAATACAAAAAAAAAAAATTTTGGAAATATTCTTTAGCATTTTATATATTTGAATAAATTTTTCTAAACAGCTACTTAAGGAATAATAAAAATCGATTGAAATCATTTAAGACAGTATAGGCTATAAAAAACTATAATAATTTCGGAGAACTTTATAATCCAGTCAATAAAAAATTAATACTCTAATATCATCATGACAATCATTACAATGGTAATGAAATCTTGAGTCTTGTGGAATAAAATAATATGTACTCGTACATGAAAATATCGGCGACAAAGACGAACATTTTGTCACAAAATTAAATATTGCTGTTCATTAAAATAAAATGTTAAAATTTCCACATTATCTTCGATTTCTTTGTACTTCAAGAATAATTTCTATACATAATCTATATGTAGACCAATTATATATTGATTTCGAATGCTTTAAATGATTTCATATTCTTCACATGCAATTCAAACAGCTTTCTTCTTCTTAATATTCTGGTATTTTGTAGAGAGCAAACAAAATTTCTATTTTAATTTATTTTTAAACACTCTTACTATTTAATTAAAAATGAAGATTAATTAAATGAATTCAGTTTTTATTTAAATTCAAAAATCATATGCAACATTACAAATACAATTTGATTTTCCAAATTAATTTTACGAGTTAAGCTAATATTTATCCTTAATGTAGTGCAAGATGTTAAATATATAAATTGCACAGTATAACATAACAGGCGATACTATCAAGGTATACTTGAAAAACTCAATCAATCATCAATCATACACAGAATTACCAATGGAATTGAATTTTAAAAGTCAATCATATTTTGTAATCATATACGAGTATGTATGTTTGAAAATCTCAATTCAACATAAAAATTTTCCCAGTGAATATTTGAATATTATTTATTTTTGCATATAGGTATGATGCACATATAAAGTGCGGTGACCTAAATTTTCATGTCCATTTTTGAAAAAATTTTTTGAAATGAGCATTTTCAATTCACTGCATTTTGTAAATGATTATATTTATTTTTCTATATATACTCTTCTAATTTTATGATTTTGTAAATTTTGGAAAATGCATCCCAATCATTGTTTGTTTTTTGATTCTAAGTTAACTTTCATATAGAAATTTTAACAAATTTACAAATATTCAAATATGATCAGTTTATTTATCTGAATAAATAATTCTTAAAAAAAATTGGCCAGATAATGTAAATAATATGGTGGAGAGAATTGAGAAAGATACAGGGTGTTTCGCATATAAGGTGGCAAATAATTTCAGGGATGATTATTTGATCAGTTTTCAGTAAAAACTGTGTGTGGGTGGAAAGGGAGTGCAGACATTCTCTTTTTCAAGCTACAGGCCGTTGAAAAAAAAATGTACCAGATTATTAGATTTTGTCTGCATTTAAGTATGTGCTTATAACTTCGGAATCATCTGACATAGAGTAAATATCGGGGGCTCGTTTAACAGGTAATTAGTTGATCTTTATTTTCGGTCTCTAGATTTAAGTCATAGTTTTTGAGATAAAACTCATCAAATCAGTATTTTTCCTTTTTTTTTAAATTTGAACTTAGAAAATTAAATTCACACTTAGGAAACATTATTAATTAAAGAAATTTGGAATTATTACTAGCAATATCTATCAAACTGTACTGGCAATAACACTATCAAGTTTCTAATTTTTATTTCACACAATTCAAATTAAATAGTATACAACATTTATTTTAAAATACATTGTTATTTTAAAAATCTAAGTTCTATACTTACATAATATGAAAATCAAAATTAATTTCAAAATTTGCATAATAAAAAAATTGTTTACGCAATTTTACATAAATTACACAACTTATTAAGTTACATTTCAAGCAACTTTACATATTATTAGTCATAAACAACTTTAATTTTAATAATTCATTTACATTAATCACAATTTCTTGGCGTTTTTCTGTTTTTTTTTTTTTCTTTAAACACTGGAATAAATTTGTGGTTAAAAGGGGACTTTGGATAAACTAAAAGGGAGTCATTTTAAGAACAATTCTACCGTTTATTTAATCATTTATTATTCCAGACTAATTCAAGATAAAAAATCTGATATGGTCAGCACATAACCCACCGCAAAATGTATTCTTTCATATTTTAAGGATCCCAGTTTGACGCAAATTTGATTCGATAAACTCTTGGTAACAAATTCCAAGTCATCAGTTACTCCCGGTAGCAAACAGAACTTTCAAATATTAAATTTGAAGAAATTCCGCAAATTAGTTCCTGAGATATTTTAAAAAATATAATCGCCCCATATAGGAGGTATAAAGATCAATTCCCAAACCCAAAAAACTTATAACTGTGGAAATTATTTGATTATTTTTCTGAAAAATAAAAAACGAAAAATGGGACCATATTTCTAGAAAACTGACACATTCCAAAAGTTTATCAAACTGTCGCATTCCCAAAGAAAGCTCAAAAATAAAGTTCGATAAAAATCGGTTCAGCCGAACTTGAAATACTGATATGCAGAGACAAACTGACAGATAAACAGACAGACAGATAGACAAACATACCAGGTGACATCTCTCTAAAAATGGTTTATTTACGCTTCCCTACAACAGAAGAATAAATTTTTTCGAAAGCTAGACATGCGAAATTTGATGCCATCACATACTTCCTTTATTGTATGCAATGCGGTTGATACAGAAATATGTGAATTCAAAATATAAGACGATTTTTTCATTAAAATCATGAATCATTCATTTTATTAAGTGCAAAAATTAAAAACAATCATAATGACATTTGCCAATTTAAAATATTTATACTCGTATGAGTTTTTTCATGCGCGCCTATAAATGAATTTGCATTTTAATCAATGCCTTGGACTTTTCTTTTCCATTATAAATCTTAAAAATGTCGCGTATATCATAATTATTCTGCATTATTTAAAAAAAAATTGAATCATTCTTTGTATAGAGCTTATGTTATTGTAGTGTCAATATGAGTATATAGAAATAATTTACTAACAAGTCATTTAAATAAATAAATTTGCGACAAAATTAAATTGTATACTCGTATTAATTGAGAGAGCAAAATTATTTCCACTATATGGATGTAGTGC
Source organism: Condylostylus longicornis (assembly GCF_029603195.1). Taxonomy (NCBI): domain Eukaryota; kingdom Metazoa; phylum Arthropoda; class Insecta; order Diptera; family Dolichopodidae; genus Condylostylus; species Condylostylus longicornis. Next base: position 5,143,422 of record NW_026577975.1, on the reverse strand, counting down.
GTATAAGTAGTGTCGTGTGTGCATATATATACATATAGCAGTATACATATAGCAATAATACAAATAATAGTTGTAGCTTTCGAAACTATATTTAGTATCTTGGAGTATTTATTAATTTAAATTTAAATTCAAATGTTGTAGATTATGAACAAATTCAAATAATTATTGAAATTTTCGATTAGATTTTACGAATTCGCAGCAAACGAAATTGTTTGAACACTAATGAGATTTCAATAATCAATCTTCAACAATATAAATAATTAGTATCCGTTAATATCTTAGTACTTATTGGTATTAGTATGCGTTAGTAATTATAAGTATCCTGTCTTTAACGTAAATTACTAAATACCATAAATCTCACAGTCAGCTGTTGGCAATTTCTTTTCGTTTTTCTCAATTATTTATGAGAATTTTCGGTTTTCTATTAAAAAACTCTGTACGAAAATATAAAATTTTAGTACAAATTAAATACAAAAACTTAAAACATTTAATTTATAATGTTTGAGAAATTGAACCATAATAATTGTCGAATATAATCTACCTAAATATATATACAAAAAAAAGGGACTATAATTTATTATAAAACAAAAGAAAAAGAGGAAACAAAATTAGAACGGACAAAAATTATAAGGTTTAATTAATATTTTTCTAAAAGAAAAAAACTACAACTATGAACCATATTTAGATTTCAAAGAGATTTTGACAATAGAATGTGTTACGGACATCAATTTTATTTTATAGAAACAGAATAGAACGTCTATTGAATTACAGAAAATAAATAAATGTTAAAGTAATACTTTAAAATTTTATAAAATTTTCATTGAAATTTTAATGATTATTACTCAAAGCTCTTAAAGGCTACCACAAACTACAATAATTTGTTTGAATAGGAGGCTATTGGAAAGAACCGAGTATTCAACAAAAAAAATAAAATTTAAAAATATCTTAAATTAAAAATAATAATTATATTTAAATAATTCAAATCTGTTATACATAAATAATAAAAGGGACTACTCTTAAATTTTTTAAAAATTTTACAAAAGCTGTATTCATTTGATATGTGCATCTTAATACTGCCGCCATATTGGAACCTTATAATTAATATATTTGAAATATTTAACCCGTTCGAATTTAGACAGTTATCTGTCCATTCATTCACAGTTCCTCTAATGTTCATTCCTTTTTCTATCATATGACAATATAATTTTTCACTCATTAATATGCATATAGCATAAAAGATTCGCACCCTAAGTCTGCGTCACATACACTGGGCTTTCTTCTATAAACGTAATATAAAAAATTTCTTATCTAATTTTTAGAATCTCGCGTTTTTGTTTTGCCGACTCTGCCCAGGTCAAGAACAAAGCACCACCATGAGCAATATCTTAATTTTTTTTTAATCTAGTGGTATAGCACCCTAGTTAATTAAAATGAACCTAAAACCCTACGTATATAACTAATTAGCTTCTTTTATGAGATTATCTACCTTGTCGTGGTTTAGAAGCCGAGTAGGGTCAAGGATTCTCGAGACTTGTCCCCAGATGAAATCTTAAACCAAGAGATAATCAGCTCCTTCATAAGCTTCCTTTGCATGCATCCCATCATTTCGAACTCCCCTGAACCGGATTAAGGTGTTATACGACTCGTGACTATAATCAGCTTGGCTGGGGACCCAGACAAAAAGCCAAACCTAAATTTACCGCAATTTATAGCATAGCACTCTTCACATCTTTCATTCAATAAGCGTACGTTGATAATTTAAGTAGCTACTCTCCTTCTCTTCTTTCCTTATACAGATATTTCAATAACAAGCTCTTCCTCCATAATCTTACGTACACTAAGATAATATACTAATTGGCCGAGTATATAATTTATAAAGAAGTGAAAATGCTTATGATTTTTTCTAATCTAAAATTGGTTTGGTCATTCTAAGTGCATGCGCACATTTTACTTCTACAACATTTTCCGATTTACATTTAAATTCTTAAAAATACATACTCGTATATGCAAAGTGTACTTCTTTCGCAATTATTATTGTCCTACTAAAAAAAAATTTACTTTAATTTCATACAGGTATTTTATTCACACAGGTATATACAGTTAAATAATCATCTCATATCACACAATACACAAAAAAAAAACTTTAAAATTATCTGTGCCATTGTCTGTGCTCTATTGTTTTGCATCGTCAAACAATGATGTTGTTGAATAGCATCCTCATGTTTGTTATTATTTAACAATTCTATATAAAAAATAATATTTTTTTTTTAAATAAATAAAACTATTGTAAGTACTTTTGGAGAAAAAAAAAGGGTTAATGATCGTCTGAGATTTATTTTTTTTTTATTTTTTTGCATTTACATTGCTATTATAACTTCCAAAATGATGTTGAAGTGAGTGAGTACAAGTAAATAATGAGTATGCATCTTATAGTGAAAGCTGTGTAACGTGTGTGTATATATTTTTTACATTATTCTTTGAATTTTTAGCACCTCTCTAAAAAAATATTGGAAAAGATAATTCTTATTAGTTTCTCGCTGTCCAGCCTTCCCGTCTGTTCATCCGTTGAAATTAGCCCTTTTCTCAAACACATTTTTTTTTTCAAATTTTTTATATCGGTTTTCTTGCTAACGGTAAGCCGCAAAAGTCTTAAACTACAGCAGTTTTTGGAATCTAATAAATGATTGTATTACGTAAGACAATTTTTTTTCCACTACCATCTCTTCCAAAGTTATCGCCTCAGAAATTTATATTTCCGAAACTAAAAGGCTCCTTAAAATTTCTATAAAAGCAAAAATTTAATGGAAAATTTTTCATTCTATCAAAAAGGTATAGGTATTTTCTTAACTTTCTTACATGAGTCGAATTCGAACATTATTTGACTTTTTGCTTCAATATTTTTCTTTTGCTCATCCTACATGTATGCAATAATTTGATTTACATATTTAGGTTATGAAAATAATTTAATATTTACTATTTTACAATCTCAAATTTATTTTGCATAATTGTAACTCTGTAAATTCTGCAAAATTTGTGTTTACAGATTCTCAATGTTCTTGAGAGAGCAAGAACCATTATCTCTAAAATTTCGATATGATCTAGAAAAGATTTATTAAATACATATTTGTTTCTTATTAGCTTTTCTATAAACATTGATATTTCAAATTTCTTAATTAAATATTTACATAAGAATTAAAATTATTAATAATTTATTAATGATCTTTGCACTAACATAAATAGATTTGCTTGCTATCAGGTGGCCACACAACATAAATATTCAGAAGCAGAAAAAAAAACCTTGTGTTTAAACAAAATGTAAGCAAATATTTTAAAACAAAAATTATAATTTTTATTTTTTAGAAAAAATCACATTTTCATTTTCTTCACATTACTAATCATTCTTTTAGTAAAAATTATTTTTTAGCCATAAATTTAAATGACATCACTAATCCCATATACACAAAAAAATTTCAATTTACACGAATGCTAAGCGAATTCAATCAGAGTATTTACATTTGAATAAAAGAATATTATAATTCTTGTCAAAAATAAATATGTAGGTATATGTAAATATGTAAATGAAAAAAAGTATGAGTTGAGCAGTCAACTTCAGGATATCTTAAAATGTAAACATTATGTAAGCTGAATTCTCTCGAAATTTGCTATAAAATTTTGTACTTTTATTAAAATTAAAATTGTGCGATCTTTAGGAACGTTTCAATTTAAATTACATTGGAATTTGTACGGATGCCACTCGAAACAGTCTCTCGTAGCCAAATTAAATTGTATTCTCCTGTCAAATTTGCAGTACAATATTCTGACGAAATTCTGACATTTTATACATCTAGCTCAGTTTATTTTTAAGTTATCACTAAGAGAGTCGGAGAAGCATTTAAGCAGACTTACATACATACTTTGATAAATCGATTTAGAGTTCGACTTTAATGAGCAAGAAATATATATTTCAGTATTACAAAACGGAACGATAAATTTATAACGTATTTAAATTCGAACAGGTTAATAAATAATCAAAATAAGAGTTATAAAATCTAAATTTATATGTGCAAATACTAAATACAGATTTAAAGTAAACATTGCGTAAAATATGTAAAATATATATACGTTATCCTAATTTGGTCAATTATTTGTTAATTTTTTATTCAATAAACATATTATAAATTATATTGAATAAAATTATATTTTTACTTTTTAATATTAAAAAAAAAAAATGAGAGAATGTGACACTTTGGTGTGGGGTCGTTAACCTTCACCTTTAACATTGAGAAATAATAATCATATGTATGCATATATGTGTATGTATGTATGATAAATTGCATGTACGAATTAATAATATAAAGAGTACAAAATTATAATTGTAAAATATTCTCTTTTTATAATAAATATTTTTTTAAGAGAAAATTTTATTTAGCTTTTAATTTAAATACGAATATATTGTTGACCGTAAAATAATATAATAATATGTATGTATTTCTATGCCAAGTTCAAAATTAAATTATGAATTAGATGTTGAAATAAAATTTAGACTATGTAGGTACTTCATATATGAAATACAGATTTGTGACTATACAAAATAAAGAAGGCGTCACATAAATTGTCTAAATTCATTTGAAAATTCTTTGTTTCTTAAGGTTTTTTTTCCAAGTTTATTATTTGTTTTTAAAAATTGTCCAATATTTTTTATAAAACACAAAACTTTATAAGAATATTTTTTTTTACCTTGAAATTTTTACCTAATTCAATCCAAAAATTTATTGATTTTCCTTTGTAAAATGTGAAGAAAATGTGAAAATCTTTGAATATCTTTTAAGTTTTGTAAATTTGACCCCGGATATTGAAAAGGGTAAAAAATTTAACTGAAATAAAAACAAAAATTTTAAATTTTACATTTTCGATTTTGAGGTTTTTTTTATCGAACTTATGGGTAAAGAAAAATCCAACTATATAGCTGAGGATTCCACTTTTTTTTCGAATTGGTTTAAAAAATCTCATAATTAAATTTTTAAATAGCAATTTTTTATTATTTAATTTAATGTTTTCTAAAAACGTTCATTTTCTATCATTAATTTTCATTTTAACATTTCACATTTAAATAAAACTTAATTATAATATGAAATATTGAGTATGGTCAGTACTGGGCATAACAGAACCCTCTGAAGTGCATAAGCAGCTGAAGCCTAGGACGACAATTGTAAAAGGACACCTAAAATTGAAGTTTCAATTTTAATTTTAATTATAAAATCATTTATTTTCTTTCATTTTCTTCTATTGCAGTAATTCAATTAGAACATAGAGTAAAATAGTAAATCTCACTTTCAGTATATAAAAAAAATGATTCAATTGTTGCTCGCGACCGACTTAAATCACAACAACACGAATTTTTGAATAAAACATAAAAAATATTATATGATTTTTTATACCCTTGCCTTCCAAGAGACCTACTATATTTTTCGAATGAATAACTTGATAACATTTTTCGAATGAATAACATTTTTATTATAATTACTAAAATAGTTAAAAAAGTTGTAATGTCATTAGTTTTCAAAGAAATTGTAAAAAACGAATTGCACTGACCTATATATGAATTTTTTTTCTCTACAAAATTTTTTATGTAATTTTTCGTTATACTCGTACGTTTAAGGTCTTTTATTTATTGAATAATATTTAAATTAAATAAAAAAAAAATCTCACTTATCTCACCCACAACAACCACATTTATTGCCCCCAATAAAACTTTCTTCTGTACATTTACGGTTATGCTTATCATGAAACTCATATAAAATGAATGAAACAGAAAATTTTCCGCGGGAAAAGGTCCGGAAATTTATGTACTTATATATATAAAGCTTTTTGTTATTGAATGAATCGCCAAAACCAAACCAACTATATAGAAAAAACTTTAAGTAAATTTTAATCTTATTAATATACAACAAGCTTACAGTCAGCTATACACACCTATTTTAATACTCTTAAATTCATATATATATGTAGGTAATGTGTGATTATTTTCATTAAAAAAACAGAATAGCACAAATTTACTAATAACAACAAAGAAATCCTTTCTATATTAAATGGTTTTTTGAACAAAACTTCACCTATATATTTTAAGAAATCGCATTCTACAATATGGTCTATTATGTTGTCAACTTTTCGTTCCTCTCCTTGGCTACCTAATGCTCCTAATTTTCACCTTCTATTTCCTATAAAAACTCTACCTAACCACCTTTATTACCACTTACATTATTATTTTTATTCATTTTTATTTTTCTATACTTGTATGTATGCATGTGTATCTATTTCATTTTATAGTCATAGCATTAAAAAAAAATTTTTTTTGGCACGAAAATTTTTTTTTTATTATGTGAACATTTACATGGCCTTGACAATACTTTTCCATTTTCATTTTAATAATATTATAGCTAGAATATGTAGCTTACCTATATAGCTTTCATATATGGTAAAGAAAAGGAAGGACGGGTGTATCGCAGCTGGTGGAAAATTTGATAGAAAAAATATAGATAATTGCTTTCATGTTTCACATGAACTAGTGAATACAAGTGAGTATGTTCTTTAAAGGTTATGAAGCAGAATGCATATTGTATACTAATATAAGAGTATAAGTAATATTTATTGTTTCTTTATAAGTATTCCAACATAATTTGACGTGCGCTTTAAATGATACGATAATTATCAAAAATATTATTTCAGCCCATAGAATCCTACAGGTATCAAGACACCATATCATAAGACTAATGTATTCTTCGTCGTAAAGTAAGAATTCTGTCACCTCGTCTTCGTTTTTAAAGTCCGGCCTACTTGCACCCTATTACTACCATATCATCTTCAAATGAGTCGTAATTATATAAGGTCTTATAGAGGCAAATCAATTAATAGCCTGAAGTCTATATTATAATAATGGCTCACTATATAAAACTCTTCAATCTATAGCACTTATATATCGTAATTTTTTGGAATATATTTTAATATCACCGGGCAGTTATTGAACCCAACATTCATGGACTAACATCAAGATTAACATTGTACATAAAAATATAACATAAATATTTTTTTAATTTGGGTTGTTTGGTTCCTTGTATCGAAAATCTAAACCTTCAGCTAATTCAAATGACAAAACATTTTTTTTGCTTCTAATGTATTTCATAATATAGGCATATATCATTGTTAAAAAATTTTTGTTAAATGAAATTTCCACCCAATATTTTAGTAACCCATACAATATTTTACTAACCCATCCCAAATTTTTTTACATGTATACATTTTAGTGCAAAAAACGTCCTGAACCCGCACGTATTACATTACTTTCGAGCACGTTTTTAAATACATATACACATGTATTATAATATCGTATTATATACATATATATGCATTAATGTAGGTTACTTAGTATTTTGTTGTTATTAAATTGTGATTACTGCGATTTTTATATATATTATTTATTAAATATGTAAGTGTATAACTTTGAATGTTATAATTTCAATTTACCTAATCGGAAAATTTGCTTGGATCCTATAACAATGTGATACGATATTCCTTAGAAATATGTACATATAATTTTTAACATTATTTAATCCAAAAAATTTTTCTTCTACATCGAATCAAGAACGTGCGATTTGCTTGTTATTTGTTAGAAAAATGAAATTGATTGACTAGTCCAGCTCACGCTCAAACGTACACACTACTCTACTTATTCTTATTAAGAATACCGTCAATTTTTTAATTAAATTTTAAAAATTCGCTTTAAAATCCATACTTCTTATCATTTAGCTAGAAAATTCATTTAAAATATTTTACAAAATTCTTCATACACACAATGTATAACAGATTTTCATATTAACGGCCCCTTAAAGTAAGAGTCTCCATATCATAATCTCTGTTAATTATTTTATTAAAATCGATCTTTGAATGATATCGCTAGATGCCTGTCAAAAGTGTAAAGGGAGTGTGGTTTAACTACACATATATTATGAAATTACATAAAATTCATTGTTCCCACGTTCCATGTTACCCTTAATCTAGTTCAGCCTAGTAAAAAGGATTGTAAAACCAAAAAAAAAATTTAATAAAATTAAAATACATTATCGATTTTTTACGTCATATTATCGTGTTCACTATGATAGTCGTACTATATTGTGTTGGCCTTGTCTAAATTGGAATTAATTTTTAAACAATGATTTTTATTATTAATAAAATATTTCGAACCGCGCATAGATATTCTATTTTATGTGGAAATTAAATGGGAATACAATAATTTCTATATAAGAAATAAAAGTTATTCAAAATGTTATTTTTACATAATTAATTTAATATAATACGAATTTTCTTTTATTTTTCTTTCCAGAGAAAAGAAAATTCTCTAAAGAAATTGGGTTAAATAAATTTTAGCAAGGATTATAATCTTTTACAAATCATATTGTTTATATTAATTCTTTTAAATTTACAAAATTGAGGATGCTTTTTGCAAATGTTTATGTAATTTTTCCTTTGATATTAATATATTTTTCTAAATTATTAACTTAAAAGTTGAAAATTGCACGAATTATGTAAAAACTACTCGTATTATAACTGCGCGAATAACTGCACGAATTATTTAAAAATATTGCAAATTTCATTTTAAATATATAATTTTTGAAAATAATTTAAGAACTCAAATTACTTACATAAATCGACATAATTCTAATATAGAATTAAAATTTTTTATTTTTTATTATTACAGCATCCACGTTACTTCTGCATTTTAATATTAGTATACCATACCACTTTTCTTCTCAAATGTTGTGTAAAGTCCATCTTAAAGTAAATGTATCCATTGTGGCAGAACTTATTCTCTGCCTCTTTACTAAATATTCTTAGATAGGAATATTCTTAAATCATATGATCAAAGGGCGTAAGAAGTTATGGCCTTTGAAGTGGGGACGATATTATTGTTCTTTAAACTAGAATTAATTAAAAAAAAAAACTGCATTTCAAAAATTAATTTTTAATTTATATTTTTTTGTATTACATGAATAATTTTTTATTTAAATTATTAATTTAACAGATGAAATAATACAGAATTTAACAATCATATAAAAATGGTATATGAAGCGTGTTTTAATCGCGTTTTTATTATATATAATACCCTAATTCACTCAAGTTTAATTCAATTATATAATACTAAAATTTAAACCCTCTTACTAACAAAAAAAAACAAGAAAACCAATTATTTTTTATTCTTTTGTTGTGACCCACATACATTTAATTTTATTAAGAAAAACATCCATTAAATACTATTATATTACATATGAGCAAAAAATAATGTTGAAAATAGATCAGTAAAAATTCTATAACAAATAAAATTATAATTTTTATACTTGTAACACCTTAGGGAATTTTCTTAAATTTAATCGTGTACACACACACAGTGTTAATTTACATTGATCATGTAACTAAGCAATTTATAATATTTATATAATGTTTGTTTTTCAGGAAAGAAAAAAATTTTCTCATCTTCCCAGTTATTTAGAAATTGCATAATGTTATGGCCCATTTGTGTTTAAAAAATCATCAAAATGAAGTTATGGTAATGTGTTATACAATAATATTATTCTTACACGCTTTTATTATTACTCAATGTCTTGTTTTTTTTTTTTTCATCTTATTCACAAATTATAAACTTATTTATTTCAAGAATATTTTTATATATGAAACTATTAATGAAATGTGAAAATTTCATCTTATATGACATTGAAGATAAAATTATGTGCCGGAAATGTACAAGTATAACACTTTAATAACTTAACAGTATTGTTATTTTTTTTTGTAATAATTAAATAATAAAAGCTGTTATAATAATATTTCTGTAAAATTATCAAAATTTATTATACTATTATACATAAAAATTTTTATATTTAAAAAAAAACAACGTAAAAATTTTGAGAACTATTTTAAGATATAGCTAGGTTACAAAAATGTTCTCCCATATGTTAGAGTATAAATTATGTATTTTAGAATAATTAATTATTCAAAATAATTAATAAAATTAATTTTTAAAATAATAAATATGAAATATTAAAAAATTCTACTATATTTCGCCTAAAAGTATGCATTGGAATATTTTTTTTCTGTTCTATAAATTCAATTGAACTTAAAGTTCAATTAGAAGAATAGCTAGTCAATTAATAATTAAAATTAAATTGTTAAAATTTCATTATAACGATTAAAATATACTAATATAATTAGTTAAAGAAAAATATTATTTACTCACAAAATACAGTCATTTCAAAAATTATTTGGACATACAGGCAAATTTTTACATATTGATTTTAATAGTCAGCTACAATTTTGTGAAAATACAAAAATCAATCAAATTTAAATTATATTATTGGATTAATGGAAAACAAGCATTATAACAGAAAAGACTATAAAATAATTTATTTATAATAATCGCGCAAAATTATATTACAATTACAAGTAAAAGACACAATTTCAAAAATTATTTGTACATTTCTTTTAAATTACAAAAATTTATTTGTGGAAATGTTTAATTTATGCAAAAAATATTATATTACAGTAGGCTGTATAGTTGCTAAAAATAACTTAATACTCATTGACATCCCAAAATTACAGAACTGCTCTCGCTCACATTGAAATGGAAATACTGGTGGACTTTGCCCTCACGGTGGCGGAGTTGTGGTCCTCTGCGCCTCACAGGCTGCTCGAATACATCAGGGCGGTGGATCTCGAGCGGGTGCTGTAGGGCCATGCTCCTGCACTCAGGGGCGGAGGCACAATAGATCCTTATTCGTAGTCACGGTGCCCTTTTACCCCGATTTTATAAGTCTACAAAATCTATATTACAGAACGATACCGGTCCATACATAGAGCCAACTGAATCAAAATATATTTATACGTAATGATCACAAGTAATGACAGTTTTAAATAATAAAAAAGCTCTTTATGGGTTGAACCTCTCAGACCTCCATCCGTTATACAGAGAACCTTAAACTTCAAACTCTTTTCATTTAAACATCTCTTTTAACTCTCTTATTTTTTAACTTGAAATTCTCCTAATTGTTTCCGTAAATATTATTATATATACAATGGTAATAAGTGCTTGGTTATACAAATTCGATTATTAACTTAATTACAATTATTTTAATATTAGAAATTAATTTGTATTAAAACTAAATATTATAGAATCACTTATTATATTAGAATCACTATATTTAGTCGCACTTCACACTACGCTGTTTCACTGATTAATAAGAAGGAGCAAAAGGAGCATATTGCTTTTATAAGTAAAATTTAGAATAGATAGCGGTATTCGTAGGTATGCTACGAGAATTTTGATTTTACGATATTATTTTAATTATACTAAAATAAATATCGATTTTTCGAATTTTTTCTCTTCTTCTACACCAACAATTTAAAGAGATTCGATTTTAAAGCTTGACTGCATGCTTATATATATATACTACTCATATCCAAAATAAATCTCTATAGTTTGACGCATTATACATACATGTATACGTATAATAAAATGTTTTATATAAACAAATTTTTCTAGAATCAAACATAAAGATTCTCAAGAGTAAGATTTACTCTTGAAAGAAAAAAATAAAAAAAAAATTCTTTCATTTTTCAATATTCTTTCCTTTGAAATTTTTAAATTTTAAAATATCTCAAAGAAAAGACAACATTTCTGTCTGTATAGAGTGTTGTGCGAAGGGGATCTATCATAGAAAGACTTAAAAGTTATTTAAAATGAAATGATAAACAATTACTTTGTAATTATTTTGTGTTCTTCAAATACGTTTGTATTTTTATTTTTAATATTTTATAATTTTTTCACTAAAACAAACATTTTTTTTTTGTCTACACAAAATTTATTATTATTATTATTGTTATACTCTCTATTGTCCTTATATTATACATGCACAAATAGCAACAAAAACAAAATTTTTCTATTCTAAACATCAAAGACTATATACATAATGTATAATGAATGTATACGAAGTACTAAAAAATTCTTAATTCTTCTCTATACCACAAAATTGGAATAGATTTATACGAAATGTTAAAATTACACTTAACAATTTTCTAATGAGATTGTCGCATTTAATAATAAGAGCTTCTTTTCTCACAATTTCAATTTACAGTAGCACTTCGGTTATAATCGTTTTTGGGATCGGAAATTTACGATTTTGAACGAAATGGCTCAAAACAAACCTCATATCTAATTAATATATAAGAAAAATTCGCCCTCATAATTTTTGGGTTTATTTATAAAAAGAGATGAGTTATAGAGAAGTTTAAATGACTTTTGTATCGAGTTAATTTTATACGAGGTATTACTGTATGTATTTTTGCATGTGTGTATGTGAAGATTTACAAAAGAATTCTAAAATATTATTATAATTTCAGTAAAAAATATGTTGCTAAAAAAAATAATTGATAAAATTAAAACAAAAGATTCATTTTACTTATGATTACAAAAATACAATGAAAACTTGATAATGGTAAACTTGGTTGTTACATGTAAAAAATTTTCATTGTCAAAATAGGGTTGGAAAATTAAACAAAAAGCAAAAAGCATTTCATTTATTGTTAGTGAAATTGTTCATAAATTAGAAAATTCTTAAGTTTAGAATGAATATATATACGAGTAGAAACATACAAACAAAATATTTTTAAAATTTATAAGGAAAATCTTAGAAATTGAGGGAAAAATCATTAAGCATACAATATTCTCTTAAAATAAATATATGTGGTATTTGAGATAAAATTTTTGAATAAAATGATTTTAATTAATTTACTTCTATTCTGCGTTATCCAGTTTCTATCCTCCGCATCCTATTTATATAAGTATTAATATATATAAAGACAATTACATCTAAAATACAAATTACATATTCATGTTTAATGAATTATAAAATTTTGGAAATTAAAATTGAATAATTATTATTATAATTCCACATATATAATTTATTATGATTATTTATTGTAGTTTGAAAATTTTCAATTATTTTAGAAAATATTTGTTGGTATGTGTGTTGCTGATAGTATGTATGTACAATTTTCTCAATATGTGAGTAGAAATACTATAATATAACGGGATGTAAATAATATTATATGAAAACCTGTGTTTAATACAAGAAGGAGTCCTCCATCGAAAGAGTTCGTATATTTATAGCTAACAAGTTGCAAGGCTAACAGACCTTTGTTAACAATGTAATTGAAATCCTGTAAATATGCAATATAATTGAAAATTTTAAATTTTATTTTTATTTTTCCAAATATTTAACAATAATAACACTAAATTTAATAACATGAAAATTATATTAAAAAAAAAAATAATTATGTAGTATACATTATGAATTTATTAAAATTTTTAGTAAATACCATTGCTGTACTGTCGTTTTCATCAAAAGTGCTAGAAGAACTATTTCTTACAAGTTAACGTTGCACATTATTTCAAACGTTACACTTTATCATCTTTCACAAATAATAAAAAATATTTTAAAAAATTGAGAAATGGTCAACATAACAGATTTTCGGTATGAACTACCTTTAAAACTGGTTCACATAAAAATTTAATAAACGGTCACGCTGCACTTATAACAATTATACTAATAATACATAAGATAATGGGCACATTTAAGAAATTGTCTAGTTCTGTGAAATTTTCAAATTATTAAAGACTAATTATTTTAAATAATTAAATAAATCGTATTAGTTTTTATTTTTGTTCTTATATTTTCAGAAATAATTGGGGACAAAAGTAAATCAATGACTACTCTTTTAATGAACATTTTATAATTAGTGCTTTTGAGGCTTATTAAATGTTTTATATATAACAGAAATGCTCTGGAGCGCAAATTTTTACAAAAGTCATATATTGGCTAATTGCGATTATAAAATATTTAACTATTAAATTGACTGTAAAGGCTATTACTCTGTCTTAAGCCGTTCTTATGAAATGAAGCGAAAACAAAATTCGATATGAGCTTGTTTTAAAATATAATTTAGTCTAGATCAAAGAATTAGAGGCGATATTTTTCAACAAATGAAAAATACGAATTAATCTATGTCCTACTATTATAATGGTAATCTTCTATTTAAAATAATTTCTCCCGCCCGTGATAATATTATAATCACATAGTATAAATAGATATACCCGAGTTCCCTTAAACCATTGTCATAAATATACCTCGAAATATTGTTATACATATTTATAAGAACCAAATAATTATTTTACCATTTTAATATAACAAATATTTTCAGTATAACAATTCAAAATAATATATTTATTATGTTAACTCTTTCCCAAATTATAATAAAAAAAAAATATTAAAAAATTTTTATTGAAAAATTTTTTTAAATTAAAGTAGAAAATATTTCCTCAATATTTTCTTTAAAATTTAATATGCCCCTGATGATTTTTTTTTCCCTATAAAATTGAAAACAAATTTTTTTGTTGCTTCTTTTCCTTGTTTATTTTCTGCAAAAAGAGATGCAATTTTCCTCTTACAAATGTCTTCTATATATTTTTATACGTTTATTATCCTTGAATCTTTTAGATTTTCCATTTTTTACTCTCTGTATATTTTATACATATACAAATATATTTCTATCATGAATTTAAAATGGAAAAAGTTAAAATTTTGTTCGATGATTTAAAAACTTTATTTTAAGTTGTTATACAGCTATGCAGGCACTTTTAAAGCGTTATATAGCAATAAAAGTGGTAAATGTGCATTACAATTGAATTTTCTCTCTATACTTAAGTAATAAATATATTTGTATGTTATATGGGTTTGTTGGAATATATGTATGTATATTCTATTTACATATTATGTATATAAGATTTATGATTATTTACATGTAAACATGCACATATACAATTGTAATTTATTATTTATAGATATTGCACATATAATTTATATAATATGTATAGATGTAGGTTTACTTATATGAAATTGCATCAATATTAAATTTTTATTATGAACTGGGGTTACCAAACCTATAGGGTGAATTTTATTCAAAATATGGGTATTTTTGGTGTTTTCCAGTAATATGAAGGGAATTTTTTTCAAAATTTATCAATTTATTTTAAAAAATTTTGATTTGAGGGCAAGCGCAAGTAACATCTGAAATTTTCAATTTTGTAAATTCGAAATCTCATTTAAAAAAAAACTGTTTCAAATTTTTTAGTATATACATTATATGACGTTTGACAACCGTCGACAGACTTTATTATGCAAATATGTGCTATATGAGTATAATTATGAGCCACTCGAATTTCTTAGTTAACTTATACCTATATACTGTCATTTTAAGAGGGGTAATGTAAGAAACTCAAGTGGCCCATAGTCATATTTACATAGCGCATATTTCCCCATAATCCAAAAAAAAAATTAGACGTAATTTGATCTACCATATTAAAGTAAACAATGTAATCGAGTAATTTTGGCAACCCTAATTATGAATTATGCACAATTTGTTGTATATGAATTTGTTATTAAAATGTTACCATAGTAACAAGAATTATAAAGCTTATTCATCCATATTTTAAAACTATTATATTAATAATGGACTGGATATTCACACATGAATTACATATGTTATATAATATACATAATGTTATTTCCATATGTGTTTATTTTTATACCCGTACGAACGTATGTTCGAAGGGTATACTAAATTTGCCTTACCGTTTGTAACGCTAAGAAATAACGGTGTTAGATATAGACTCAAGTGTATGTTTTTGATCAGCGTCAAATTCTGAGTTGATTTAGCTTTGTCTGTCCGTCCGTCCGTCCGTCCGAACGATAACTCAAAAACTAATTGAGCTAAGTTCACCAAATTTTCACAAATGATTTACTGTAGTAAGTGCCAGAACCCTATTTAAATTGGACGTGATCGGGGTACCGGTTCGGCTAGCTGCCATACAACTTCAAAATTTATTTGGCTATATCTCAGAAACTATAAAAGTTATGGTATTGAAATTTCACACAAACGAATATATTAGTAGGGCCAATGTGTCAGATAAAAGTCGTTGAAATTACTTGGCTCCTTCTGGTACCTGCCATACAACTTCAAAAGTTATTTGACTATATCTCAGAAACTATAAAAGTTATGGTATTGAAATTTCACACAAACGAATATATTAGTAGGGCCAATGTGTCAGATAAAAGTCGTTGAAATTACTTGGCTCCTTCTGGTACCTGCCATACAACTTCAAAAGTTATTTGACTATATTTCAGAAACTATTAAAGCTATGGTATTGAAATTTCACACAAACGAATATATTAGTAGGGCCAATGTGTCTCATAAAAGTCGTTGAAATTACTTGGCTCCTTCTGGTACCTGCCATACAACTTCAAAAGTTATTTGACTATATTTCAGAAACTATTAAAGCTATGGTATTGAAATTTCGCACAAACGAATATATTAGTAGGGCCAATGTGTCTCATAAGAGTCGTTGAAATTACTTGGCTCCTTCTGGTACCTGCCATACAACTTCAAAACTTATTTGGCTATATCTCAGAAACTATAAAAGCTGTGATATTGAGATTTCACACAAGTGAATATATTAGTAGGGCTGATGTGCTTGATAAAATTCGCTAAAATTTCTTGGCTCTTTCTAGTAGTTGCCATACAACTTCAATACTAGTTTGGCACAACCAGTATTTTGAAAAACACATAGTACTGAAATTTTGCATAAATTAATATGGTAATACGGCAACTTAAAGTCATAGTCTGCCCCATAGTTAGTTATGGCACATTAGTTATTCGCACATAGGATAACAAATTCGTACGGGTATCACAGAGTTGACAAGGTCAACTCTATTTTTTTTCTCGTTTTAAATTATTTATGATTATTTTTCCATAATCTTTAACTAAACTTATTTTCTAAAATTGTAGTTGTAATTAAATATTAAAATAAACTAATTTATTATATTAACTCTTAATTTTGACTAAGCATATTATATAGGGATATTTTTAAATAAGTTGAATCCTATATGTAGACTATGAGTAATATACACGGCAATACAGTGGATCATACACATATGACCATAGTTTATTGTGTATGAGGAAAGGCCCACTAATCCAACCATCAAATTACTTTATATTATAATATGTACTTCAAATTGATTTTTATTAAATCACCCTACAAAATATATTTAAATCACTAAACATAATATATTCATATATATGAATATGAAATTCAATTTACATCCTTAATCTAAAAGAAGAAAGTCAGTACAAGTACATTATTATTTATGATTACTGAAAGGATATTTTATGATTTATTTATATACCATATTATGTAAATGCTTAAAACTGACTATAAGGCTGGCTATACATTGCACACTATATGTGTTATATTTCTGACACCATAATAATCATTGAAAATTCATACCTATAAAATGATATTTTACCACTTAATATGGTAATTTTTTGTACCAATACTCAAAATTCTAAATGAGTTGTATGCAAGTATGCTTATATGTCGGCTTTCAATATAAAGTTAATTTTACGATATATACACATGTATATGTGCATTCATAAATTAATTCTTGCATTGCAAAATTATATCATTTAATAATTTACATAATATATTTTACATATTGCATATCTATACATATATATATCTTAAGTATTTAACATAAAATTTTAATGAGTTTCTGTGGTATTTTCAAAATTTATTTTAAAGAATGTTAATTTTTTCAATTGCAAATATTCAATTGAAACAACTATAAACGTACGTATGTAATTGAAAAATGTTAAACTAAAATTAAAATTTATAAAATGATTTTATGAAAATTTCCAATAAGTTATACTATATAATAATATTTTGTTGAAACCAGTGCATTTTAAATAAAATTATTAAATTGTTCCATTATAATTTGAGGTTTTGCAATAAGTATAAGTGTGTGTGATGTATGCACGTTTATAGTATGAAAAAACGCCTTATGATATGCTCCAGGTCATTAATTTTTGCAGATGTAAAGGAAACTCAGTTGTTAAGTTGAACATTTGTATTACAGAAGAGTGAGACACCATTTTGAACGCTTCTTGTACATTTGTACCACGTGGTGTACTCTGGTAACGGCGGAAAGCAAAAAGGTGAATAAAATGTAAATGAGAGTTGGGTCTGCAGTTATGTCTCACACCAACTGCTCGTTCCGGAGCGTTTTAACCTGATGCTTGAGGCCAGCTATCGGCAGACGTCCCAGATCAAGGTGGAACAACATAGCCGAGGACTTCGTGACCATGGGGGAGCTTCGTTAGTTTGCGAAATCCGGATACCAGTCGCCTTCCGGTTTTAATTAGCCTTCCCGTGGTACTAGGGATCTCTGCAACGGGTGACCATTTCTTCTTCCCAACTCGTGGTTTTTAAAATGAAAACAATTAAAATTTTAATTTGCATTATACTCAATTTTTCTCAATATCTAAACCAGATCAAGTACAATGATAACTCATATATTAAATTAAAGCTCAGTTTCCAAAGTTGCCAGCTGTACTAAAATTAGTGAAAGTTGCAACTTAACGTCACCTAAAAAATTAAATTTTTTTAAAAATACAAAGCTTTCTATTCAAGAGTTTTGAAGTCATGTGGTTCCGAAATCTGAACAGATTATAAATAATGTAGATATTTATTAGAAAGCTTTTATTCTGAGGTTTCCAAATCATATTCAATAATGCATCTGTCTTGCACAGACACAGATTTATACTTAAAATTTCAAAATATATAAAAAAAAAATCAGTCAAAATTGATTTAAAACCACTGCATAACTCCAAACATTTTGAGCTGTGAACATCGTTTTCATACAAAAGTTTGTTCTATATACGTGAGAGCCTGTGCAGTGGCATGTAGCATTGCACTCAGATACGGAATCATCCTGTATAATAAACCATATTTAATATGTTGCCGCTAGATAATTTTTTTTTGATTTTGTAGCGGATCTTGTAGAGGTCCTTCGTAGAATTCTTGTGATATTGTAGTGTACATTATTTTGAAGTTTGTGCCGAATTTTCACGAATATTGATTAATAGCTGTTATTGCCAATTTTTATAATTAATTTTTTTCCGTGTAGGACAAAAGATTTTTCAAAAATATCATGATTTTTCTTTCTATTTTCCTTCACCTTTTCAATTTAATCCTTAAAATAACAAAATATTTCAAAATTTTTAATAAATTTTTCATTGCGTACAAGGATATATTGAAAATATCCTTTGAAAATTTATTAAATATCTCTATAATATATATGTATGTACATATATATTTATATAATATAGAATGTAAATTGAAATCTTTGTTGATTCCAAAATTATAATAAAACATTTCATTTCATCACTTCACTTTTAAATTTTTCATAATTCTCATACATATATATTTTTGCTTCTCTCATATTATAATGTTATAACCTTAAGGATATTATAATTTCATTATTATTTCGAATTATGGGAAAAAAAAATTTTTCTTTTTTGTAATTTCCCTTAGGTAATTATATTGTGAGGTTTCACAGACTAATAATATTTTTTTTTTTTGGAATTATATATACATAATTATAGGTATACATAATAAAATATAAATGAATAAATATTGTGTAATATGCCAGGTATTCTGAAAAATATTCTTAAAATAATATTATCCTTCTACATACATACAAAGATATTCTTAATCTCTAGAAATTTTATGTTGGGCAAGGTAAAAAAAGTATGTAAACTTTATTTTTTCTTTTAATAAAATTTACAAAATAATGAAAAGAAGAAGAGGATGAAAGTTTTAACAAAGAATAAAATATGAAAATTTGTAATTAAATTTTTTTAACAAACAAGATGGTTTCGTTATACTTATTATAATTTTTTTGAATTCTTTAGAAGTTACATGTACCGAAAGTACGTTTAATGAGAGAAGTTTTAAGAAAATTATTTTAAAAATTTTTGTTATTCAAATTAGTGGTTTGCAATATAGCGCAATTTTCCTTTAAATAATTTAAGTTTCAAGATTGTATTTTTGTAGCTTCAGGTTTATTTCTCATTTTACAATAAAATTTTTGCATAAATTTAGGAGCAATTTTGGAGTTATAATATTCGAATGAATATAAGCCTTAATTTATTTTAAGTAAAAATGGTATCTAGTTTGGATAAGAGAACGATTCCTGTGATATTTTGCTATTTTAAGAAATTCGACAAAGTTTATATAGCGTCAAAGGAAAATGAATCGAAAATCGTATTTTTCAAACTTTAAGGGGTTTTTACACAAATTACTCGAATAGAGAATTATGAAATACAAAGTTTTTCTTATTTTATTCTAATTCTGACTGCGAGAGATCTTATTAGTTAAAACTGCACGGCGCTGCAATATAACTACTGAAGCAGCGCTACCGCAACAAAAACTCTGGTGTAAATCTCAATCACCAGAGTCTCTCTACTCTATAAATAAGGAGAGAAAAAATAATGTTCTCAACTAATTTAGGTTATGAATATAAAAGCAGGAAAAAAAAATTATAATATCGATTTGACAGAAGATATTTTGCAGTTCTACTAACAAAACACTAGAAAAATCATATTTTCATTACAAATTTTAGTAAACGAACAGGCCCAATTGAAACTATATAAAATTAGTGACTAAAATGAGTTAAACATTAAAAAATTTAAGGATTTTATGAAAATAATGAAAATCTTATTAAAATTTATTTAATTAAATTTAAAAATATTTAATTAAAATATTAAAATGTTTGTAAGAATAAGAAACATTAAAAATATTTTAAAGTTTTTTGGAAAAAATAAAGTACGAAATTCTATACGAGTACTAAGAAATCTATAGGATTTCTTTTACTTCAAGGCTATTTTTGAATTCTTATACACAATTATATTGTTGTAAAAACATATTTTTCTACTCAAGATCAACACAATAAGAGTTTTATTGAAAAATAATTTTATTTTTTGTGAATACCGAAAATTTTCTATACAAATAGAAATTTTTTTTATAAACCATTGTAAAAAAATTTCCACATGATAAATTTTCTTATTGATTTATTACAATTCGAGAAAAAAAAATTTGTATATGTTTAATAAAAAATGGAACCACAAATAGTACATATATACAAAGCATATAGCACATAATATTTTAAAGATATTATAGTAATAATTCTACTATAGTGTGAAAAAACCCCCTACGTTTGTACAGAGGGAAAAGACTTATGGAGTAAAAGAGATTTTGCAATTTTTTGTTATAAATAATTTCAAGTATTAAGAAAAATGGGTAAAGACGTGTAGTAAGATTAGGGGCAGCAAGAAGGATGAAAGTTGAGGTCGACACCGTAAATAGTTCGCTGTTTTAAAACAAATCAAAGAAATATTATAGAAAAGAAAACAAAATGAAGCTACTATAATTGAAGAGACATAAGAATTCCACTCGTAGAATCCTACGAATTACGAACTTAACTATGACGTTGGAGCAAGAAAGAAACAAAGAATTTTTAACTTTATAGAAAAATTTATAATGACCGTTCTCTATAAATTGCTTTCGTACACTTCTTCACTACGAATGTAATTTATTGCTACTGTATTAAGAATAATCGGAGCAGAAATCGGAATTGACAATATTATATTCGTAATTTTTCGAATTTCGGGGCTATGAACGAAATTCATTATAATGTTTAAGGTAAAAATTCTATTTGTGCCGATGTGGAGAATAAAACAGGTTCTAGAGATAAAAGATGATTCTGGATTAAAATATGATTGAAAAAAATTTTACATTGAGTCATATGATCGGAATTTCGCAGCGTATATCTTGCAACCCTATATATTATTGCAACCCTTATATAATTTCGGAACCCTATTTATCTTGGAAAAGCTACATACCAAAAATTTCTTGATATCTAAAGTATTTTAAATGTGTTATATGCTATCAATATGAAAAATTAATAATACTTAAATTACAACTTTATTAAACATCTTATTAACACTTTTACCGCTCTGCCCTGTTAATCATTGCTCGTTAGGCATAATTTTAATTCCAAAAACAAAAATCAAAAAATATCCGTTAGACATAGAAATTTTTCACTCAAATTATCAAGTGAATCAATTTTAAAATGTAGAAAAAACAAAAAATTTTAAATTAAATCAGCAATAAAATTTATATTTTCTTAATTCACCATACTAATGACACAAAGAATTTAAACCGGCAAAGTTATGGGACAGAATATTTGAATTGAATTTTTTATTTTTTTTGCTCTCAAACTCTTTTCGTCATTAATTAGTACAATTCTCTTCGTCTCTTATTGTTCTCATTTAGGAATTAAAGAAATTTTAAAACACTTTGCAAAATTTAAAATTAATAAATAAACTCGTTCAATGACTTTTTAATACAAATATGTTTTTTTTGTATTTTATTGTCGACCCTCAACATGGTCATTGTTATACGTCCATATTGTCAAGACTATGTGTACAACAGAAGCGAAGAAAATTAATTAAAAAAAAAATTGTTATTAAATAAAACTTGTTAATTTTTATGATCCTGAGCTCTTATAAAATTTTATAACAGTTTTGAATTCAAATGTAAATTGGAGTATTAATTATTACATAATGGCAGTTGACTCCATACACGTGTGTTTTTGATAATGCAATTGATAATGCAATATGAGTTCGCATTTCTAACTTAGAACTAAAATAACTTAGAACAAAAAGACGCAGCTGCAAAAACTACAAATTTGATATTAGCATAAATCTTTATATTTTTTTTATTAAAGTAATAAACAAAATCTAAACTTACTCCAATAAATTCTCTAAATTTGACATTAATTTATTTTGAGTACAAAACAGTTTCCACAACAGTTGAATCAAAACTGAGTTCTTCAAAATCAAACTTGCAGTTGTAGTTCTAAAACAAACTTCAAAAATATTACCGCATTACTAAACACCGTTTTTTTGTGGCAGCTCGTGCCTTACTTCATTTCCAAACATACTATACATTTGGCACTAATTTAGAAGTGAATTATTAAAAACGCAGTACGTATTATGACAATCAATGAGAAAGAAAATCAGAATCAAAAGCAACAAAACTCATTAGAGAATTCTTTTTGAGACAACGCTTGAAATTATTTTGTCAATTTATGTTCTATAACTCTGTCTAAGTTATTTCAAAATTTATTAACTTGCAATGTTTTAGGTTTTAAAATTCCATTAATTTTAGAAACTGGTAGAGTCCGGAATTTTGCTGTTTTCAGAAGCAATTACACTTAAATAATGCCGCAAGAACACAATGTATTCAAATAATATTGTTAGTTTAATCACTTCAATCAAATCACATTAAAATACTGAGAAAAAACAGTGTAACAATTCATTCGTACATCACAATCTATGGTTCTCTATGTAGTTACAGAGATTCAATTAGGTATTCGATACTCCAAGTTGATATCATTTCTAAAGTCAATCTGAATTATACCACCATATATGAGCTTTATAATGCACGTGCTATCAATAAAAATACACCTATTTTAAATTATTACAAATCAAAAGACATGGTAATATTTTAATCCCTAAATTTTACCAAAAATTATATTTTATATATCGTATACAAAAATATTTTAATAAGGGTAATTGAAAATATTTAAATATCTTATCTTTTACTGCATGACATATTTTATGTTTATTTTTTGTTTAAAGTAAACCAGAAGTAAAACCACCCACAACACTGCGTTATGCTAGAATGCTATAGCTAGAACAGAAGAAAAATAAAAATATTTTTCGGTTTAATTTTTTTTATTTATTATTAAATAATTTTGTATACAATATAGAATTGCGTTCGAAATTAAAATTTAAAAATAGACTAATAAAAACAGAAGAAAAAATTTCATAAGGTCATTTCTATTGTAAAGTAGCTTGTATACAAATTTTATAGAACATTTAAAGAAAAAAAAATGAAAAGCAGAAAAAAATAATAAACAAAAATGGATCACCTGCGCATCGTAAAAATAAATTTCAACAAAAATTGAAATATTAAATTTTAACCCTTTTTCTTCATAATGTGTGTCCTCTTACATACATCATAGATAGGGCTATAAACATTGAATGTTTAATTATAAAAATATTTTTCATAAATATTTTACAAATTTGTATGCACATTTTGTATATCGCTTTTATATAGAAAGGGATTTTTAAAAATTAAATATGTATAACAGTTTATCTTAAATATATATAACAGTTTATTTTTTTTAATTACGTTTTTTTTATCAATAAATTAATTTTGTAGTTCTATAAATATAAGAACCGAAATTATTAATATAAAATTACTTGAAAACAACTTTTTCAATTTCTTAATAAATTATCAGCCTAGACCCCTAGACTAAAGCTAGTATCTTTAAAACTAGTATACTGCCTTTTATACAATGTTAAATTTGGCAAGTATTAATCAAAAAAATTATTTTTTGTAGGTGAAAGGATTTATTTATAACCACCGTTTACAATAATTTCGATTGAAAATCCGATTATTAATATTTACTTTGAGTAGAATTTTTGTTAACAATTAGAAGAAAATGTATTTTCTACATTAAGAAAGACGTTTTTCAATAATATTCATGCATGCATTTATAATATGCAACTTCTAAGCATTAATAGAATAGCTTCAAAATATTTTTTAAAAAACAGAAAAATTTCGTTTAATTAGAAAATAATACTTTCCTTGGCAATATAATATGACATAAATACCGAGGTTCGACTATTACAAACAATAAGCTTAATTGCATTCAAATACGAAATAACTGTAATTTTTCAAGTCAAAGTATTTTACAAAAATATTTTTAAAGTACATATTCGTACATATATTATTTAAAATTCATAGACTTTTGAAAATCTTACGATTTTTGAATTTTAAAAATTTTTATAAATATTAAGAATATTAAGCTTAATTGCAGCTATATAATATTCGAACTTCAATGTTGCTACTTACAGTAAAGAATATTTTTGCAAATTTTTCAAATAAAAGTTTTTTAATAAATAACTTACTCTAGTTCCTTCTAAATTTTCTGACATCTTAAAAATCTGAAATTTTTTAATTGCAATAGTAAAATTAAAACTGCGAATTATCCCTTAATTCTTTAAAATCTTAGTTTGAATATTTAACAAAATACTGTCAAAATATTACTGCATTTTTAAAAATTCATTTCTAAAACTTCGTGCAGCATTTTAATAATCAAATTTACTGCAAAATAAGTACTAGAACTCAATGAATTATTAAAAATACTCTCTTTTAATGAGAAAAACTGATAATAATTTAGTTGTGGTACATTCATCATATTTTAGGAATAATTTCAGGAATTAAAGAATAAAGATTAGTCAGACTGCTTTTTCGAAAAAATATCCTAAATATAAAATAATTTTTTATACGATTATAATTTAAAATTTACAATATTTTTTTTATATTCAAATAAAATTCATTAATTTAAAGATTTATTTCAATTTATTTTTAAATTTTTTTTTTCCTATTTTATATATTTATTTCATTTTTTTTTTTAAATTTTGTTTTTAAACATTTTCATGGTCAACATATATATTTAAATTAATTATACTTATTACATTTTTTTTTCTTGTTGTCAACTAAAACTATCTAATTGATAATTGAATTCCTTTTGTAATTTTTCTTTTTATTTTCTTTCTTTGCTTTTGTCTTAAATATTTTTTTTTTTATTATCTGTTCAAATTTTATTTTTCTCTTTTCCATAAAATAAGTATTTGAAATTTTCTTTTAATTAATATAATAAGGTGAATGCGCAGTCTGTAATTTATTTTTTTATATTTTATTAATGATTAAAATTGAAAATTATTATTGTAATTAATTTGCAAATATATGTGTATACTTAATTAATAATTATTGTGTGAAATTTATAAATTTAGCTGAAAAGTAACAAATAATATTTTTAATAATTCTAATAATAATCATATGTTAATGAGATAGTATACTGATATTATAAATAATATTTAATTGTAGTTAATTAATTAAAAAAAAAATTCTTTTTTTTTTTTATATAATTATTATTAATGAAAAGGAAATATGTTATATAGTAAACGCTATATATTATAATAATGATCTATTGATTTTAAATTCACTTATAAAGTACTGAATGTCGTATAATGTAATCCTTAAAAATTAAATTTCCACTTCTATAGTTAAAAAAACTTATTGTATTTAAATTGTAATTTGTTACCTTTCGTGCTAATTAGCTATATAAGTATGTATTTGAAAATTATTTCTTTAAAAATCAAACTATATTTTAGTAATATTTTATATTTTGTATTATTTTCTTTCTTTAAATAAAAATAAAAGCTAATTAATATGAACAAATAAAAATTAAATGAACCCCCCTTTAATTTTATATTTCATATTATTTTTGAACTTGAAAAATAAAATTACATTATTCTTTAAATAAAAAAAAAAAAACGCAAATAAAATATAATTAAGTAATTTAAATTTTATTTTATATTTATTTTTTTTTTTATTTATTAGGCAAGTGCTCGTCAATAATAAATAATTAAATCAATTTTTATAATCAAAAATTTTAAAATCACTTATAAATTACAAAAAAAAATATATGTATACAAAATTAAATTTCAAAATTTTTATAATTTTGTAAAAATAATTATTATATTGCATTTGATTAAAATAAAAAACAAAATACTTTTAACTCAATTTAAAATTTATCTATTAAATTTTATTTAAATTTTGTGACAAAATTCTTACGTATATTCTTATATAAATGAATATGTAAATATTTTTTATTTGTTAATATTTTACTATTAATAAACAATTAAAAAAAAAAAAACATTTTTTTTTTAATTTTGAATAAAAATTAACTAAAACAAAAAAAAAAAATAACCAATAAAAATAAACAAACAAAATTAATTAAATTATATATAAAAAAAAATATTAATTTTTGGTTTACGCAGCTAAAAATACTTATAAAAGAAAATGACTGTATCATAGACGAAACAGCTAAAAAAAAATAATAGAAAGAATAAGTAATTTAAAAAATAAAGAAAATAAATTTTGTTTTTTTTTTAATTTTAATTTTTATATTGAAATTCAAATGAAATAAGAAAATGAAAGGCAGTATTAAATTTTATCTTGTCTATGGAAAATTATTTCAAAAAAATCTTAGAATTAAAAATGGCTAGCCAAATATATTAGAATTTTAAACAATTAAATTGTTAATTTAAAAAAAAACAATTGTAAAGTATCCGAGAACTTTAAAAAACTAATTAAATAATTAATAAAAATAAACTGCAAATTTCATGAAATCAAATTTGTTGAAATTTAATTTTAAAAAAATTATGTTTTAATAAAAATTTACAATAATTATAAACCATTTAAATTTCAAATTTCTATTAAAAAAATTGTTTTTTAAAAGTTCCAAGAATTTTTAAATTATTTTGAAAAAAAAAAAACAAAACAAAACTAAAAACTTAATAGGAAAACTTTGTGTTTTTCATAAAAATTAATAAAAGACCTAAGCGAGAAACTTTATTAAAATTGCAATCTGCGCTTAAACTACAATCCCATAACTTTATTAATGCAATTTCCAACATATGCTGACCGCAGAAACAGAGAATCCTATCTACATACTGGACATATTCAAGTAGATTTAGAGAAGACAAAAAAAGATTTATTATTTAATACGAAGAATTAAGAAAAATCAATTTAATCAGAATTAAATTTTATGAATATTTTTATACAAAATACAATAGTTAAATATTAAACTAAAATATGAATTTAATTAATGAATGTATAATTTGCGGCAGCTTATTTTTCTCTTTTAAAAATTTAAATAAATTATACAGATTATTAAAATTAAATTAATTATTTTATGTTAAAAATGTAAAATAAAGATTTTGAAATGAATTTAATGAATGTGATTTTAATGCGACTTTTTAAATGAAATTTTTTGATGTGAATCAGAAAAACGCAATTATCATTAATTTTTTACTAAAAACAAATAATTTTTAAATGAAAACGTAATCGAATTATGTTGTATATATATTGTAATTAATGTATATAAATTGTATATAAATTTCTTATTTTTTTCTTTTTTAAAATGGGTGTAATTATTGTGAAAGTGATTTTTTTTTTGTTTTTTAATTTTAAATATAGTGTAAATATTTTTAAAGTTCAGAGTGATTATAAAATTTTAAATAACACAACTCCTATAAATGTGATGAAACATTTTTTATGTTTTTTTTTTTGTAAGGTTTTCTTTTTTTTTTTTTTGCAATCTTTACTAAATCTAAAAAAAATCTAATATTCTTTTCTTGTTTTTTATATATATATAATTTTTTTTTTTTCGTGATATAAAAATATTTCAAATATAATTTTAATTATTCATTTATTAATTTAGAATTAATTTTATTTCTAATTATTTTTTTTTTTTTCTTATTATTTCTAATAAATCTTTTTCAGTTTTTCTATTTTTTCTAAATTTTCTGTTACGGCTTTTTTATTTTTCTTTTTGTTAGATTTTTTATAATGTTATTAATGAGTGAAAAATTTATTTTTAGAATAAAATGTTCGGAAATTAAATTTTTGTGGGTGGGAAAAGTGGTGATAGCAGTTAAATGATTTTTAATTAATAGATTTATGTATATTTATGTTAATTATTTATAAATTAATCCAACTAACGATTGTAATTAGAATAATATTGAAAATGAAGGCCAAATTTTATATATATTTTTTTTTTCTTTATAAATATTATGTAAATACAAATATATGTATATATACAAATTCATATATACAAGATATAAAATATATTATATTTTAATAAAATATAATTTTAAATGAACTTCTTGTATAAAATTATTCTCCAGTTGAATTCAAACTCAATTTTGCTTTGATTTTAATCGAAACATATTTATATAGGTGATTTAATAACATATAATTTGTTTATAATATAATCATATTTATAATCTATTTAGAAATATTAATAGTTTACAATATTATTATAAATCTGTGGGAAAAATAAGTATCCAAAAATTATACAAAACCCTATTAATACACAATTCAGCTTTATTGTAATTGCAAAATTACGAATAGTTTAATGATAGTAAAATATAAATTTAATCTTATGTCGACTTATGCTACTTTTTACTTTCACCACAGAAATCAAATTAAAATCAAATTGATTTTATCAAATCAAGCTGAAATAAAAATATAATATTTATCTTATCATATAATATTTATGTAAATATGAATTTGTATATCTATATATGTATTTAATCAATATATTTGTTTATAATTTATATAAACGACTTGATCTAAATCTTAATTAAAATAATTTTTTTTCTCCTATTTAATTTTATTTTCTTGTTTCATAAAAACTTTCATTCATGCAAAAAAAAAAACCTCATTCTCTTATTAATTTAATTTTTTTTACTTTGTATATAAATAATATAATTTAATTGAAGAAAAGAAAAAAATATTCTAATTCTAGCTTATAAAATAAGTGAATTTGAAATTTAAAAAATAATTTGTAAAACATTTTCTTTCCACATTATAAATAATATGTGTACTTTTTTTTTCATATTTCATATTATTATCAATTTTGTTAAAAAATTTTTTTATAATATTATTATATAATATACTTATAAAACTAAACTGACATTTGGTATATTATTACGACTATTAAAATTACCACCATTATTATTAACATTTGTTATAGTATTTATGATATTATTATTTGCCGATATTGTTGTAATTGTAGTTCCAGCTGGTATTCTTGATGTAGCTGTCAATGATGCTAATATAGATGATGCAGATGGTGAAGTT
Source organism: Condylostylus longicornis (assembly GCF_029603195.1). Taxonomy (NCBI): domain Eukaryota; kingdom Metazoa; phylum Arthropoda; class Insecta; order Diptera; family Dolichopodidae; genus Condylostylus; species Condylostylus longicornis. The sequence goes on along the minus strand of NW_026577975.1, from coordinate 5,113,577 downwards.
GTTGATGTAAACGTAGTTGGTTTATTAATTTTTAATAATTTTGAATATCGGCATTGTGGATTTAGGCACTTACATGTGAAATATCTCTGTTTAACGGACCAAAATTTATCACCATAATCGAAACTAAATATAATTAATAAAGAAAAAATTAATACCACAAAATCACAATGAACAAAATTCAATAATATATTTACCATAATTCTTCACCATTTGATATGTCTTTTGATGCAAAAAATGCTATTTTTGGAAACCGATAGTCTTGATGATCATAATATACTCGTACGGGTACAATATTTGGTAAACAAGAATGATTAAAAAATCGTGTTAAATTACCATAAAAATTCGCATCAATACAATGTTCAGATGCACCTAATTCAAAAAAGTAACTATCATCTGTACGACGATCTGCTTCTAAATCTGTTAATATTTCACCAATATATTCAGCAATAAATGAACCTTTTGGTATATTAATAAGAGTACGAACACCCCAACCTTTGGATCGTTCTTCACATTCGAAAACTTGTAAAGGAATTTTTATTCCATTTTGTACAACGCGATTTTTGCAAGATAGCTACAAAAAAAAAATCATTTTTGATATAATTTATTAAACTAAAATTTAATTTATTTTTTTTTTTAAATTTATTACCTTATTACATCCACAAACATCATTGCATTCAAATATCATGGCTGGGTCATCAAAATTAAATTCTCCAATCAATCTACCCTCAGGTGAATACCAATTTTGTATTGATATCAAACTGCATTGACATTGATCCGTACTACAGCTTTTAAAATTAATTAAAAAACAAAGTTGAGATACAAAATTAATTTTTTTCATTAAATTAATACCTGTCATTGCAATTGCATACACGCATTTGTGATATCCTCTGATCAATTTGTATTGAATTTTGTAATAAAATTGATTTTGTAATATATTTAAAATCGGGTAAGGGTAGCTCATCTATTTCACTGTTTGTTGAAACACTAGCAGATGATGATGCTGAAGTTGAATCTTTTATATGATGATCACGTTTAACTACTTGTATTGGATTATTTTCACGTCCATTTGAAATATCACTGCATGCAATTTTATTTTTCAATCCTGTTGAACCAAATGAACGCATTTGCATGTTAAAACCAACAGCTCTAGCACATTGACCTGTAGAAAACAGACATTACGTAATTAGATGCAAAATCTGATTTGCAACTATCATTTTTTTTTGTGATATTACACTTACTGTCTTCGCTATCTATGCAATCATAAGGCAATTCACCAGCTTTATTTTTAACCATTAAGTCTGCTCCGTTTGCTATTAGCATTAGGCAAACTCTTGTACTTGATGTTCGGCAAGCGATGTGCCTTAAAATGTATAAATTCATTTGTTAAAAAGTGGAAATTTTATTAATATATTTTTTCAACTAACAGTGGAGTATCACCAGTGATATTTTGAATACTGCAATCAATGTTCGAACGTAAAAGAATAGATATCGTATCTACATGATTAGACAAAGTTGCCCAATGCAAAACTGAATTATTTTCTGCATCACATATATTAGGATTGGCGCCATAATTTAATAATAAACTACAATACAAGTAGTTCGTAAGTTACATTTTCACAAAGTTATGTTTCATAAAACTTTATATTTTTTACCTAACAATTTCAGTAAAACCAAGTTCTGCGGCCCATACAATTGCCGTCCAACCACCATCATCTTGTGAATTGATAAATTTATCGAACTTACATATGCTTGTATTATTCTTATGATTTTCTACAATTAACTGTGCCGCTTCAACATTTCCCAATTTAGCCGCGATATGAAGACATGTCATCCCATCAGGACCCTTAAAAGTTTAAAATAAAAATTATCTGACATGGTCACGTAATCACTTAAATATATTAAGTTATTACCTTTAAAGTTAAATTTGCACCACATTGTATAAGTAACTTTAAAATATCAATTTTTTCCCCAATTATTGAGCACATCAAAGCAGTTCTTAATTCCTTGTCAACCAAATTCAAAAATTCACCAGATGATTCTCTGCACAACAATAAATATGCCATTTGAACTGTTCCGAAATGAGCGACTAAATGTAAGCATGTACCATTTAATAATTCTGACATTTCACAAGTAATGTCATAGCCTGATGCTGAAATTTTTTTATGTCAAAATTTTAAATACTTTACATTATGCTGTATTTACCTAAAATCTCAGCGACTCTTTCCAAGTCGTCATTGTTGACAGCATAAAACATATCACGCGAAGTGAATTCACTTGAGTTAGTTGGTGCCGTATTTGATTCCCTTACAACAACATTCATTACTGATTCAGGTATTAAATTTTCGAGCTCTACACAGACTGGTAATTTTCTTTTAGGTAATTGATGTGATTGTTGACCATCTGATACAGACATTTTTGCCGGCTTACTAAAAGTTTATAAGAAATTTTCGTTTTTATTACATATTTAACTAAATAAAAATTAAATTTTTACTTTAATACTCTTTGACTAGGTAAAAATACTGGTAATGTTTGACATTTCATTGTAACAATTGATGTTTTCTCTGGCGTATCCTGCCCACAGTGTGGGCATTTCAGTACCAATGTTGGACTAGTGTAGTTCGTTGTGTTTGATGGATCGTATGGACTATTCAAGATGAATTTTTGAGCACATTCTGCGTGGAAAAAATGTTTTTGTTGACAGAGAACAAATCTTCCCTGGGTACAAAATATTCCACAATTAGCACAGCAATTATGCGCCCTTAAACGTTTTAAATGATCGTCACACAAAATCATATAACCAACACGCTGACTAGGTCTAAGTAAATTCAATAGTTCACCAGACAATTGATTGCAACATCCAACTACAAATAAATTATAAATTATGCTGTAAATTAAGACGATGAATTGATAATATAAGTTCTTACCTTTTTGTTCTTCAATATTATCAATGGCACAACAATATGCGGTTCCAGGTATATTTCTAGTATAATAGTGAGAAGGTTTTTGACAAAAGCATATTAAATTTTCAGGCACATGAATTCTTGTGGCAATAACAACATTTGGAGGTACTGTTGTAACTACACTCTTTTCGTTATTACTATCAACAGGTTGGGATTGTATCAAACTTTCTTTTGGTTTAGAATGTTGAGAATCAGACATTAATGGAACATTTGTTTGTGAATTATTTTGATTTTTCCTTTTTCTTTGAATACCTCCACTTGTTATTGGTGTTATAGTAACGGAACCTGTAGTTGATATGGGAATTGGACACGGTGTTTTAATACTCGATGGTTTCAATAAATTGCTTATTGAATTATTCACATCATTTTGTTGAACAAATAACTGTTGCTTTTGATTCGGTTGAAGTTGCTGTGGAGGTTGTTGCTGCTGTTGTTGTTGTTGCTGCTGTTGTTGTTGCTGCTGTTGCTGTAGCTCTTGTTGTTGTTGCTGCTGTTGTTGTTGTAGAAGTTGCGGTTGTGATAGTTGAACTTGTTGTTGTTTAACCAAATTAGTCTGATCATTAGTCTTATTATTACTGTTACTATTATTTGTTATATTAGGAGCTGTTTTATTAGAAGAGGCAGCAGCAGAACTTGCATCTTTATTGTTTTCTCTACTACTAGTTGCTCGAATACGTAAAGTAACACTTGTTTTTCCAACATTGATTTTCTTAGAATTTGCTGGAACAAATTCATCTTCACCCGAAGATATATCTGATTCCGTAAGTTCATCTTTTGTATTTCTACGTAAACCCAATTTCTCGAAATGTTTTGTTTTCTGTTTTAGTAAACGACGTTGCTGTTTTCGATTTAATTTTTTATCTTCAGGTGAACGATTTAAATTTAATTTAGCTGCTTTTATTTCATTTAAGAAAGTTTCCGGATCTGGACAAGGTTTCTTTTCTGGTCTTGGAGGGTATACAATTGTTCGAGCTTGCAGTGTATTGCCATTCTTTTTTGAAAATAATTTTTTCTTAACATCATTTGCAATGGCTGTGTTTAATGAACTCCTTTCACTACAAACAGATGAATTTGTAGATTTTTCATTTGAACTTGTAACTGTTGATGATGTTATTATTGATGTACTATGTGTTAAATTAGTTGTTTCTTTATCTTTTTTAATGTTGCTATTGTTATTACCATTATTATTATTATTATTGTTTGATTGTTTAATTGATTCGAGTTCATTTGATTGCATTTCAGTACATGCTGTAATTCTTGCAATATTTTTTGCTTCAAATTCATATCTTAATTCATCGTTTTCAAGAATTTTCGGTGTTGGTTTTATACGTCTAAGAGGACGTTGTGATTTTAATGATGGAATACTGGTATTATTATTTTCTTTGGTTCCTTGTTTTGTTGTTATATTTTTTGATAATGATGTGATTGTTGTAGTTGTTTGTACTGATGTTGGATTTATTGTTACAGGAACAGTTGTTGCCGAAGTTGTAACTATTTCGGTACATGTTGATTCTGGTGAAGTATGTGGTGGTGAATTTATCTCTGTAACATTTGGTGATGGTTGTGGCGGTTGTACTTTTGCTCGTCGACCACGTTTTTTAGGTGGTGATTTTTCGGCTACCACCGGTGGCTGTGTACTTGCATTCTTCTCTACTTTTTCAACTAAATTGAATGATTTTTCTTCAGTTGGTGTTGGAATTTCTTCTTTAATTTCAGTTCCAATTGCAGAATCAGCTTCTTTTGTATCCTAAAATAATAATAAATAAAAATATATTATACTTTAGTAGGAAATTCATGTTAATTATAAAAAAAAAAATTTATTTTAAAGTTTCGCTAAATATTTTTTGCAATGTAAATATTTTTTTTTTTCTTATTTTCATTTAATTTTCCTCATTTATCGAAATAAACTTAAAAAATCCAACAAATACATATAAAGGAATAAACAAGTATTTTAAATTTTTCGTCTTTTTTTCTATTTTTTGTTTATTTGAAAATTTTAAATAACTAACATAACTAAATCTAAAATCTATACAGTATGTATTTCGAAATTAATTTAAAAGACCTTCAGTAAGTGGAAATGATGACAAAAAGCTTATCAAATATGAAATAAGTAAATTAAAAAGCTTTTATTTCGTGCATTTTATTTCAAAGTTTCAATAAACTTTTCGTCTTTTACTTGTTTTATATATAAAAAAAAAAAAGTAATTTTTTATTTTATGAATAAACCTTGATGATGTTAGAAGATCAAAAAATAAAAACAAGACAAGAAATTTTTTTTTTCTTTATTTTTATTTAAAATTAATTGTTGCAAAAATTGGAAAGTTTCAAGAAATAAAAGTAAAAAAAAATCAAAGGAAAAAATAAAATTACAGAAAACCTTTGAAAAAAAAATAAAAACTCTGCAAAATACCAACAAAATTATTTTAGATGTAAAAGAGTAAAAAAATATTTAGATTTTTTTTAATTATTTTTATGATTACTAAACGATTTTTCAAGCTACACAAACTGGTTTTGAATATTTTCTTCTTTTGTTGGTTATTATTTTATTGAAAATAAAGATTTTATTATAAAATTAATTTATCGCAATAATTTTCATTACAATATTCTAAAATTAAACATTTTAATATTTAAATTATTATTAAAAATTTTAGTTATTACAAAATTTTCTCTTGAAATATTTTAGAAAAAAGATGCTTATTTAAAGAGAAGAAAAAATATTTCCAACAATTTAATTTTTAATAAATTTAATAAGGATTTTTATATAACTTGTGCATTAAAATCAAAAAATATGTGAACGACCTAGTAAAAAGTTTTAAATTACAAAATAAAAAATTACAGACGATTGCAATGGTTTAAATAAATACATATTTAGTATTTTCTTTTCAATAATTGATTTACTGGTATATCTAAAACAAAAAAAATTGTGAAACGAATTAATAAAATAAATAAGAAAAATATTTTCGAAAAAATATTATTAAATTATGCACTAGAGTTCAGGATCGAATATATTTTAGTGTAGCAAAAAATATTAGTACAATATAATATCCGTCACAGATTTGCCCAAACTCTCAAATGTTAGTCTAAATTGCTGCTCTGTTACATGAAGACCCTTTCATTTTTTATTTAATTCTACACTGAATAAAGCTAAATATTAAATATTCCAAATTAATAAATTATGTTCTTTATGGAATTACCACATACCTGAAATGTATATTAGCTTTTTAAATTATACAAAAAAATAGCAAAAATAATTTAATTTTAAATCTTAAAATTAATTAAATAAATATTTCATTACATAAATATCGATAAAATTTATTTCATGTCACAATGTTATTAGACTCTTCTCTAAATATTTAAATGTAATAATGTTTTGCTGCAAAAATTTATAATAGGAACAAAAATTAGAAAAAAATTAATAATAACTACAAATGACTGTTTAGATAAGATAAAGTCTTAGTATAATATATGCTCCCTATATTTCTTAATTTGGTTAGATATTTTCATAATATGTACATAAGTATACAAAAATATATAAACATAAAATGAACAAAAAAACTCCTCATTTAGGATCAAAATATATTATATACAACATATATATATATATATCATATATATTTATACAAAGTATAATATTATGAAGGTGTTATCTGGATCTTATCAACAGAAGAAATATAAGAACATAAAATAATATGAAGAAAGAAAAAAATAACAAAAAACGGTCGAATAACTGAGAAGTCCGAGAATTACATATTTCCTACATACTTAAAATTATTTTATATTGTATATATAGAATATTATTGATACCAAAAACAAGATAAAATAATCATATAGCTTGATTAGACACTATATATGTGAATAAATAGATACACACACACGTAAAATTTATCTCCCTTTTCAATAATTATCTCGTTTGGTTTGATCGTTTTCTTTTTTTCTTTTAATAAAATAACTGATGATTCATCGAAAATTATTTTGTTTTCTGATTAGGAAACTTTCTTTTTTAAATTTGCATTTTTAATACTATTCTTTAATTACATATTATTTATGTGAAACAATTTGAAAAATCTACCATTATACTTGAATTAAAACTGAATTTTGATTTATTAATAAATTGCAGCACAATTTCCAATATCTTAAATAAATAAACAGAAAAACAGGGAAATTACCAATTTTTCATTATTTTAATAAGATGAAATTTGTAAAGTATGCAAATAAGAACACTTTTTGCAAAGAAACTTTTAAAATATCATACATAATAAATGTATATGTGTTCACATATCTGGTCATATACATCTATTATAAGAATTCTTAGAAAATTTGATAAAAACTATTTCATTTATATTATTAAGTTTTTTCATTATGCTTAATATATTTGTTTGATATCAGGATTCAAAGTTATAGTATGATGATCTAATATTTTCATCATAATTCAATACACCTAAATAATCCCATAAAAAAATTGAAAAGAAATCACAGAATTCTATTCCAAAGCAAAAAAATTTGCTTCAAACTCTGAAAAATATTTTAGAGTTTGAAAGCAAATTTTAAACAGTACTTAATTTGTAGGATTATTTCTCCATTTTGGTTGAACATTAACTCAATATATTGTGTTAATTCGGAACTGAAAGCCTCTTCAGTTTTTTTTTTAATTTGATTTTTTAAATAATTTTATTGGTTTCAATTTATCAAAAATTTTTTCAACTTTAAAACTAATACACATTCTAAATTGATGCAAAAAAATTCTAAAAGCAAAGTTTTTTAATCTCTGGGATGATTTAACAGTTTACGTACAAAAAACTCGAATTAAATAATTTACTGTATGGTAAAAATAAAATAGAATATATAAAATTCTTGAATTATTTTAAGAAGCCAATCAAATTCAACTAAAAACTTGAATAACATGGACAAAAATTATGTATAAATATTGGTGTCCATAGAGTTGTAAAATTATAATTATCAAAACTAAAACCGACTCTGTTCAGTATAAGGCCTTTAACAAAGCAACTGTTAACACTAACTCGAAAAAAATTATATAAGTAAATGTGAAACAACTATAAATATTGTTAACAATTGAGTGTTCAATTCAATTGTGAATACTCAAAAAAAAGCGGAAGAAAAAAAATGCGAATTAAAAATTGAATTCTATTAAAATAACAATAATCTCGACTGGAACAATATCCGTTCTTTTTAATTATAATTTTAATATGCCAAAATATCCATTTTCAACTTAATCTTTATGAGCTTAGAAAATTCATTTAAATATTGCAGTATTTAAAAAGGAAAATTTTTTTTTGCTTACATTATTAACTTCTTCATTATTATCCAATTTAACTTCCAATCTAGTGCTACGTCTAGTTTTATGTTTTGGTTGTTGTAATTGTTGTTGCTTAACATTATTACTACTATTATTAATATTTTGAATAATATCTGGATTTTTTATATCTAAATCTAATTTTTTAACATCATTATTTTCAGTAGATCCTGTTGTTGCTGCTGATGTTGTTGTTGTTGTTGTTGTTGTTATACTTGAACTTGTTAATGTTACTGATGTTGTTGTTTCCGTTAAGGCATTTTTAGTTTCATTTGTTGTTGTTGTTGTTGATGAATTTATTTCATTTTTATTACCAGTTATATAATTTCTACGTAATTTTTTTGGACCGCTTGTTGGACCATCATTACTATTATTATTATTACTTGCATTATCATTATTTTTCTTATTTATTGATTCAGTTGTATCTTCAATTGTATTTGTAATTGGAATTTTTTTAGATCTACCACGTCTACGTGGTTGTTGTTGTTGTTGCTGCTGTTGTTGTTGTGATTGATTACTACTATTAGTTATTGCATTTGATGTAATTTTTAAATCATTTGATGTTTCATTTGTTGATGTTGCTGTTGTTGTTGCTGTTGTTGTTACTGTTGTTGCTAATGTTGATGATGATGTTTCATTTGGCCTTGAACGCCTTAAACAACGTTCAGATGGTGATGGTTCAGAAGACTTTTTTTTTTTTTTGTTTTGTAGATTATTTTGGTGTCAAAGCATACATTTATAATTTATAATTTAAAAGAGAAAAAATAAAAAACAAGAAATAATAATTAGATAAATATGTAACCAACAAATAAGCAAGAAAAACAAAAACAAAATTAAAAGCTTTTAAAAAATATTATATAGGAAAACTTCATTTAAAAATAGATGAATCTATTAATATCTAATCAACTTTTTTTTTTCTGTTTTTGCTTTTCTTTTTATTATTTTTTATAAAGGTAATAAATGTAAATAAGAAAGTCTCCACAAGCACACCTCGAACAAAAAAAAAATTCTTTTATTTTTTTGTTTTTTTTCTTGCCCTTAATCCATTAAAAAAAAAAAAATTTTTCAAATAAAAATTCATTGTTTTATTTTCAATTTTAACTAAACTCACCCTTGTTCTTTTAGTTCCAGTTGTTAATATTGTCGCTGTTGTTGTTGTTGCTGTAGCTGTTGTTGACGTTGCTGTTGCTGTTGCCGTTGTTGTTGTTGTACTCGATAAATTATTATTAGTTGCAGGAATTAATGAATTTGTCGTATTAACAGATGATGACGATGTCAATGATGACGGCAACGAAGATGACGACGACGTACCACTTAATTTTTTTGTATTTATTTCATCTATTAAATTTTCTTTTTTTATTTCAATTTTTCCTTTTTCAATATCATTTATATTTTTATTATTATTATCCGAATTTTCTAAATTATTTTTATTATTATTTAAATTATTTATATCGTTGTTTATATTTTTACCAATTTTATCTATTAAATTATTACTATTACTAATATTATTTTCAATTTTATTATTTTCTTGAGATTTTTTTAATTGATCTGATTTCATATTATTATGATTTGTATTATTACAATTATTATTATTATTGATTTTATTATTTTCATTAATATTTAATTGTAAAGAATTATTTGCATCAATATTTGCATCTTCTTTATTTAAATTACATATTTTATTTGATGTTGTTTTAGTTGTTGTTGTTGTTGTTGTTGTTGTAGCAATTGTTGTTATTTTATTAGTAATACTATTATTAATACTATTAATACTATTATTACAATTATTATTATTAATAGTATTACTATTATTAACACCGTTTGTTGAATTTAATATTGAAATATTATTATTATTATTATTATTAACATTTATTGTTGTTGACAATGTTGATGACGATATTGATGATGATGATGATGATGATGATGTTGATGATGTTATATTATTATTACAATTTGTTGTTTGTCCGTCAACTTTCTTTCGACAAGCGTTTTGATTATTTTGCAAAGTTCTCCACTAAAAAAACAAAATAAATAAAACAAAAAGAAGAAAAATAAAATAATAGTAATAGTTTTGGAAAAAGAAAAAATTAAAAATTGTTGTTCATATTATAATATTATAGATTTTGAAAAAAGAATAAACACACACACACATACACAAACGAAAATTTCGTCATATTGAAAGAATTTCTAATAAAATTTGTAAATTGAAATTTTTCTTATTTTTTTCTTTTTCACACAAAATTTTATATTGTTGAAGGCATTCATTATAAATTAAAATATTGTTAATACAAACCTTTAGGGTCTTATCTTCATTTAAATCTAAAACTGAATTATCCGGTGCTGATTTGTTAAAAACAGATGACATAGATTCCAATAAAATTCCTAAATCTGTCATGTCTCAAGATGTCTTTTTCTTAAAATTGTAATTTTTTTGTTTTTGCTTTGCTTGCTTTTTTTTTTAAAAATATTTGTTAACTTTTTTTTTTGCTCTATTGTTGCAGCTAATTAACAATTAAAAAAAAAATTTAATTATAATTTCAATTTTTTATTTCCTTTTTCTTCTTTGATTTTCAATTCTTGTTTATTTAGACACTCAAAAATAAAACTAGGAAATTTTGAAAAAAAATTTTTTTTCTCTTAATTTCTTCTCATTTTTTTTTTTTTTTTTATACATTTGGCTCATTTTCACACTTCCATTTTATAATTAAATTTTTTTTTTTCTTTATAGTACAAATTTTGTTTTTTTTTTGTTTTACATACTTATATACATTTACACTATATAATAAAATTGAAATTTTTTTTTTTGGATTTGTCCTTAGCCTATATCTTAAGATAAAAAAAAAGAGAAAAAAAAAATTGGTAATAACACGAATAAAATATTTGTTTTTTTTTATTTCTTTATTGAATTTTTTTTTCCAATATCCCTCAACTGTGTCCAATAATGTAAGTATGTATATATAAAAAAACAAATTTTATATCCAACTTGATCGAAATGAAAGAACATGGAACAATTGTGTCTTAACATCACAAAAAACAGAAAAAACACTAACAATAAAAAATTCCTACCGACTTCAAGAGAGTGAGAGGAAAAAAATATTATAATAATAAGAAAAAAAAAAAAAAAAACAGAAACAAAAAGAAAAAAATAAAGAGTCTAAAAAGCTGAAGAAAAAAAAAATTTCCACCTTAATTTTTCTTTTTTTTTTTTTTTTAAGTTTTTCAACTTCACTTCTTTGAAATTTATTCAGACATTTATTATGACTTTTTTTTCATTGCACACATTTTTCGAATAATTTATTAAAATATATTTTCAATATTTCACTTTCTTTTCAAAAATATTTTTTTTCTAATTAGATATTTTTTTTTTATTGTCTTTTCTTTTCCTATAATTTTTTTTTTAAATGAGGAGCACAAAAAATTTATTCAACCCCATGATAACAAAAATTTACGAACTTTCAAAATTATATATTTTTTTTTTTTGTTGTTTTTCTTTCGTTTTTTCTGTTGTTTTATTGTTTTTCTCATATTATTTGACATTGGAGAGTTTTGTTTTTGTTGTAAACTTAATTTGTAATACAATAAAATGTCAAATATTTTGAGTTTCTTTAAAAATGATATAGATGTCAGTTGGGATGTTAAATTATTAGATTAATTTTTAACGAAGGAGAAAAAAATTTGTACAAAAAATGACAAGTTAGAATTTTTTTTTTTTTGTGTATTGTTTATTCACAAAATCAAAACAATGGATTTTTGTTGAATTTTTAAAAATTTTTTGTCTAATGACATCTTGATAAAATGTGTGTATTATTTAAACAAAAATTTGTTTGTATGTGCTTTTGAATTAGTTAGGCGGGTAGTAATAATTTGTATAATTGCATTTGGTTATTGTATATGTACAAAGCTTCACATATGTTAGTACCTACAATTTTATATTTATACCTGTTATTTGTTCTATGTACATATATAAATTTATTGTTTATGTACATATTTATATCATAAGTATGTACATAACACAGATAATTTCAAATAAAAACAAAAACATTCATTATATTTCCTTAATTATTAAATTCAATATAACAATATTGCCTTGCATTTCACTTTATCTCATACAGAAACAAAGTATTGTGGTATACAATATGTATGTGGAACATAAGTAGGTAAAATTTACAAAAACAAAAGTCACTTAAACCGTAAACAGATTATATGAAATTTTTACTTTTATAAAAATTGTTTAATTACTTCGTATAAAACCAAAACCAAAGCGGTATGCGGCAACGGCAGACAATTTTCATTGTGAATGTAGTAAAACAAGAGCGGAACTGCAAAATCAATTGCCACAAACATGGAAACAGATAATGCCAAAAACAAAATGTCTGCGGCAAATTAGGAATTAAGGATATTTTACCGCGGGGGGTAAAATTTGCGACGGTAATTTTGTTTAGTTCTTGGCAATTCGTGTATTCTATATGAATTTTGACATTTCGCAGCGGAAAATATTTTTTGTTCTACTTTCAACTTTACTTGGTGTTTTTAACTGCGAGATTGTAGAATTACAAAAAGTTTGTAATTTTTTTTTTTTTACAGTCAAATTGCAACTTTTAATTGTATTTTACTGTTGCAATAGTTTATTTCTTTACATGGTTATATGCCGTGTTAGTTAATTTGCGAGTTTTTCTAATCTCTTTTCAGCATTGTTTAAAATTTTTCAAATTTATTTTGTATTAACTTTTTTGTTATATGTGATAATCTTTTTTCAATTAAAGCAATATATGGTTAGATAATATTGTTGAAAGGCATTCAATTGCTGTACCTTTAATACATACATGTATACATTGTCCGTCAATCCGAGAACTCTGATTAGATTTATAATCTAACATGATTAAAATAAAAATAAATATATATACAAAGTGAAATAATCAGAATTATAAAGAGAATAAATCAGAAATCAATCATCATAATAGTACAGTTAAAGCTAAAATTATATTATAATCGTAATAGAAATCAAAACGCTTTCCTATTTCTTCTTAAAAAAAAACAAATTCCTCTTATCAAATTGGTATAAAAAACTTAATAACACATCAATTCTCTGTATTAAATTGTGAACACTAATTGTACCTCTATTGTGAATATTAAAATTGTTTACAATTGTGAATTTTATTTATCGTCAATATATTTTCGTTAAATAAAATTACATTTTTTGACATGAAAAATTAAACAAGTACTTTTGTTTGTAATGGAAAAATGTATGAGAACAATTTGTTGGCACACGTCATTTTGTACTATAGAACATATTATTAAAATTGACAGTTCAATCATTAACATGTTTTCTTATCCAAAAATTTTGTATATATTATTTTTCATCTTTTAAGCATTTTTATTTTACAATCACTGCAGCGTATTTTAAAAAACGTAGAAATATGCGGAAAAAAAATAAATATTTTTCGATTTAATTCAACTCTAAAATTTAAAGAGAAAATGTTCATTTGAACGATCATTCAAAACCAATCAAACTGTCAAATTGAAAAAAAAAAATCTGACATCCACAAAACTACAAAGTGGGTAAAGTTCAGTTCATGTCCTACATTAAAAATTAATATCGTAAAAAATTATGAGCTAATTCAGTTTAAGTGTAATAGCAATTAAATGTGTTCATATTCGCTGTAGATCTCCATTTTGTTCTAGAATATTTAAGGAGAAATTAAGTATATAGATATCTACATAAAATTTATATAAATAAATACTTGGATTAAGTACAAATTCGAATTAGTCCTTAACGTGACAATAGAACATGAGCGATTTTCAATCTGACGAAATGTCAAAATCCATATGGGCTATAAATATTTAAATGGGACCGGCGAGAATTAAGCTAAATTACCGCCGGCGTTAGTTAAGCTTAATTTTCTACTCTACCGCTGTCATTTATTTTTACATTTAATCTGTTTTTTTTTTATTACACTCAGCTTTAAATTATGAGATTTTTTAATTTAATGAATAAATAATCAAACTGAAAATTTGAAACCAAAACGAAAACAAAAACAAATTGTGATTTATAGACCCACAACTACAAATTAAGTAAAACTACATATGTATTTTATGAATGAATATCTAAAATTTTATGAAAATTCAGTACAAACGAGACAATGTTGTTTTACATGTAGTAACTAATTCCGGTAATGAATTGTTGCTGTTAGGGGGTTTATTTAATAAGTACTTAATTAAATTTGAAAGAATAGATGCATATTTCCAAAATTAGCAATTAAATTAAAACTGAAAAAGGGAAATCATAATATTAAATGAAATAATTTTACAAAACAAAGGTCTCTGAATTTATTTTCACATATTCACTAACAAAATACATGTATACGCTTTAAACTACAAACAAAACTTTAAATTGAAATATAAATGATTTACATTTTTGCTTTACAAAAATATTTCATTAATTAAATTTAATTTTCTTATATTTTTTTTTTTTTTGGTCCTTCTTACACTTGAAGTCTATTATGTTATTCTACAAATTTCTCAATTTTAATTGTAATTTTATACAATTTTTCTTATAATTTTGAAATCATTTTAATTATGATTATAATTTACATGCAAAATTCTATAAAATTTTATGATATGTAAGTAAAGTTACATTTTTCCTTAATTATTCGAAAATACAGGCACAACAATTTATTTTTAATATATTTTTACTAATAATTATCATTTAAAAAAAAAATTAATTAAAATTTGAAAATGAAATCGCCTTAAAAAGCAGAGATTTTTTTCACAATTATTAACATATAACAGAAATATATGGTTTTATTTTACCATAATAAAAATTAGAAAAGTTTTAATTTATCAAAAAAGAAAAAAAATCTTTTATTCTTTGTAAAAACTTTCAATGACTTCTTCATACATTTTTGCAACATGACTTCTTTTCAATTTAAGTGTTGGTCCTAAAAACAAAAAAAAATTTATTAGACTTTGATAGTATTTTATTCAAAATCAATTTTTTTATACCTAATTCACCAGTTGGAATTGAAAAATCATGTGGTAATATAGCAAATTTTTGTACTTTTTGTGCATTTGATATTGCATGTTGATTGGCTCTTGCAATTCCATCTGTAATCGATTTCCAAACTCTTGGACATGGTCCAGCATCCAAAATTTCTTTAACTGTTCTATGTTCAACACCAAGTTCTTTCATCCATAATAAAGCTTCTGTTGTTAGTTCATCTTTTGGTGACATATCAATTGGATCTATTTCAGTCTATGTGATAAAAGAGTAAAATAAAAATTTCAGTGTTATTATATTATGACTTAAATTTTTTATATACATATGTATGTATATTATACTTATACCTTTATTGTTAATAAAATTGTTAAAAATTTCTTTCGATCTCCAACTAACATTGCATTACTTATTCCTGGTAATTCAGCTTTAATTAAATCTTCTACATGTACTGGAGCAACATTTTCACCACCAGCTGTTATTATTAATTCCTTAAGGCGGCCTGTTATTGTTACAAATCCTTTGTCATCAACATATGCAATATCACCAGAATGCATTAAACCTTCTTCATCTAATGCTTCTTTTGTTTTTTCTTCATCTCCAACATAACCAATAAATATGTTTCGACCACCCATACATAACTGTTGTTAAAAAATAAAAATAATTAAATTTGTTATAAAATAAAATTAAATTAATATACTTCTCCATGTCCATTTTCATCTGGATTTATAATTTTTATGTCACAACCAGGTAATGGTGTACCACAAGATTGCATATTAATTGGTCCAGATAGTGGGCAAACAATATGTGGTGCTGTTGTTTCAGACATACCAAATGCATCTAAAATTTTCATATCTAAACTAAGAAAATATTTTTTAGTTTCTAATGATATTGGTGCTGCTCCACTTGCAAATATCATACAACGATCAAAACCTAAAGCATATTTTACTCTAGATATAATAAAATTTCTTGCAAATTTATATGCCCAACTTTCATTAGATTTCCTATATTTAATAAATAAAATATTTAAAATGAAAATTTTAAAATTCAATATTCCATGTATGTAGTTCCATACCCAGTTGTTAATTCAGTCATATAATGTCTTAATATAACATTTTTACCCCATGATGCTACCATTTTTTTTAACATACTACTCTGTAATGATACAGATGCAATTTTTTCTTGAAATTTTTCATATACTCTTGGTACACCAAGAAATATTGTTGGTCTAGCATCTTGTAATGTTTTTACTAAAGTGCCTTTAAGTGCATCACGATCTGCAAACCATGTACATGCAGCATTTGCTAATGTTACATAAAAATCAAGAACTTGTGCAGCAACATGACTAAGTGGTAAATAAGAAACAACAACTTCTTCAGCTGCTTTAAAATTATTAAAACGTTTTGTTATTGCTTTAGCTACAAAAACAATATTATCATGAGTAATCATAGCTCCTTTTGGTAAACCAGTTGTTCCAGACTAAAAAAAAAATTAATAAATGAATTTCCAAAAAAGTAACTATCAATCAAATACAAAAATTTACAGTAAAAACCATTGAACAACATTCATTAATAGCAATTTTTCCCAATCTTTTTTGATATTCTTCATTGACATCTTCAACATTCATATGTTCAAGTTCAGCATACTAAAAGCAAAAAAAATTCATAATTTTTTAAATAAATTAATAAAATTCATGTTTGTATATAAAATTTACTCTATAATAACCATCATCTTTTTTAACATATGTTGCATATGGTCCATTCAATTGTACAACAGCTTTTAACATTGGTAAATTCTTTTTAATTTGATGAATTTTTTCCATTTGTTTGGCATCATCAACAATAACAATATTTGAACGTGATACATCTAATACATGTCGAACAGCTTCAGCTGAATTTGTTGTATATATACCAGTAACAATTCCATGAGCATGTACTGCTGCCAAACCTGATATAAACCATTCCGGGCAATTAAATGCTAATATACCAACAGAATGATGTTCTTCAAGACCAAGTTTTATAAATGCTTTAGCAATTTGTTCAACTTTATTTTTATATTCGCTGTAATTAAAATTATTTTATATTAATTAAATTTATTTTTTGTTTTAATTAGAATAAAATTTCACCTGTATGTTATTGGTGTCCATTTTAATTGTTCATTTTTATACATAAGAGCTGGACTATCTGGATATTTTTCAACAATATCATCAAATAGTTCTACAATGGACATTGGTTCAATTGATGGTTCCTTTTCTAACCTTAATTTAACTGGTTGTTCTGGATCTGTTGTCCAATAAACATTTGATGGTTTTATTAAACCTTTTACTTTTGTTTTTAATTCAGTTTCCATTATATAATTTTAGATGGCGCTATATTTTACGATAATAAATTTTTTATATAAGTAGATGAAATTTTTATCTTTAATCACGTATTCTGAAATTAAAATTTAATCTTATCAGAATTTCATTAATGCTTCAATAAACTTAAAGATCAAGGTTTTTATTTTTAAAATTTGTAAAAGATAATTTCAAAATTAATTTAGGTTTTTTTTTTTTTCGTTTTCTTAATCCCACATTTTTTTCAAAACAATTGAAGAAATCCAAAAGTAAATGGCTGATAAGAAATTCATTTAAGAATGGAATGTGCTTCTACTGTTAGAAATAGAACAATATTATGTAGTATGTAGGATTTTTACAATAAAAACTTAAAAATTATTTTATCTCATAGTAAATAATTTCATTTGAATAATGTGAGTAATATTGTGAACATACGCTAATTATAATGTTATTATGTAGGATGACTAAATGCGTAATTATTTATTAGAGGTGTAGTGAAATATTGAAGTATATTGAAAATATTATACTGGTATTAAATCTGGAACAAATTCAAAGATAAGAATTTATTATAATGATTTATGATATACAATACATACAAACATATACATATGTATACATAATTACAATATACCATGATGATAACGATTACATATGGTTGAGAAATGCAAAATATTATTTAACAATATTATGTACATATGCAACAGTAAATTTTGATTTGTTTTATATTTTAGTGTTGCCAGACGGTTTTTTTTTCCATTTTTTACATTTGCTTATTTCATTGTTGTATGCATATATGTACATAGTTATTGCATTGTACGATAATCTTAATCAGTTAAGTTCTTAATTTTTATTAAGTGATTAATAATTTTTCACTATAAAGGGGTAGACTTCAATTTGCGGCTAAAGTAGAATAAGATTTTGCTCATAGTAATAAATATTAGATACATTGAAAATATTAGAATCAAAAAAATTTTTTTAATTTTTACAAGATTCCGAAGCAAATACTACATTCTGTGAAATTCCAATAAATCGAATTTTTTATTTTTAAATTAAAGAAAGATTAGCTCACAACTCATTCATACATACATTTGTATTTGTAAAAGATATCAATAAAAATCAAGCATCAAAAATTTAACGAGGAATAACTTATAAATTTATGTATATTAAGGATTTGACATTTATTAATTTTAAACTACATATATATAAAAGCTTCTAAAGAAATCTACCGGACTATACGTTCGTTTTAAAAATAAATGTTTTTAATCTAATGTCTTATTTTATAATGGTTTGCAGTTTAAAGTGTTATATCCCTCGATTGTTATGTGTTTAGATTGTTATATACATTTAAATGGAACGTAAATATTTATAACAGAATCGAAATTATATTTAAAATCATATTTAAAGTATATTTAATACCTTTAATTAAATTGTCTTAGTTAATATAATTGAAAAATAATATTAGTTTTATTCATAAATTGTTTTTATATTATATTGCAATAGCTCAATTTTTTCTATATCAAATGTTCTATTTGTTGTAAAAGCTTGGCAACCCTATAATGCAAAATAATATAGAATTATTGTGTATATTCATACTGTATTATCATGTAATGTACTTGATACGAATTATTTTATACTTTATTATTTTGTTATAAATTATGATGCATTCCAAATGCAATTAATAATTATTATGATTTTTGTTTTTCTGCTCTATGATATTTTATTAAAAAAAAACAAATTTTAGATAGTCCATATTAGAAGCTATAAAATAGTAGTAGATCTATGAATGCATACAGTTTTTATTACTCAGAAAATTTATTGCACATAATACTTATGTATTGTAATTATTATATGATTAATATTATTTAATTTATTACATTTATAGTTATTTATAAATAATCAAATTGAGACTTTGAACTGATCATCACTATTATTAAGAAAGATCTAGACAATATAGTATGAATTATTCACATATTATGTAAAATGGAGAAGAAAATTTATGTGGTCGTACAATGGCTAACTAATATAGATTATTAATTACCATTAAAATTAAATTAAATTAACATAATTGAGTAATTAACAGTTGCTATTGAGATCTTATCAGGTGCTATAAGAGATCTTTATCCTTAAATCATAAATATTATATAATTTTAAATCTAAATTTTATTAAAGAACATTTTGATTTTAGAATATAAAATTATGGAATTTTAAGGTTATGTATTAATTTTGCAGAGTACATGATATTTTCAATAATTTTGGTAGTAAATTATAATAGAAATAATTATTATGAATAAAAATAATAAAATTCAATTTTATTAACAGAAAATAATGTTAGTTTATTATACTAACACTGTTTTCTGTTATAATAACACGTTTAATATTTCATTTTTCGTAAGTATGTGCACAAAAACATTCTATACATAATTAAATTATAATAATCCGATTAGGTGATTGATAACTTAAATGTTTCTTTGATAATATTGTATTTGAGCTATAAAAATAAAAATAATGAAAAAGAATTTAATTTAAAATTGCATTGATTAAGGCATAAAGTAGGTGACTCTCTGGCTACCATACCATAATGGTGAATTCTAAAAAACACACAAAATTAAAATACAAATTAAAAATTTTATAATCTAACTTCGTGTATTTCTATAGTAAATTTTCTAATAAATTCTAAACAAAAAAATAATTAATTATTACTCTTATCTTCGAAAATTTTAAATAATTTGACGTAAATATCCAACAAAATACTCTTAGTATATGGTAATATAGTTTTTATAATAATAAAATATTTTATAATAATATTAATTCACGTTCATTGTAATATGTATGTATGTTGATTAATAATGCCCCTAACGACCGATCGGTACATTTTTATAATAATAATCTCTTTTTTTGATGGCCTTATACTTAAGCAAAAAAAAACATTTCGAACTTTCATTCTTATCTCTTAGAGGGTAGTTAAGACGTATATATATTTTATTATATTTTAGTACACCTGCTATTTATAGGCATTTTATATATATATATACATATAAAAATTTAATTTACTACGCGTTCATTTTTAAAAAAAAAAAATTTTAAATTGTAATTAAAATTTTTAAAGTTCATTAGTAAACTATTAATCAAATGAAATAACCTTATCAGTATTATACCTTTCAAAATTGTGAATTATAATTTTATTTTGAAAAATAAAAATTGCTTTTGCTCAAAAACAAAAGCTATATATAATAAATTAAAAAGGCGAACTATGGTACAATGGCACTTAAAATTATGTTTTATGTAATTATAGAATAAAATTAATTATAAAATATTTTTAGTTTAGAGAATTTTTAAATTCAATATTAAAAGCACTTTTAAATTTTAGAAATTCTAAATATTTATAATTTATTATTAAAATTATGACTCCTTTTTAATAAAGACGGAAATTAAAAAATCCGGAAATGTATAACTCTAATAATTTGATTTCAATTTAAGAAATCATTCTCCTCCCTCTTCATATTTTAAACCGTTCACTTTTATACATAAAATTGAATAAGATCTATTATTAATTTTATAATGATTTTATTCCATAAATTTCTATTCAAAATTCACAATTCATTTTAAATTTATTATACAAAATTATTTTTATTTTAATTAAATTTAACCATTCATTTTATGTCAATTAAATCAACTATTTTGAAAATATTTTTTAAATTTAAAACTCACCAAATTTAATTTAATTTTTTTTTTTGAATTTAAAATTAAATTTTATAATAAATTTCCTTGTTAATTTTAATTAATATAAAATTATAAAGAGAAGAAAAGGAACAATACAATCGTTACCGGACACCGGTCAACAACAAATGAAACTAAACAACGTGTAAGTAAATTAGAAAATTCTTAATTTTTTTTTTTATTATTTTTTTTTTTAGGCAAAACAATGAGCAGAAAAATAGTCAGAAAATCAAATCAGAATAGAAAATGAGAAGAAAAACAAAAAAAAAAAAATTTAAACTCACGCGATATTCACTCATTTTCATATCAATAGCGCAGTGTATGTACTCTGTACTCTTATTATTTTGATTACAGTTTAAAGGGTATATGAAAAAAAAACACACACAATTATTATAATTGTATATAAAAGGATGAGAAATAATATAATAGTGAAGATAAGGATAGAAATATGGCAATATGTACTTACTTGGAGATATAAGGGTTTGAATGTGAGCTGAGTTGCATATAGTGTTAATTATGCATTTTTAATAATTCTGTCCAAAATGAAATTCTCCTATAAATTTTTCATAATATTGTATTTATTTTTTCTTAAAAAATTATAAAAATTTTTTAAAAAAACTTATTAATAACTCATATACTCGTATTTCTCTCAATTTTATGCTATCACATTTCTATTTTGAATAGGGTTCATTATATTAATTCATTATATTGAATTCATTATAATGAATTAATATAATGAGTGAATATTTACAAATAAATCATAATCAAAATTATTAAAAGCACTCTAAAAGTACATTATTGAATTAAAATGATTTTTAAAAATAATAGAATTAATTATAGTTCTATAGTGGATGAGCATTTTCCAGACCATAAAATAATTTTGGAAAAGTTGTGTTTTGGAAATTTCTAATACAAGCTGTGTATTAAGATAAATTGTCATCATTTGTAAAAATTCTGTTCATATATTAAAAGAATATGTATGTATGTGTCGTACATTAAATGGTCAAGTGAATAAAAACTAAAATATTTGAAAGTAAATGAATAATAAATAAGTAAAGGTTCAATATTATAAGCTATTAATAATTAAATACTAATATTGATAAAATTTTCCTCAGGTATTTACTTAAGTATTTTTAAAATAATACTGAGAAGTATTATACGAGTACTCAGTTATAATGCTTTTCATTTCTATAATAAAAATTCAAAAATATTGAAGAAAGCTATGTAATTGCCTTCAGTTTATAAAATGATTGTCTTTCATTACTGTAGGTGAAGAAATCTCAGACCTGATAAATCTCGAAAAAAGGCGTCTATGTTTGTTCTGGAACGTGCATACAAAAAATTTTCTTTTAGCACAAAATCTAAAAAAGCATTTCACATTAAAATAGTTAAGAGTTATCGCATATTTAATACTACTCATTTATTATATTATTTTTTTTTTAATTAATTGCTACTGCTGTTTATAGCACATATTTACTGATCCAAATTCAAACATTGAAGTATATACAGTGCCACGTGCATACTCTTATTATGTTTTTTTTTTTTTTTAATTTACACTAATAATAAATTTTTAATATTGCTTTCATTATGATGTTAATATACTTTAATATTTTTAATGAGTTCAATTATATTGTTATACTATATTATTGAAACAATAATAACAAATCATTAATTATATTATTAAGTTAAATTTTGCACTAGAAAGAGCACGTGTCGGATTATGCATAAAAATTTTTAATATTTAAATATATATTTAAAATAATTGAACATAATATGAGTTTCGTATGATCCAAAGATTACGAATCTAAATTAAATTATAATAGTAAATTTCTATACTATACTGGAAAGTACTTAATTAGTTTTTGAAATGTGAATATAATTTGTATATTGTTATTATTTTAGTAATAATTTTTTTAAATATAATTATTATGTATTTTCATATTCATATAATAATTTTTTATAATAAAATATAAACAAAAAATTATTATATGGATGAATAATTATTTATATTATTTACAAATAATTTTAAATAAATATTTATTCAATATTTACTTTAATAAAATAAATAATTTAAAATGTTTCAAATTAATATTATAAAAAAAAAAATATTTTGTTATTTGTTTTATTACACCAATTACACAAATTAAAAATTTTAAATAAATTAAATACTTATGTATAGGTATGCATTACACTAGCCATTTTTACACTATCCAGTGAATACCTTAATAATATGGTATGAAAATTATTTATTTAACTTTATTATATACACAGAGAAATTCGGAATTAAGCGATGGTATGAAAAATTATATTTTTAAATTTATATTTGCATTGCTTTTATATAACATTACCAAATAATGTGCTGTCTGCCACAATTGCAGACCAAATCTATCAAAAATTGTTACAATAAATCATCAAATTCTTTATGATATACATTGTATTCTTAAGACCGATCCTGTTGACTCGGGTAATATCACATGAAAGCATTTAAATAAAATTCACAATAAATTGTTTAAAGCATTCATTTTGATCTAGAACAATTTTAAAATTTTTATAAATGAGTTTATACTATATGAGCAATTCACATATAGGATTCGCCAAGCTCTTACCATTTGCATTTGTTAACATTTATCCAATTCTATAATAACGTACATAATCATAAATCTGTTCATCAAACATCTTATAAATCTCTTATGCGACCATGTCAAAATTTAAATATAAAATATTGTAGGCAAATTATAAATTTTATTTCTCCGGCAATAAATTATACAAATATAATATTGAAAACGTTAAGAATTTTACATAATCCATAAATAAATTTAATTAGGATTTTCAAATATACATAAAATGTATATTCTAACACTTTCATTTAATTGATCTATCAAATTTTGATTATTACTATGGTCATCTAATTCAGTCACATTTTAATATTTTTAATAGCCTTTTTTTTTAAATTTCTCGATAATGCGGTCTCTATATAATAGATTTATTTTAAATTAATGTCTATACGCTGATAATATTTTTTTTTTGTTAAAATCTACCCAAACAATATTATCAGACAAACAATTTCTTATCAGCCGATTAATTTTAGGAATTATATAAAATTTTTGATAGTTTTTTTATACTAACAATACGTGATATGGTAATATTGTAAATAAAATATGTAATTGAAAAAAAAAAGGGAACCCTTTGAATTGAATTTTCCCTTTCCGTTCTTCTGTGAAAAATAAAATTTCTGATAAGAATTTATTAAATAAATGATAATTTTTATCATGTACTCTTTAAAAGGACCTTCTGTACCATAAATTTTTTTTAGTATTGTCAAAGGAATTTTAATTAAATTTTATATTAAATTTATTCTCAGAAATAAAGTGCTGAAAATAACTATCGGACTATAATAATTTACAGCTTCGTTTCTCAATCTAAAAGCTTAAAAGCTTTTAAGTTGCAGGGACCATTTTCTTCTATTTCCCTGTACATATTTGTATATAAAAATAAATACTAAAGGAGGGCTGAAATGTTTACAAAATACAAAAGGTCAGGAGCTTCAATTTGAGAAATTTGAGAACCACTGATTTATGTACATGTAGCGTCTACAATCATTAAATCATAATATTAATTATTTTTATTTAAAAATATACTCAAAATGTACTTAATTTCAAATATTCCATGTTCAATATACACAAGGTTTACAATATTGCCTGTATTAAAAATGCATTCTATAATTAAATACGAGTACCATACATTCATACATACTTACGAGTATGTATTGTACATTATCATTTATTTTTTCTAATGATTTATTTATAATTTTATATATTTTTTGTTATCATTCATTAAAATAATATGAAAAACTGAACACTAAAAAATTTAAACTTATCTGTGACTGATTTTAGATCTCTGTACTGAAAATATACAAGTTTAATATTATATGTGAATGTGTTCATTGCATAATACACAAATATTAAAATTAATTAAATTATTTAATATTCTAGTTTTATATATAGGAATATATTCATTTTATATAATGAGATTTAGAATAATAATCTTAATACCATATTGAAATATAAATTTAATATAATTAAAATTTAGTTTTAGAATAAGTAATTACTTACTAGATTATTATACAAGATAATAATAATTACAATAATTGTTATAATAAAAGGACTTTTTGGATTTAATTTTATACATGTATAGTCCGAATATATTATATTTAATAATTAAGTAATTGGGAATTTAATTTTAGTTATAAACATAATTTAATATTTTTGTTGCATTCTATACTGTTGAAAATAAAAATAAATAAATTCATTACTTTTTCAATAAATTATATTAAGTATATAAGTTTTCAGAATCTGAATCTCTACTGAAATCAACTAGAGTATATAGTATTGATAACTCAGTTTCAGTTTTCATATTCCGTACTAGTTGACTAAACTCAATTCTCATAATCGGTGTTGTAAGTCATATTTGTCATACACAATGCTAATAATAGAGCATTAATATAATACAATATTAGAGTTTAAAAATTTTTCAGATTTATTAAAGAAACCACATTTGCTTCATTGCAAAATAATATAAATTAAATTTCCTGTTTCAGAATTTTTGCCTTTTTTGTATAATCTAAATTTATTATCGGATAGAAATATGTTGTGGTAGTGTTGCAAAAATCATTAAACCTGATTTTTGTATAAAATTTCATTAACAAAATCTATTACTAATATAATAGGAAAGGATCATAAATCAAAAGTCCATTGGAAAATATTTCATATTAAAAATGTAATTATGAAAAAATTCAAGGTAAATGAAGAAATTAAGTTACAATTAAGTTCTTTACTTACTACTTGGATAAAAATTTTTATCTTTTATGAAAAAATAATGTAGGTATTTTTAATATTTTTAATAATTAAGTTTTCAAAGACTGAAAAATTGTATAATGAATGTGTCTTTATCTTACTATTAAATTATTTAATAAAATCTTTAAAATTCAATTATTTTCTACTCCAGCAGAGTGAATTTTTTAATTAAATTAATATTAAAAATTTTAACAAAATTAAAATTTAAAAGGTTTTGTAACTATGAATATTGTTAATCGATTAAATATAATTTAAATTAAAATCAGATCCAGTGATGTTGATTTTTATTCTATATTTTGTTTGAAATAAATTCGATATTATTAAATTTTTAGTATTCACATTGTAGATTTAATTTCTGTAGATAGAAATACAATTAAGTAAATTTAATATTTTAAATGTAAACAAATTGTAAGAGGCAACTCTTATATTCAAAATACAATAATCTTGAAATAAAATAAATATTCAAATTTACGTGTAATATAGTTAAAATTGGAAAAAATTAATTGAATTTTGTGATTAAAAAGCATATTAAAAAATCTCATTACTTTAACATTATTCAAAAATATCTTAAACAAGTTTAACATTTAAATAAAAAATTAATTTATTAAATTTTCTTTTGTCCTCAAATTTCTTCCTATACGATTTTTTTTCCCAATAAGAAGTGTTTCTAATAAATTATTGATTTATGATCCTTTTTCTTCATAATTTTTTTTAATAAATATTTTTTACTCCATGTTTCGATAAAAAAATTTCTTAAATTGATTATTTTGGTTTATTTTATAGTACAGAATAGCTTCTTATTAAGAATTTCCTTCTTCCGCAAATAAATTAAACTGTTGTGACTATCAGCAAGTTTTAAAAATTTTCCACAAATTCATTACTAATGCATTAAGTAATTAAGGTTATAGAGAAAGAATTAATGCAATTTTTGTTTTTTAAATAGAACATAAATTTAGTGGAAAATTTCTTTATAACAAAAATTTATACATGTATATAACAATATCAACTAATTTGATTAGATAATTTTATATTATAACTGTTCTATATGGTCTATAGAACATAGACAATATTTAAAGGAAATTTTAAATTTTTTCCCTTAAATTATTCTCAATTGTGTTAAGCATTCATTGAATTCATTATAATTTTTGATGTTGTCATTATTATAGCTACTCTTTATAAAATACAAGTAGCAGTTCTAAAAATAAAAATTGAATTTTCATCTTCGGTTTGAACTTATTTGGTATTCCCATTGCGAAGGTCCTTACAAATTTTCAAGCCGTGGTTTAAAATCAGTTTGTGATCCTTAAGATTAACTATAGCAGCATACCTAAAACAAATTAAATTTTATCAGTTTATTACAAATTAAATTACATAGGCCATAGGGCATTTTCGAAAATGCAGATCTAAAGTTAATTTCACTTTATTAGTAATTAAAGTGATATTGCTCGGAATAAGTCTAAGTTGACATTAGATTTTCACTTTGGTAAGATGCCCAACCATACATATATGTTTAAACTTAGTTTATTTGTCTCTTAGGATCGTTCGGCAGGATTTATATATTAAATTTTATCAATTGAATTTGGAGGCCACACTATATTTCTTATTTTTAACAAAATTGTCGAACCTAATTGTACAAATCAAACTTTTTTCATATTTTTATCAAATGAAATAAAATTTAACAATGTTTTACATTAATATGGTAGACTTCCCCCACTCTCCTTGTGGGAAACTCTCTTGTTATATAGAAACTTTTATAAAAGTTTATTAAAAACACACTATTTATTTTTTTCTTTTCAAAACTTATTTATTTTAAATATTATAAAAATAATTAAATAAATATTTTTGTAAAATTTTGTTTTTTTTTTTTTGTTCTTTTTATTATTTAATATTATTATTATTAAAATACACGCATTCAAATTACAAATCAAAAAAAAAAATTCTATAATATAAAAAAAAATGTATTCTAAAATAAAAAAATCCATTCATACTTAACACATTCACACTTTATAATATAAGAACTATAATTAATTATTAAGGGGGAAAAAATTTAAATAATTATAATATTTAAAATGACAATAATATTAAAATAAAATGAAATTGTAGAATTAACTAATTAATGAATTAAAATGAAAATTTTTTATGAAAGAGTCTTTATTCATTTGTATTGCATAAGTGTCGCTATTCTCAATTTTTCTCATAAATACGTCACGTGTGCTCAACAATATTCCTGCTCACCAATGAATTAAATTTATTTTTTGACATAAACTTCAAAAATTCATTAATGAGAGGTTTTTATGAGAGAAGTCGGGAAACAATGACCGTCTTAAAATACAATTGTATAAAGTCCCAATGATATATAAGTATTTTAAAATAGAAATCACATAAAATTTATAAAATAGTTTAAATTTTAAAATAAAAGTTATTATTGTATAAAATAAGTATTTAGCTTAAGTAAAATTAAAAAATTATTTTTGACAATTATTATTAATGTACAAATGTATATGAAAAATTTTATATAATTTAATGACATTTTACTTTTTGATGTTTTGTTAATATTTTCATTGCATTTATTGTGTATTATTTTGTTTTGTGGTCCCTTCTTTAGAATATTTAAATTTTGGAATGAATTTTAATAAATTTGGAATTAAAATTTGATTTCATTGAATTTGTTCTTAAAATTTAATTTCTTATATTTTTACAAAATAATCAAATATTTTTAATTTATTCTTACTTTTCACAACAATAATTATCATTTATGATTTACTCATTTATTAATGATGTGTTTTACAGTATATTGAGTTAGTAAATATGCAATTGCCAATACAATAGCCGCATAATCATAATTATCAATTATGATCGAATTTATAAGAGAAGGGTCGGCTGTACATGAGAGTGTAAACAAATGCAATTGTTTATTTAATTTTTTTTTTAATTTTGTAAAATTCATTTTAATTAAGAAAAATAATTTAAATTTTTTACTATAGTAAAATAAATATGGAGAATAAATGAAAATGAGAATTAAAAATAAAATTTTTGTTAATAATTTTATACATGCAACTGTCCTGGTTAATTAAGGTATTTACCCTATTTGATGGTGGTCCCATTGAAGTATTTTGTAAAAATTTATTAATGCAGTAGCCTTATAATAACCAGGACAGTTTGTGTATTCAAATATTTAAATAAATTTTAAATGAAGAATTAATTTTGACTTTCGTTTGTAATTTTAATTTTTTTTTTTCAAATGAATAATAAAAATTATTTAAATAATTTACCGTACATTCGAACTTATTTTTCTCAAAATTTTTGAGAGAAAATACTTCGATGACAAAATATGAGAGATTTTTTTTTTCTCTCTTCTATTTTATGTAATTTTCTTTTTTATTAACTTAAAAACTGACAATTCAATAAATAAAAAATGGTTTGTTTTGTTTTTTTCAATAAATTAAATAAATTAATAAATAAATTGAGAGAGAGGGAGCAAAAAAAAAAAATGAAGTTGATGATTTTGTTTATGTGTGTGTTTTTGTTTTTTATACAAGATTTAGTTTTACTAGATGGAAATAATAAAATTGATGAGAATAAATAAAAAAAATGTTGATGAATTTTTTCTTTTTGTTTTGTTTCTGTTCTCCCCTTTTTTCCAACAATCCTGATCCCAAAATGAAAAAAAAAAAATTATAATAGTGTGATGAAAATTATAAAATTTCTCTGCTTCTCTGTTTTTGTATTTTTCAACTTTCGTCCTCCTTTTTCTTGCTTCTTTTTTGTTTTCGTATCCTTTAAACTTCATTACATTCAAGATAAACTGATTTACAATCAACACCGGATCTACCACGTCTACCAGCATCATATAAATTTTCAAATTTACTATTTGTTTGACGTTCTAACATAAAGCTAGTTGCATACCTAAAATAATACAAAAAATAAAGTGAAATTTAATTTTATCTCATTTGTTTTTTTGATTGTGTTGTATTATATATATATTCTTACGTTCCCAATTGACAGAAAATGCTTGTACCACCAATTTCATTAATACAATCAGAATTTGCTTCACATAAATATTTTTGCATACATTTATCTTCTGTACTCTTATATGTTTTAACATATCCTTTTAATAATGATATACTAGCAACAGCAGCATCACTAACAGCATCACGTTTACCCAATGAACGTGCTGTTAATGATCTATGTGAGAATGATGTTTTCAATGCATCCAATAAATTGATTACGATATTAATGAACTGCACATACGATATATTTTCATATTTTATTTGAATGTATATGAGTATGGATTTTTCATCAAAATTTTATATAATATTTTTGGTGATGATGATGATGATGATGATGACGGTGTGAATTTCATTCCAAATTTAATTACCGCGATAGTATACCCAAAAAATATTTGTAAAATATACGATGTTATTCAAACAGTAAGTAAATAAAACGAGCGTGATTATGTATATATAGTTGTATATTAAAGATGAATGCATTTAAATGAGATAAAAGAGAAGAAAAGAGAAAAAAAAAGAGAAATAATAATTAATAATATTCTTTTTTTTTTTAATAAAAAATTACTTTTATAATTTTATTTTTAATTAAAAGTATTTATTTAGATTTTTGTTTAATTTTTCAAAAAAAAAAAAATGAAAAAATAGAATAAGAAGATAAAAAATTAAATCTACTGAAACATAAATCTTGTGTGTGTGTGTGTGTGTATTTACATAAGTTTTATATATATAACATAAAATACAGGTAACTTTTGTATGAATAATAAAATTTTTACGACTGCAGAGTTTTTTTGAATTTTAGGTTGAGCGTTTTTCAAGGATGCCATTGCAAAATTTTTACATGAACAGTTGAACATGAACATGAACATGAACATGAACAGTACAAGAAAACTGTTATACAATGTATAACAGAAGTTTGTACAAGAAAACTGTTATACAATGAACTAGCCATATATAATGAAAAATATTTGAATTTAAGTGGTTCGATATATGAAAGTTTTACTGTGATTACTATTATGTGTTTGTATTAAAAGTTTTGGAAACTTTGGTAATTATGGAAAAGTCTTTTTTTTTTGTTCCAAAATTTGTTACAACAAATACAGTCAGTATGAAGTGAAATTTGAAAATTTTAATTTGTTCTACGGGGGAAATATTAATCTAGGAACAAGGAAATAAAAATATAAACAGAATTTCTTATACTCTGCACTTTAGTAAAGGGTACATTAACTTATGTATGGAGTTTGTAATCATTTCAAGGGATCATCTGCGGTATTAACATGTATTATATATATATTCTTGTTTAGCGTAAAATTCTGCTTTGAACATGTTCGCGTCCATTCGATTGTAAGATACCCCAAGAATAAATAAAGCAGGCACGATCAAATTTTCACAAATTGCTTCTTTTTCTGTCAGGGAAAAATATTAATGGAATGACAGCACTTGTTCGGGTAGCTGTTATACAATCACAAAAACTAATATTAAATATTAAAGAAAATAATAAACCTAGTTGCGTGAAATTCTACAGTCGTGTTTCTAATTATAGCTCGAATATATTCTAGAAATTATTGTAGAACAGTTTAACAGGTTCGAGTAACTGTTATACTATCATAAAAGTTAATTTTAAATAGACCACTTTGGGACTTCTATATAGACCACTTTGAGAATCACTGCTCTAAAGGGTTTTATTAAAATCAAATATTGTTGAACTGAAGGAGGAATTTGTTCACGAATTTGTTACCAGTAATTTTGTTATATTATTTTAAATTTTTGCAATATCAATTTTTTTTTTGTTTGCTTTTACTAAAGTATTATATTAATTTGTATATAGTGAAAAAAAAAAATCAAATTTTGTTTATATACATAAATAATATTTAATTATAACAAGTACACAAAATACATAAAATGTGAAAAATTAAGCAAAATTGTTATAAAAACAAAAGCAATAATTAAATATAAAAATAATAAGTATATAACAAAAATTTTATCTAAATTTTTATATTATTTTAATATTATAATTTAGTTGCATTCTTATGATACTTTACCTCACCAGCTTGTTTTGCCATTGTGTTAACTTGTTCCGGATCTCTGGCACCAAGAACAGATGAAAATACTGCAGCTAATATATTCTGTAGCAAAAGCGGAAAGAATAACAACAATAATAATAAACACAAAAAAAAAAAAAAAAAAACTAAAACAAAAGGAAACTCAAAAAAAAAAAAAGGAAAAACAAAAACCAATGAACCATGTAGCATAAACAAAAGAAATACAAAAAAACAATAATAAAAGAAAAACTAAAAACTACGATAATAAAATTACAAAAAAAAAAACAATAACAACAATAAAAATTTACTTTTTATGAGTATTTTAAATTATAATAATAAAATTTAAAAATAAAATAAATATTAAAAATTTTTAAAGGATTAAAAACTTTATAGAATTTCGAAAAAGAGAAATTTATTTTCATAATTTATTTGATGCCGCCCTACATTGGGACATAGAATGTAGAAAATTTTTGAAAATATTTTAAATTGGAATTTTTTTTCTATTTTTCTATTATATAAGCATTAGTACTTAACAAATTTATTTGATTTGATCTTTGGTAATCGTTATAGGCCTACAATTTATGATCTCACACATGGACTCATATAAAAAAAAATGATTTATTTCCTGTTTGACTTTTCATGTTTTAATTTTTTAACACTTAACCAGCATTTTATTACATTTTTCAATGTTAAATTAAATTTATTTGATTTGCTATTTAATTAAGGAGAAAACTGGTGCCCGAACAATATCTCGGTATTTTTAATATTTATCAATTAGAGTTATGAATACATTCAGTATGACCAATTCGGTCAAATCAAAAAATTTTGATTATTTTTTATGTTAATATACTTGATTTTCTGTTTAAATAAAAGATTCGACATCGATTAATATTTTGACTGAAATCTTTAGTTGAAATTTACATTGAAATTGGCCAAATAATTGGCCAAAAAATGTGCCAAAATTTAATTTTTCAAAATTCTGGGCAAAACAATTTTAGCAATTTTTCAGTGATTTTCATTAAATTAAAAATCAAATGCTTAAGAACTTATCCAATACTTATATTTATTTCATATGTGTATTATGCGAATTGTGCAAACCAATCACCACTCTATCACATACTAACACAAAAATATAAGAATATTTTCTTAATTTGCAGTTCATTTAGAAATTTTATTGAGTATACTTTTAAAATATTTAAGGGAATAAACCATAAGAACTTTAAATGATAAAAAGTTGCCTAATATTTCTATTTAATTTAAAAAGCATAAGACTCAACAGCATTAATTTCTAAATCAAAAAGCTTATACAAAAAATTTAACATAAATTTTATATTAAATTAATAAAAAAAAATTCCTCATTTCCCTTCAAAAAATTTCTATATAAATATTAAGTATAAGTATCCCAATTATACTTTCCCCCCAAAACTGTTATACTATATTATTGTAAATCAATAAAATCAAGAAAATTACCTGCATTGGAGATCCAGGATTATCAACTTTATCAATACCATCTGAAGGTGGTCCACCACCTAATATTGTTGTAATAATTTTAAGACCTTTTGTTGTTTATTTTTTGAAAATGAAAAACAAACAAAAAAAAAATAAATTAAAAAATTTTAAGAAAATATTTTTGTTATTTTTAAATAGAAATTATTAATTATTGAATTTAATTTATTTTTTTATTATTATTTGTATATATACCCATTGAAATGATATTGGTCCAAGGTGATGGAGGAAAACCATTATCAACATCATCAGATTTATTTAAAGCATAATTATTAAAGAACATTTGTAATACTGATGCTAACATATTTGACCATGAAAAACCGACAGCAGTTTGTTCTTGAATTTGATTTGATTGTAAATCTTCTTCGATATCATCTAAAGCGACTTTTTTTGATGCATTCGGTTTAACAGCAAATTTTCTTCCAGTTGATTCAATTTGTTGTTGATCTTCATCATCTTGTTCTTGTTCCTCTTCTATTTGTTGTTGTTGTTGTTGTAATTGTGGTTGTTCAGATTGTTCTTGCTTCAATTGTTCTTCTTTTTGTTGTTGTTCTTGTTGTTTTTGCTGTTGTTGTTCCTGTTGTTGCTGTTGCAATTGAAGCGCTCTATATTGTTGTGCTAATTGAGGACTATATACTGGTGATAATTGTTTTGGTTGATTTGCATAATATTGAGCTCTTGCTGCCTCATATTGTTGTTGATAATTTTGTTGTGCATACTGTTGTGGATATGCAATTGTTATAACAATAATATGTAAAAATATATTGACAAATAGTGTCCAACCAATCATTGTTCTTTTATTGTACATTCTAAAATCAAAGAAGAAGAAAATAATAAGAAATTATTATAAAAAATTTCAGTTGATAGCATTATGATAAATAGTATAATATAACAATTATTGTTACGATAATAAAATACAAAGCTTATGTCATAATAATAATATAATTCTTAAGTATCATAATACGTAAAGTGTCATAAAAGTTTATTGCATTCAACTCGAATAATATTGAAAGCAAATGTATAATAGTTAATAAATATAACGACAGTAAATTGCAAAGTATTTACTATTATGAAAATTATTTTTAATTATTTGACTACTGTTGTATAACAGAATTATATTTTCATATTATTGTTTTAAATTTTCTCCTTTAAAGCTTTTCAAAAAAAATACAATTCGGAATTTTCTCCAATTATTGCCGTCGGAATTTTATTGCGCATGTTTTATTTATATAGTATAACAGTTTCATTCATAAATACAGTATATTAGTTTTTAAATTTTTTTTTTATTATTAAATTGATTCTATTTTTGATTTTGATAATTTTGAATGTATTTCTACTTCCTTCATAAGCCATAACGTTGCAATCAAGTAGTAGTGAAAAATAGCAATCAAGTAGTACGGAATAAAATTCATTAGGTGTTTTAAAAAATTGCATGTATATTTTTATGCTTATTGGAAAACATACTCTTGTCACATTCAGAACAGTAGTGTCCTTTTTTTACATTAATTTATAATGGTATATATTACAAGTTATTTAAAAGTACGGTAATCAGTGTTGCGTAGAGTTAAAATTGTCAATTGATTATATTGCGAAAAATTAGGTTAACAAGGCTCTGGGGTTCAATAAATAGATTTATTATATATTCCTCAATTAATTTTTAAAATAAGGACCTCAATGGCATCAACTATATTCGATACTTATGTTTCTATTGAATCGAGTATCTTGAGAGAATCAATCTCTTTCAACAATAAGTTCACGTACAGAGATCCAGGGGCCATGTTCTATTTAGAGGTCAATTTTATACTATTATTAAAGTTGTATTAAGTATGCATTGTGTTTGTTATGTATGTAATTGCATTCATCACATAAATAATAAATTCTTAATGTAATGTGTGGCATAATTGTCGTTAAATCGTAAATACGGTATTTATCCAATTCTATAAACCCATTCCATGAATTTATATGTGCATATTTAAAATTTCAAGTGTAAACTAATTTTCCCAAATATTTTTATTAAATTTAATGTAAATTGAATCATTTTTCATTTTAAATAGAATCTTAATTATTCATATAAATATTTACATAATTTTACGGTATTTTACCTTTAATTACTATATAAAATAATATAAAAAATTGAATAATAATTACACATGAAATATTTCTAAGAAAATATTTAAATAATTAATTTATGATAATTATATTTACAATTCCACTTTGCTTATTACAAAAATTTTTAATATAATTTTGTATAACACATATAAATATTTATTCAATTTTGTAAATAAATTTATTTAAATGCAATATTTTCAATATGTGTATATGCCTATATATACAAGTACCTAGGTATTTAATGAAATTGTAATATTACTATAATATCAGTGAAATTTTAATAAGTAAATTTAATTTTCTTATTTATAAAGTAATTAATACTTTAATTTAAATTGATTGAATTGATTTCTTTAATTCTTGAAATATTTACGTATATAAATTTAACACTTTAAATAAATTGTTATATTTAACAATATTTTTATAAAACAAATTACTTGATTTATTAAAATTTTAAGAATTATTAAAAGAATGTATAAGAGTTTACTTTGCTGGTTATAACAGAATTAGTATTTAAGTAAAGTTTATCGTATTTATAGAATTGACTTTAGTGGTTTTCTTTAACATCTTAACAGAAATCTAATTTGATCTTATATGTATTTCGCTTATATATATTTCAATTAAATTAATATTATACCTGGGACCATACTATGCAATTCGATTTTTATAAAACGATTTTCGTTTTCGGAAAAATAGTAAGGTGGTACTAATCAATTTGTATGGTACTTTTCTATTTCTGGAAATATAAAAATCGAATTACATAGTAGGGCCCCTAGAAATGCTTTCATAATGCACAATAGTAATGTGATTAGGGCCCCTGGACATAGTAGGGCTCCTGGACATGCTTTCATAATGCACAATAGTAGGGCCTCTGTGGACATGCTTTCATAATGCACAATATTATAAGTAATTAACCGACCATCAAATTTCCATAACATCAAATTTCAAAAACCCTATGCGTATAAAAACACATTCTTGTGTTATTTCTAATGTTATGTTCAGAAACTCAAATACTCGTATGTATTTAAAATATTATTGCATTTATACTGTACAAATGTATAACAGATTAATTTTATGCTCGCATATAATTGAACATAAATTAAAATGTTATAATTAATTTTTTATTTAACTTTCTTTTATATTATGTACAAGGTACAACTTCCAACATCTTTGTAAACTTATACCCAACATACATAATTAATTTATCATACAGAGAAATTTGTTAACAATTAATTATCACAACTATTCAAATTAAAATTTCTCATTTTTTCTATATTATATAAGGTCAACAATAAATTTTATTCTCTTTTACTATTATGTATGTTAATTTATTATATCGGGTGTTAATAATTAGCATACTTATGTAAGTTATATAAATTTTTATACATACTTGCTTCTATGATTATAATATTAACAGATAACAGTGCTTTTACAATTAAAAATTTATAATATGGCATATTTTAAATAAGAATTTTTAAATAATAAATTAATGTTACTGTTAAAACAATTTTCACTTCTATTCATTACTTTTAAAATCAATAAACAGTGTACAATTAGGGTTGCCATTTTGGTTTTATTTTTATACCAAGAATGATTAATATTTTTTACATTCGGTAATTTTAGTTTCACATAGAATCCATAGAATTCTTAATTTTTTGTAATTAAAATTTTTTGGTATTCAATCACAAAACAAGAATAATTTGTTTGTGGACCACACTTTTCTTTCACGATCCCGTTGGTTTCCGAATTAAAATTAATTCGCCTAATCGCCTTTATAAAAGGCAAAATTAAATAAAAAGTTTTGTTTTTAAATGTTTGAGTGTTATTCTTTTGTTTTTCCGATTAGTTTTTCAAAAAAAACGTTACCATATTAGTTATTTTTTTGCGAGAATTTTAATTATTCACTGTTCACACATGCAATTAGGTGGAATGTATACGGAGTGTATAAGCAATGATTGTAAGAGAACGGAAAATAATTGGAAATTTCAGTGTGTTTAATAGGAGCAAAAGGACAATAAAATTATTTTCAGTTAGTTATCTCTATGACCGAGAAAATTGAGAGAATTTATTTTCAGATTAAGGAAATAGTAAAAATGTCAAAGTAGTCGCAGTTTGTTTTTAAAAAATCGCATTGAGAACATTTTTTTTCGGTTGACAATCGGTAATATTTTTTTTTGTCAGGTGGCAATCCTAGGTAGTGCATACAATTAATGCATAGCTTCTCTCTCTCTCTCTTCCTCTCTATTCTCTTATATTTTTAATTTGTTAACACATAATATTTCTACATCGTTCCAATTTATTTAACTACAATTTAACAGGTTATTATATAATTGTATTATCAATACATACATGCATACGTACATATATTGATTATTGTTCGTTCATAAATCAAAATTATAAGACAATAGCTGCCAATCGCTTAGTATTGTTGTAATTATGACTATGTATATAGAATTGGAGAAAAAAAAAACATAATAACATTTTTGTTAGTTTTATTTTTTAATTATGGTAATGCTTAATTGGACCTACTTTCTTTTTATATACATAAGTAAATACGTACATATTTGTATAAACTCATACAATAATATTTCAGTTATTTTATAATATTCTATCTTACTCTAACTTGTAATATTTTAATGTGTTTTTAAAAATTCTTTAATTCTATTGTGTTTTAAATTCTTTTTCTATCTTTTATTTCAATTAACATCAAACTGTAAATTTATGATTGAACGAATTATGATTGAATATGTGATATTGAATGATGAGTGATGACTATATTATCATTACTATTATAATTAAAGGTTTAAGTTGGATTTGGATTTTTAAATTATATGCTCTTCTAACATTCTATTATAATCGTGATAATTTATAACGGAATTTTTTTTTTTTAATAATTTCAATTATTTAATAGAACGAACGAAAATTAAATAACATGAAAAAAAACCATAATAATAATAAGAATGGCAAAAGAAAATAAATTATATTAAGCATTTGCTCTAAACAACTTTAGGGTATGATTATTGAAACAAAAAAGAATTTATGAGCCCGGAAGCCAGTTTAAAGGATCATCTTAATTGTAAATAACATTCCAGGAGGATCTTATATAATTGTCCTTTAATTTTAATACTTTAAATCAAATATAATATTCTGTTCAAAATATTTTGAAATTGACGCACAAAAAAAGGCG
The DNA here is from genome assembly GCF_029603195.1 of Condylostylus longicornis. NCBI lineage: Eukaryota > Metazoa > Arthropoda > Insecta > Diptera > Dolichopodidae > Condylostylus > Condylostylus longicornis. The sequence continues at coordinate 5,074,559 of NW_026577975.1, read as the reverse complement.
AAAATAATTAAAAATAATGAAATTATATTGAAAAATTGGAAAATCAGTAAAATAAGAGGACAAGTCAAATTGATAAATTTGTTTTACTTAATCTCGATTTATAATATGCTAGGCTTTTTATTATGGCGAATTCGCCAGGTAATTTGACAACAAATGTGACAGTTTTCTATTATGTATGGCGAATTCGCCGCACTCCTTCACGAATTTGACAAAATGTCTGATAAATGAAGTATATGTATTCGAATTTGTAGAAATTTTAAAAAAAAAATTATTTGGGTTAGTTTAAGTACTTTAAAATATTTTCAATATTGTTCAGTGCTGCCATTGTTAAAAAAAATTGTTGAAAAACTTGTTGTAAACCATACATACATAAATGCCAAGTGTTAGAGCATTTACCTTAGTTGAAGAGAATAAGAAATATTTTATAATTATTTCAAAAATGCAAAAATAATATAAAAAATTTCTGAACATTAAAATCTTAATAATAAAAACTGAATTACTGACCATTACAAAATTTACAATAAATATTCTTTATCATTAAGATTAATTATAGAATCTTTAATGTGTAAAGAATATTATACCAACATTGATATCATAAAATATTTCCTATATAATGTCCAATATAATGGAAACTATAATTTATTCTGCACACTACAATATTATACAAGAAATATCTTTTAATCGTTATAAGAGTGAGGATTTTAATAAAATAATTTGAAATTATTTAGTTTGATAAATAATAATTGATTGAAAGCATATGGATGGATTTTAAAATGCAGGGATAAAAAATATCGATTTTTATAAGAAATTTTTGAAATAACTAAGAAGAATAAATCAGTAGAAAAATATAAATTTAAAATAACAATAGAATTAATATTGAATTTATATATAAGGCAGATATGGTATTAGAATTTTATTGTTTCATAGAAATCCGAGAAAATTTCTATATAGGGTAAGAAAATATAACGATCTAATTAATATTATCCTGTTAACGCTACTATAATCTTAGTTCATTATAATCGATAATAATAAATACATCCACCTTATTGTTTGCTTTTATTGTTTTTATACTTATTTTAAAAAAATTAAATTGATTTTAATTATATATACAGACACAATATTACTGTAGTATTTTTAAAAATTATCCAATTATTCTGTAAGTTTTCGAGTTGATACTCGTTTATTTTTATGTTGTAATATTCTTATACAATTATAAAATCAATGATATTCTGTTATTTTAGTTCTTTAATGTAAAGAAATTCCAAGGAATGAAATCAATTTTTTCTTCAAGTGCTAAGAACCTAATTAATTATTTTATCTTATGTATAATATTTAAAACATCATTATTATTACAATTACAGTTAATATTACAATTATCTCTGGCATTAATTTCAATTATTTTTTCAAGTACTTTAACAATATAAGTCTAAATTTATATTTGAATACTAAAATATTTTTTAATTTTTCTATACCCTGGGATGTATTTAATTAAAATTTTTAAGAATTTTTATAATATTTTGAGTACAGCTATAATTATAAAATAAAATATTTTTGTTTTTAATGAAATTTTGATCTCTTTAACCCTTGATTGCCAATCCATTTCACTTGTTTTGCTGACCGTGAGTAAACGTGAGTAAATTTTACTCACACATCATAAAATAACCAAAAAAAATACTAATTATTAATCTAAATAAGAGGACAAGTCAAAAGAAATTGCCAAATTTTTTTTTTTAATGTTGAATCACTCTGGAAAAATTGTAATTTATCCCCATTTTTTATATCCCTCATATCCCACTTTTTGTTTATTTTCTTGTGTTAATACAAACTAATGAGTAAATTTTAATCACACAAACGGTAGACTTCGCACTTTTTTGGGTGTTTTTTTTTTGGCTACAAACAAATTTAATGCATTAATACGAAATGAAATATGAGTAATAAAATATGAGTAAAATTTACACAATGTTGTCAAAATCTTGATTTTAGAAAAGAAAGACAATATTTAAAACAAAGAAAATTGATTTTTTTTATTATTTTACTGTCACTTTTGCCTACTAAATATTAAATACGGAATGTGAGTAAAATTTATTCAGAAAAATCAACAAAATTTTCATATGTGAGTAAAAATTACCCACAGACTTTTAAAAATTCAATTACTGTGTAAAAATAGTAATATACGGACTCATGGTAATTAATATTAGTGAGATATTATTTATATATTATAGAACGCACTAAGGTAGAGGCAATTAAACACAACATATTAAAGATATTCGCTTTTAAAGTTCGATGCGAGTATAAAATGAGTAAATTTTACTCACGGGAGGCAATCTAAGGTTTGAATGGTATATAAAGAAGATTTTATTTAATATTAAATGTAAATTTTTAAATCTATATAGAAAATTAAATTTATTTCTTTAGAATAAAAATATTTTTAAAAAAATATGTTGAATATTTTCAATTTTTATGAAATTTTTTTTTATAATGATAAAAAATCATAATATTTATTTATTTTTCCCTATATTTATGTAAGAATAACTATTTTATTACTAGTCATGCATGAAATATATGCATATTTACTTGTATATGTATATAATATGAGTAAATAAAGAAAATTTTATATATATATGTATTTCAATTCTAAAATAAGAATGAAAATTTTTAAATATTTATGATAACTTTTTTCCTCTATAAAAATGCGAATAAGAGTAACTAAAATATTTTCCCTTAAAAAATATTACAACTGTTGCACATTTTATATTTGATTTAAAGATGATAGTATATGTAAAAAAATATTCAAATAAAAATTTTATTAACATGACTAACTGATATAGTGCTATCATCATTACACATATACTCGTAAGGTGTTCCTTATAGCACAATAGAGAACACTCAAAAAACTAAATTTCAAAACCATTTTTTTTAATACAATTGAACAGTTGTATGGCAGTATAAGAATAAAACCAACAATTTTGGCCTGCAAATCCTAGAACGATACAGAACTTTCAAGCTGAAATAAAGATCAAATATGCAAGCTCCTCAAAATCGGCTTATAATCAAATTTTAATTTCAATATAGCACAGATGAGGGCGTCACATGAATTGCTCGCTATCATTTCTAAATCAAATATCGTCCGAATAAATGTTATCCATATACACTTTAAACGAAGCAAAACTTGTAGCACTAAACAGTACAATTTTCTAATTTGATAAAACTTGTAGAGTCTTTTATGAATATGTATAGGTCTCAATTCATAAAGAACAATTTAATTTATTAACTCTTCCGTTTATTGCTAACTAAAAAAGAAACAATTGCCAATGACTACAAATTTTGCAATAAAAGAAAGTTTTATGGATTTTATTAATGATTCAGTTCTATTTAAGAACAGCAAATTTAATAATTTAGCACTACACGAACAGTCACAGAGTCGAAGAATTCAATTATTTGAGAATACCACTTTTACATTAAGTTATTAGAATATATTTTATATAGTGATAAATGTCTACAAATGAGCATATTAAATCAATTTGTCTGTTAGTTAAAGTATCATGAAAATTCGGCTGTAAGAATGTTAACCCTGTCGTAAATTTTACCTCGGTAAAAAAATAAAACTTACCCTATTTAAACATAATAAATATATTTTGAAATACATCTAGTATATAAGAATGCCTCAAGTATTTTTAACTCATATGTAATTCTTATTCTAATATTATACTTAACTATAAATAAAGTAAATGAATACATGTAAGTAAAAAATTTTCATTTGAATTTACCTTGGATCATATTATTATTGTTAAAAAATCATAATATCAGTTACACAGTCATACTTACATTACATTCATATTGTATATGCAGTTACCATAACGATTTTTCGAAAATATTCAAAATACACAAACACGCTACATTGAGTTGAAAAAAGATAATATATAATAGTTCTTTAAAAGTACAATAATAATAATAATAACAGTACGGAAAAACAAGTATAGTGAAAAAAGAAAAAAAAAAAAAATAAAAAATCAATTTTCAATTTTCTTTTCTTAAGAAAAACTAAAAATGAACAAGATAAAATAATAAAATGCGAGTATAAGAATAGAATAGTGAAAATAACGTAACTCTATATACAGGCCCAGTTCTAATATGTACATCGATGCCTTACGCTGTTTCTAAAACGCCCCCTCCCCCCCACTAGCTTTCATAGCAATGAAAAATATGCAAAATTAGTCATCTGTAGAATTTAAAGCCTCAAGTTAAACGTAAGGGAAAAAATTTCTGTTTTTTTTAATTTTGTTTTTTTTTTTTTTAAAGTTTTCAATGGTGCCCCTGTTTTCCTGCGCTCATTTCAAATGCTTACTTTTCATATATGGTAGATCCGGCCCTGGCTATATATATGAAAACTGTTACCAGCGAAGAAAGCACATCACGGTAAAGTATCCACAACAAATTTCACATTTTTTATTTGAAAAATACACCGTTTTGTATACGTGTATGCATTTAAAACCTATACAATATAAATACAGAGGTTTTTTTATTATTTATTTCAGGAAGAAAGAACCTTATTAGAAAATATAAATGTTCCGGATTTGCAAATAAAAAGGTTATACGAAAAAGCGGAAAAGCATAACCTCTGGAATAGAGAAAAAAATATTGTAAATCTTTAGTTTTATTTAGGAAAAAGAAGAACCATTTAAAAAAAAAAAATGGAAACTTTAAAAAATAAGGAAATAGAAATTTCGAATTAAAAATTTTTCAATTTGTAAAAATTTATTTTTTTAATATGAAATTCTATTTTGCACTTGTGTAGTAGCTAAATTGTAAGTACATAGCCCATAATCTTTTCATAATTGATTTCCAGTATAATTTTATACTCTTTTAAAATGCTAATTATCTGCATTTTGTACCGATTCGAATGTTGTACGGAAGTTGAATATGACGAGTAGAGTAGGTACTTGGAAAATAAATTGGTTGGTATAATAGAAGAAGAATTCAAGTATTCAATAATTGATGCTCATAATATTACGAGTATGGTGAAAAATATTTAAATAATTTTGAAATAATAATAAAAAAATTTATAAAATTTTTAACATTTAAATTGAAATTTAAATAAAAGGCTTAATCTTTTATCTTAAACTATTTCCGTAAGTATAATTTCAAAATCTTTAATTTTGCTTCTGTGAAAAGATTCTGTGATCAATAGACAAAATTTATTAATAAAATGAAAGTGGAATTAAAAATTTAAAAGCGTAATTTAAAGCTGACAAAAGAAACAAAATAAAAAATTATTTTAACTTGCAAAAGGAACTGAAAAAGCGGAAAATTCAGCAGACTACACAATAATGTTATGATATAATGTTAATGCATTCTACCCCGTTATCACCATTGCCGTCATTGATTACAATAAATGGCCTATATAAGCCATCCGATTCTCTTGAGGAATCGATCTAAATTCTCGATGTTAATCTTTGATATCGCTTTCAGTCCCGCCACGCTTGCTTTATGCCGCGTGACTATATTCCTTTCTTCTCCATTTTCCCTTCTTGTCCATTTTCCGGTAACTGCGACACGTCGTATTGAGGGACAAGGCTAACTTAGAATCATGCTCCCACAACAGCTAGTTTCTCGTGTAGACTGCCGTCAGAAAATTACGTAATTCTATTTTTATATAAAATTTTAATTGATCGCATTTATAACTCTATTCATTTTTTATTTTCAGTGTCAAATTTTTTGTGGAGACTGTCCAGTATGTTTTTCTTCGAATTTCAATCTTAATTTTTAATTCAATCGATATCATTTTAATTTTAGAATCTTTTACTCCCATTCTTACTATTCCTTCACACTTTGGAACTTAAGACAAAAGTTGCTAATAAAATATCACAACTAAAGTTATTTCTTGAAAATCTTAACTTTTTTAATTGCAATGAGATGCAATATTCGCTAAGTTTTGAATTTCGAGTTTATTATGTGAGAAAAGGAACGGAAATTTTTTCACTTTTAATCTAAAATTTTCCAAAAAAAAAAATTACTTCCAATTTTTCAATATTAATTTTATTTTAGTTTTTTTTACTGTTATTGTGTTGATAGCAAGTCAATCCACCCATTTTACTAAATTACCCGAATACTCATAATTTGAACTCATTGAATTATTAAAATATATACTTTTATACTAATTATGACTGGTTATATTGGTAATTGTAACGAGTATTTAATAAACTCAATTTAGAAATAAATAAAAATATTCTTAAACCAAAACTGAAATTGATAACCTTAAGCATAAATTTAAAAATATATTTACTAGAAGGGTTTAGGTTCTCATACTATCATGAAAATAATAAATGAATATTGTTATAAAATTTTGAATATGATTTAGAAAATAATTATTTTAATAAATAATAAATTTAAATATATACATACATAAGTACATACATGCATATGAGAATGACCACATTTTTCTACCTGTGTATATTTTATTATATAAAAATAAATTTTTAATATACTTTAGAAATATAAAATAATAAAAATGAATAATTAAATTTATAAGCCTCAATAAACTTCTAAATTAAAATAAAAAAAAAACGAATTTATTTATAATTTATTTTTTTAAAATATAAAACTAAAACCCTTATCTAAAATCTAATTAAAATTAGAAAAAATTTAACCAATATTGGTTTATATACGTACTCGTATATAAAAATAAAGGTAGAAATGTATATGCTTACTTTGCTATTCGGATCAAACCAATTGGTTTGTAAAATAGCCCATTTCGTTTTATCAATTAAAAATACTTCTTGAAAGTGGGCTACTTTACAAAAAATAGTTTTTAATACTTCATCAAAAGTTCTACATATTTAAAAATATTCTTTTAATATAATGAAATTTAATATAATTGCATACTTTTAGTATAAAAACAATATTAACATCAAAATGGAATTAAAAAATTACAAGTGTTAAATACAGTTAAATTTGTAATAAAAGTAATGTGTCTACCCAATGTTTCCGGTTTCGAAATAATAAATTAGCAATAAATGACAACAATACGGGCGGTTTCGCATTAGGTGGTAAAAAATCCGGTGGCAATAGACTGTACATCCACACTGCCGGCCCCCACCCCTTCCCCATATCTCTCAAACCATACTATTTTTGCTGGAAATTGATCAAAGAACCATCCCTACCATCTTATATGCGAAAAACCCTATATAATTTGGAGAATTTTGACAAAACCTTTGTAGAGATTCATTTTGTTTATGAAATTCTAGTTCCATGTGTGAAAATTACGATGTTGGAAGCTGAATATTTGAAATCAAATGAATTAGCACATTTCTTTTTAAATTTATTACTAAAAATACCCAAATGGGTACTAAAATACCCAAATTTATGGTCGAATTATTGTATATGGTAGAAATTGGCAGGATTTTTATTATCAATATTTTTTTATTTTGATTCTTAAAATAATTATAAATTTATTTTAAAATGAAATATTTTGAAAAGAAACAATAGTTGGCTTCCATACCAATTAATTAATCAATAACACTATTATGTGGGAAAATTTTTATTGAAACGCCCTTTATTTATTACACCTAATTATTACATAAATTTTGTGGGCTAAAGCGTTGTGTGCTATACAAAATCATGTCTTATACTTTATATTAATTTGTAAATTATACATACATATTTAATATGTGTACCCACATTTTTTGTAATATTCACATATTTGCTTGTTTAAACTTACATATTATATATATGAGCATTGTATGCCTATAATTAATTTTTAAGCACATACTTTGTTGAACCTATACGCATATAAATTCCAAAAAAAATTGCATTAATTTCAAAAATACATGCATATTTTATGAAATTTTAGAATACGAAATTTCCAAATTAGCAAATATACAAATGATATAGAGGGACACTGAATAATTCCATCAGAATTTATATGAGTGTGGGTATGGAATGTCCGATATCACCAATTATTACGTGTGAATAGCATAATTACATACTATATGTTAGTTCTCATATATGCTTCGTATGGTTATCATGTTATTTTTTTTTTGTTAGGCTTGTAATTAAAATGTCACAAATGCAAAATTGTATGGCCACCAGTAAAATTTTTTTTTGGGGTAAAATATTAGAAAAACAGCAATTTTTTTTAAAGTTATGAAAACAAGTTCAAAATTAGGTTAAACAACCCTTTATTATCAAATTTGTTTTTCTCATTTTTCATGACCTTAAAAATTTTCAAATTTGTACAATAATAAAAAAAAAATTTGTTTTTGATTTGCATACAAACAACAATAAAATGGCAATTGCAATTTGCGTAAAACAATGTGGGAACTACAAACGAGAACATAATATGCAAATAGTGCATGCAAAGGATTCAATATAAAATATTTTCATTTCAAAATGATTCCAATTAAACGCATTCAAAAATTTCTTTAAAAAATTGAAAAAAAAAAGAAAATGGAATTCAAAACACGACACAAGAATTTGCTGGAACATAAAATTGCTATGTTCGAAAATTTCGAATGTTTTTTTTTTATTGTATTTCCTACTTCTCATTTCAGATCAATTAAAATTATTGGTAAGAATTAAAAATTATTATTGGTTTTATGGACTTTTATAATTAAAATTATGAAATTTACAAGGTTTAATGCAAAAAATCGTGGTTTTCTGCAAATTAAATGATTATTTCGCAATGTTATAATTATTATATCCAAATGAAATTAAAATATTTTCACAAAATTAATTGTAAAATTTTGTGTATAATTAAAAATATTCGAATAATATGTATGTCCCAAGCATATACATATGTGCGAAGCAAACAATGCTGACCTCTGAACTCTTTCTCGAAAAATGTCAAATTTTATATAAAAAAATTTTTTGTATGCCGCGCTCTGAAGAGTTTATTAGCGACCGCATTGCATACAAGAGGGGAGAATATTTGTGTGGGAATTCACTTCTCCACGGTAGGGAAACGTAAATAAATTATTTTTGAGAGATGTCTGTTTGTGGCCGCTCATATATCAAGTTTGACTAAACCGATTTTAATAAGATTTTATATTTGAGTTTATTTTATGATTATATTTTGTGAATTTATTTTCAATTATGTATTTTCAGATTTTTTCGGGATATGATGTCTCATAGGGTTAATTTCAAACAAGGTTCATAGAACACAAAAATTCTTGAACTTTATAGAGCTCAATAAAAGTTATTTTTTAGTTCTTAGTATAAACAAATTTTAAGCATGGCATATTCTGATCAATTTTACATAAAATGACAAGTCAGCTAAGGCCGGTTTTATTAGAGACCCCCTTAGAGATCATGCATAAATTTGAAGAATTCTTTAAAACGAATTTTATTTAATATAAAACCGCTTACAAATCACCAAATTTAATTCGAAAACACTTCATAACTACTATGTATACTCGACAAATACCCAATTTACATTCATATACATACATATTTAAAATATATGTATGTACAAATAAATTTTTTCACGTATGTAATGAAAAATCCAACAATAACTATATAGACAACAACTTCTTTCTCATATCTATTGCATACCAAACAGAAATGAGCTTTTACAAATAAAATTTATTTTCAAAATTGTCGTCTTTTTTACATGACAATGTTTTTTTTTTTGGCAGCAAGCATACATTGTACTTCCATACTAAACATTAAGTATACAATATCCGTTGCATATGGCTGTGTGTGTGTATGTAAATACATTAGGCGTACTTACATTATAAAATTAAATTCAAATCGCGAAATAGAAAGTTTTTCATTTGAATGTTGAATTTGGAATTTTTGAAATTGCTATTTGTTTTTTTTTTTTTTAGTTACTGAAGAAGAAATTTTTGTTAGTCGAATAAAAATGAAGGTGGAAATAAAGAGAAGAGTGTATAACAGAAATTTTGTGCAATAAATATTATAAATATTTTCTCTATAGCCACACATTGTGTACATATTTAGATATTTTGTTGCCAATTCCAATAATGATGAAATGATATTAAATTTTACAATTAATATTCAAGATTAAAGCTGATAAGTGTGTGCAAAAGTGTTTCGATTAAAATATTTAATTAGATTTAATGTGTATACTCAAAACTTATGTAATTTTATATTTAAAACAATTGTAGAAAATTAAAATGTGATCTGTTTAATGTATGACCTATGGTATGAATGAATTTCAGTGAAATGGAATAAGTTATCAGAGATTTATTGATGACAATCGAACATTGACAATTTGTTATTTCATTTTCCAGAGTCAATTACTGTAATAAACATAGGCAGTTAGCATATTCTATCAGTATTTTAGAAAATTAATTTAGAGTGAATATTATTTCTTGTTTATTCTTTCATTTTCTTAAAAGAGCTTGTATATCAGAGCATGAGTGTTCTGCACAGCCCTACATTCCAATAAAGAAAATTTAATTCTACAAGACTATTTTCAATTTCTTTCTTCAACACAATTTTGTAACGAAACAACTGTTTTCAAAGAGTTGATACGGCTAGGCAAAGAGTTGATCTAGAAAATTTTTTAGATATGTTCAAAAGCAATGTAAAATAGCACATAGGCTTCCTCACAAGGCACTGATAGCTCAAAAGGCAACTAAAGAAATTGAAACAAAATCCTCTTTAAAATTTTACAAAATCAAACACTTAGAAATTTAAAAATTTTTTATACAAAAAAAAAATTAAAAAAATTTAGTTAGCTTTTATTAGAAATTTGACAAAAAAAATTTTTCAAAAATTCATTTTTAATTTATAAATTGATTCGAATGAACTGCAAAAAAAATTTTTAATTAAATATTTAAAAAAAAAAAAATTGAAAAATTGAAAAATTTTAATAATTTGAGATGGAAATGAGGAAGGACCTTAAATGCTCAACATAATTGGTATTGAAACGAAATGAAAAATAATGGATCTATTTTGAGAACTGGATTGATATTTTTGGCAATATTCAAAAGGAGTCTGAAAATTTTGGAAAAATTTTATTAAAATAGAATTAACCAGTAGTTAATAATTAATTAATTAATAATCAATTTTTAGTAAAATCAAGCATCAAGTCAGATTTCAATGAGTACATTATGCAAGAATATATCCAGAAACACGGAAAATTCAGAGCCATTTTGTTCAAATGGCGAATTTAACAATTTGAAGAAAAAAAATACAATGAATACTCGTAATGTTACAAATTAAAAAAGTTTTCAAATGTAAGTCATATAACTACAACAACTCTTAACAAAAGAGGCAAGTAAGTGAAACTATTCTAATTGGTATTATTTCATTATTTTTGGTATTATTTCATAAATAATACCGAAGCATAGTTTACTATATTCGAAAGAATTCGTCTATTTTGTATAATATTAAGGAATAATGTCATAATCTATATCATAGAGTTCGCAATGTAGATTTTCTCTCAAGGATTAATTTCTTTAGTTACCTTTTGACGTAACCGTGTTTTGTCGGAAGCGTGTATGCCCCATTTTCATGGATTTTGAACATTTCTATAATTTTTTAGAAAAAATATTGTTGGCCGTATCCAACATTATAACCTTTAAATCAACATTTTTAACCTTTAAGAATGTTTTCTATAAGAGTTATATAACTATATTATGTACTTCGGTCAGACCCAAATTAAATACAATTCCTGCCTTTACTCTACTAGATATCTATATAAGTAATTTTTTGTTAATTTGTGTAAATTTGGCAGCTCAATGTGTTTTTGAGTTATTTCTGTTTCCCGCCTGCTCGTAGGCGGGTCATTCGAACACTGATCCAGAATTATTAGAAACAGAGTGATAAATTTACAATATTCCTAATAATAAAGAAAATTTTAATCAAAAAACATGAATTTAATGAAAATTTATAAAAATGTTAAAATTATTAGCAATGTATACACGTTTTCAATATTAAAGCAAATCTTAATGAGAAATGTAAATCCTATACATTTGTTATTCAAAAATTCTAGAATCTATATCCTCATTTCATCTGTAATTTTAATTAACAATAATTCTTACAAAAATTTCAAAATAACTAAAATAGAATGAGGTTAAAATTTTAAATAAATTTAAAAATATTTTTATTTCTCAAGAACCCCCAAAAAAAAAAAAAAAATATTTTAAGAACATTTTCCAAACAATGAACACTTAAATTTATTTTGTACCCGTAGTATAACAATTATTTTTAACAATGAATAAAAATTTTTCATTTAAATAAAATATAAAAGGTACTCAAAAATATAATTATAAAATTATATTTAAAAAATAAAAAATTTTCTTTTTTATTTTAAAAAAAATTATAAAAAAAATTTCTCAAAATTATATCGGATTACTACATGGATTCCCAACAGCTCAAATCCCAACGTATCTGCTTGATTTTATTTTTAAATTCGAAAACAACAGTGTGTATTGCTTTGATTTAAATAAATTTTAATCGAGTCTATGTATGTACCATCTAACATACATAATCACGGTATATATAGTATACACACCCATATGTACATAGCAATTATAAATGAAATTTCTTCTTAAACAATACCAAGTAACCCTATATACACAAAATGGTAGTTATTATGGTAAAAATTAAAAAAAAAACCGTAATATAACACAAGATTTAACACTAATTTGATGTTTAATGCCACCATTTATTTACAAGAAAGCAATACAATACAAAGAAAATTTTCTTCTGGAAAACTCTCAAACAAAATGTTGATGTTGTTCAATTGATGGTTAAAAAGAAAATATGCAAGAGAAAACCAAAAAAAATGTTTAAATGTCAGAAAAGCTTAAAACAAATTAAGTAGAAAATTTTATGAAAAAAAAAAAAAAATAATAAAGTCAAAGTTTAAAGTTTCCCTTGGCACCCGCATATACAAAATAATAAAAATTACAAAATAAAACGAAAAAAAAAAATTCTGAGAAATTTGTGAATTTTCATTTTTTCACTACTCTCTATTTCTCTCTGAATATACAACCATACAATATGATATTCAAACTTATTATAAAATTTTTAAGTTGACATTGACATAGCGTAAAAGGCAATTCGTCTCTCACAGTCCCACACATTAATAATATTCTCAATCTCTTCATATCATACTCATTCTCCTATATACCACATACACTACTGTGTTATTCGTTTACTATCAAATTATATATGAATTTTTTTTTAATACTACTGCATTTTTTCTTTGCAACTTCAATTAAAGTTTTATTATAGAGATTTTCTATTTTTACCGAACGTAGTGCATATAACATTAAGAGTAGGCATTGTTATCGTCTCTAATGTCGGTTTTTTTTGACGAAAATACATTTCCCGGTATAGTGAAGAAACGAAACAAAACTATTTCTAGTGAGATGTCTGTATGTCAATCTGTTGCATTGTGCATTCTTAGCTATTTCTCCAAATCGGTTGAACCGATTCTCTGAAACTATTTTTGAATAATTCAATAAATAAGCTTCTGGTTTGTTAACGAAACTATAAACCAAGTTTGTCACGTTTTAGAAAAAACAGACACTTGTATATTTAGAACCAAAGGCACATTTTTATTGGTATCTTTACTAGAAGGTGAGCTTTGCTAGGTTTCTTAGTACTTGCAGAAAGTGTGTTACATAAATTTTCGTAATCTTGTCAAAGATTTTTGTTTGAATACAAGAATATACTCACAATCGAAAAATTAGACGTAGCAGTCGACTATATACTGACCACACATCAGATTTTCGTTTTTTTTTTTTCAAAAATTTTTAAATAGACAGAAGATATCAAAAAGCAATGCATTGAATTGAAAATAAAAATTTTTTTTACTGAAAATTATTTTCACTTTTTATTGCGAAAAAATTTTGTATCGAAAACCAAAAAAAAAATTTTTCACTATTGACGGTAATTTGTCAATAAAAGTCAACAGACTAAAAAATTTGTTGGAATATAAAAGTTCTCAGTTATCTGTTCTACGGAGATAGGTGAAATTGTTGCATGTGATTAATATAATTCGAATTTTTCAAATTTACATTGAAATTTGATTTGAACTTGGTATTATGTTTGACTTCCATATTTAATTAATGTGCATCACAATTGATGGGTGCATAGTGATACGGTCGATTCTATCTGATTCAATATGTATATAGTAAAAGATGCAAACACAAAGATCTCTTCTTATCATTCAGTTCATTTGATGTGGATGACGGGAGATTACGGCGTGGACGGTAATGAGAAAAATTCTTGATCTCACCGGGAAGAAAGTGGCAACTCTTTTCATTGGACCGGAAACATGCTTTTGGGTGCCATGTATAACGGTCCTGCGCACCTTGAATGGTTGAGATGAACGGACCACGGTTGATTTGAGATAATTGATCGGGCCTATTTCACTCTAAAAATTTATGTCTCCTTTGGGACCGAGGGGGCGGGAACTAACCAAACTTGATCGTTCAGATTTGAGGTCTGTGTTCTCGCTGAACACTTTATCGAGGTCCATCTGAAAAGGATGGAAAAGGCAGAGTACGACGTTTTCCGTTTTTGCCTAGGAAACGATCAAACGGTAGGGCACTCATAATCAGTCATATTCAACAAAATTATAACAAACTTAACCTTCAAAATTTGTTTTAATAAAAATTCTTTTAAAGTGAAAAATCTCTTAAAGTTTTCTTTCATTAAATTTTCAAAATTAAATTTTTCAAAATTATATCATTATATATGTACTTTAATATTTACTGTTATATTACTCGAACTTGACCTAATGTTTATTGAATTGTTTAAAACAAGTGATTTTTCTTCCAAGTCCATTATACACACGCCCTTCCTTATAAATTCATACATACTCGTATAAGCAATTTTTATCTTTGATTTTTTTTCTTATCGTTATTATTCTAATCTCGTAATTTTGTTTTTTTCTTTATGCGAAAATTTTCATCACAAAGATTTATAAGAGAAATCCGCGTTAATAGGATTTTGTTTTTCTTTTTTCGGAATAAGGCGATAAATCAATTTCGATATCTGATGAAAAATGCCAATTTATAATTTTACAAAATTTTGTTGTTAATGAAAAGAGAAAAAGACAAAACCAAAAAAAAAAAATGCTATCTTAATTTTAAAGTTATTTTGTGAATTATTTGAAATTAAAGATAATGGAGAAAATTTTATTATAAAAAAAAATTTCATTTTAAAGATCAATGTAATATGGAAATAATAAAATATTTTTTAAAGCATCTCTTTAAATTTAATTATACGATCATTAAGTATACCGAAAAATTTATGTTATTTGTTTTCTATATTTTTGAAATTCTCATAATTTTTTCGAGGGGAGTTAATATACTATTAGGTATTTATAACAGAGAAAGAGAGAGAGAGAGAGAGAGAGAAAAAAAAGAAAGTATAATTTTCTGATAATCTTCGGAAAACAAAGTTCAATCATAGGTCAGCAGCAAGTTATTAATAAAATTAAATTATGGTCATCTTAAGACCAAAATCTGTGCTTATCACATAAATACGAGTACTTAAAATTTCTTTTCATATTTTATGAGAAGATTTAGAAAATTTCATATAAAATTTATTAAAATTGTAATTTTTAGTTAATAAAATTTAACTATTTTGCTTTTGCCATTTTAAAAAAAAAGTGGTCGTTTATTTTATACAAGGAGAACAGCATTTTGTACTTACTCTCCAAAATAAAATATTTTTGAGGTATTAAACAGATTCGTTGGGGCTATATTAAACCTTAATTATAAATTTATAAAATAGCATTCGGATAATCGCGGGTTTAACTGTTTTTTATATAAATTTTCTATTTAATTTAAAATTTAATATGATTGAAATTTTTAATTCTTATTATCATTACAAAATTTAGTAATATTTTAGAAGTGCATATTAATTTTTAAAATATTTCGATAATATTCATATTATATAACCGCATTCTAATTTAAATATCACATTATTCTGCAACAATTAGTATTTATTTTCGAAAAAAAAAAAAACAACATTCATTTTGGAAACAATTAATGTAAATTGATTTTTCTAGCATGAGAATTGTACTCTGTACTCTGCACGCTCAGTGTACTGTTGCAGCAATTGTAAAGTTATTATTAATTTATTATTAAACACATTAAACCAGATACAGCAAGATACACTATATTTTTAATTGAACAATATTTTGCTTTTTATATTCAATATTTTGATTTCATTCGTAGGCTGTTAAGAGAGAGAGACAAAGAGAGTTAGAAAATTTATATGAGAAAATAAGTAGCATTATATTGATTAAAATATACAAATCTGTACATTAATTTTTAATTTTAATTTCAATTGGCAATATTACATTGTAATTTAAATTTTAATTATAGAATAAAAATAACACAATAATTCATGTGAATTGAGTTTTAACAATTAATTTGACAATATAAATAAATCTAATTACCCATAAAAATTATTATTATCGTATATTCATTTATCAATATATCGTTTTCATATTATTATTAATATTAGTTTTCGTTGTAATTTTACTATTGAAATCAAACTATGTAATTTTAAAATAGATATAGAATAATAATACAATCAAGCCCGGTTCTTAATTTGTTTGGCGCCCTATACGCAGTTCAGTTTATAAAAAGTGCGACCCCTCTTCCCACCGGAAAAAAATTTATTTATTTTTTATAATTTAATTTTTTTCAATACAAAGTTTTCAATAACGCCCCAATTTCCCGAGGCTCATTTCAAGTGCTTACTTTGCATATATCATAGATATGGCGATAAATAGAATTTAAATTTAAAATTATATAAGATTAAAATTAAAGCTAAAATATAGCAAAAATTTTCCTATATTTATTTAAAATTTATATGCAAAACATAAAATAATTTAATTCAAAGAATCAAATTACTTTAATATTTTCAAATAAAGTAATTAATTGTAATTTTAAAATTATAAAATTTAAATATATGTTATAAGTATTGTACTATTGTATGAGGACTTATTGTTCCTGTGAACTAATTTTTAATAATTATAATAATAAAATTTCTATTATTCTTATTATTATAATAGAAGCATTTTCATATAAGAATAATTCTATACTCGTATATGTATTTAGCTACACTAGGTCTTCCATAAAATATTAAATTTTTTTTTTCTATTCTTAATGTATGTGGTATACAAACATACTACACACAATATTTAATATATATACATATGTATATGAATGTACATAAGATAATTATAATGTATAAAGTATAACATTTAGAAAATAAATAAGAGTTACGACTAAAAAAAAAAAAAGTAGTAGGTACAATGCTGAGAGGGGGGAGAAAAAAATAAAAGCAATTTGTTAATAGTTTCATTTTAAATTCCTGATGTCCCACATTGTGCAACAATGCAATTTTTTTTTATCTCAATCACCATATTAAATAATTAATTAATCAATTATATTTTATATTTTGCATTATAAAGTATATAGAGTATTAGAGAGCATATAAAGAGTCCATTATTATTTAGTTGTTATATTTTTTCTCTTGCAACAATGATGTGCACAACTTTTATTTATAAAAATTCAGAGAAAAAAATATATACTCATAAAAAGTTTTCCACTTTGGAAAGAGAAAAAAATTGATTTTCACAGGTTGATTATAACCACAAGTGAATTTATTTCGAAAAATAAGAAAAAGAGAAAAAAAAACTTTTTATCTTATCACTATATATAACTAAATTATTATTTTAAAAACATAAATCTTATCCGTATATATATACATACATATCACATATGCACATCACATATACAGTTATTCATTTTTGTTAAGAACCTCCTTTTAATTGAATTGAGCAAGTAAAAAATGTCGGAAAATGAGGATGACAACCGACGATAGTCTTTTGAAAAGCTTTGGGCTTTTTAAATAAAATCTTATTCATTTCTGTTAGTTCCCATAATTTTCTACACTACACTATATAACCATGTATATTTGATATATAAGCATGTATATTTGATATATAAGCATGTATATTTGATATATAAGCATGTACAAGAGCACAAATACGGTATATATATGGTTTATTTAATTAAACAAGTTGTGAAAAATTGAAAAAAAAATTAAAACTCTCGTTTAATACTATGAATTTTTTTTTCTTCACCATTTCTGAACTGACAGCTCTTTTACTCTCTCCCTCACTTCTCTCTCACACTCTTTATATTCTTTAATTGTATTGTTGTATACAATATTGCATGTACAAATAGATTGCACACTGGTTATATTTAGTATACCGAATATTCGTACACACGTGTGTGCATATATGAAATGAACTTGATTTAAAGCAGTTAACATTTATTTAACGGTATTTACCTGTTCATTTTTGTTTTTTTTTATTATTTACTATTTATTTTTAATTTTTCTTGTTTTTTTGAACAAAATGAAATTACTAACAGGTATATTATTATTTTTTTTTTTTTTTTCATTACATGACATTTACTTTGCACAGGTATGCTCTTTAAAAGTGTTAATATTTTTTAAAAATGTACAATATTACATACGAGAATATAATATGGAGTGTGTATTTGGTAAAAAAAAACCGTATAATGAATATTATTGAATGAACCAGAAGAATGAAGAAAAATTAAAAATTAACAGCTTAAAAAATAAATATAAAAGTGTAGCCAACGTAATAAACGGCAACTAAATTTAATAACATTACATTATAGGATAACTTGTGTATATGAATGTGTATATCTAATTACCAAAGACATTAATTTAGAATATTTTCTTTTACACTATAATGTAATATAAACACTTATTATAAAAAATGTACTTACATTACGCGGAGTGCCATTCTATTTAATAATAAATGTATACATATATAAAAGATTAATAATTAACATGGATGGATTAAAATTTTAGTTCTCCTATTATACGCATATAATATGTATATGTATGTAATTTTTGTATCTTTATGATAATTTATTTTCACATTTTCCTAGAGAATTTTTACTATTGCATTAAACTGTGTGAATATACCGGTAAATTTAATACATATATGTTAATAACAAATAAATAATTGGAGCTTGTATTTATAACTTAAATCGCTATATAGAATAGAATAGCTTCATGTTAGAAATAAGTTCGAAATTGAGAAAATTCGAATATTTGTAATATTTTAGGAACATGGAATATACAGTGAAAATGTTTGTAAATGTTTGGGAGAGAATTTGAGATTCAATTAAAAATTTAAATATTTACAATTAAATATTATGATAGTAGATTATTATTATTTATTAATGATGTTATATCAGTGACAGGGTTATAAAAAAACGAGAGAATATAAAAAAATTCTCAAAAAAAAACCTGTTTTGAGTGTTTACACTATAATATTATTTACGATACATGACAAGTTTAAAGCATAAGAGAGAAAAATAGAGAATTTCGTTTAATTTATATTTTACTATTTATGAATTCATATTTTGTTGTTAATTTTACTTTATTGCGTTATTATCAAATTATATAAGAGGTCTGTCGTTTCATAATATTTATTCAGTTTAAATATGTAATAATTTTAATCAAATTTACACCATTGCTCTTAAAATCATGTTCATTCAATTCATAGTAAAAAAAACAAACTCAGTATAACAAATTTTGTTCGGAACAGAAAATTTATAACTTTTATGTGACAATAATTAAATTTATGAAAGCGCATTTTATTCGGAGATCTAATTCTTTAATCACAATATTCTCTGAACGGAAACCTCACCGTGCAATATTTAATATACGAGTAATCCTGTCATTCTCTCTCTTTCTCTGTTTTTTTATATTTCCCTTTTAGGTATATCAAAATCAAATTCTCATAAATTAAAATTGCATATCTCATAGGTGTTTTCACTGTCTTAACAGCAATACTACTGGCATCAAAAAAAATTCCTATTATTGTCAAAATGAATCAAAAAATAATTTTCATTTTCAAGATTAATTGTTTAAAAATCACTAACATTTTACTTGATATACATACTTATTTACTGTAATGTAAAAACGTACAACGAAAATACAAGCATAAATATTTGGAATTTATGTTGAAATTTCAGTTGAAAAGTTAAAAATAATAAAAAAATAACAGTTGAAAAATTATACAAAAAGAAAAAAAATTCTATTTTGTTGCGCTTAAAATGTTGAAAGACAAGTGCTTATTATTATTTTTTTTATATATAAATTTCCACATTTTTTCTTCTTTGGTAACTTTTACGTTGCTATTGACATCACTCTGGCAGAATAATATTTTATATATTTCACTCATTTTATACTCATGTTCAGTTGTGTGTGTGTTTAATATTAAATTTATATATGGAATAAATGAAAAAAAGATGTCCAAAATTGGAAGGTCATTAATTTTATATAATTTTTATTTTTTCAATTTTTAATATACGCAAAATTCAATTTATTCAATTAGAAAGTTTTAATTTTAAAATATTGAAAACGTATACTGTAAACATGTGTGAATATAATCGAATACATTTCTTTCAACATTTTCTACATAGTGCGCAGGGTGCATGAACACTTCTATGTAGGCATATTATAAAGGCACATACAAAACGTGTAATACAAATTTATCTATAATACCAATCAAACAATTCTCATAAGCAAATACTTGTGTACACGTATAAAAATATTTAAATTTCAATTAATTTTCAAATCAATTCAAATTTCATTTAAATTAAAATTATGCTTATTTTTAATTCACCGTTATTAAATAGTCATAAATACGATTCATAAGCTATAACGGATTATGAATTATGATTGTATAGATGGGCGATTTTATACAATCACTAAAAACATTCTATTTCCTTAGAATATTCAAAAATTTACATACAAATTCGTCTATAATAATTATTAAAGAACAGTTAGGTATATTAAATGAGAATTTGGAAAATTAGCAAAATCAAAAAATTGTATACATACATATATATGATTTACCTGTAAAGATATGTAATGACTTTTTCTAACTAATATTTATGGTAGATGTACAAGAATTATTTAGGTTTTCAAAGCCATAATTCATTTTGCTGTCGTGTGTAATGGTTGAGGATTTCATTTGTTTTTAAATGTGAATTACAGGTAATTGATGTTAAGAAGCATAATGTTGATATAATCATAAAGTGATTAGCGAAAGAAGGCAAAATATGTAGGCTAGACAAAATATTTTTTTATTGTATGTAGTTAGTTTGTATAAATTTAAAGAAAAAATTAAAATTATATTGCGTATAAAAGGTATAAAATGTCCTTTTCGTTTTGGTGAACATTTGTCATTGGTGAATTCAAACCGTATAAAACGCAATTTTAAGAACCTTTTTATGCATGTTATCACAATTTACAGAAAAAAAATTCTAGAATTTTCAAAATTGTTTGAAGTAAAATGCTTACATTTTTAACACGTATATTTTGAAATCAAAAACAAACAAGGATTAATCAGATCAGAAAATGGAGAAATTTCAATTTCAAAGTTCGAATTCCAAGTTTAAATCTTAATTTATATAGTTTCCATATTAATTTCTATTTTTAAATAGAATTAATGCTTGTAGATAGCACAGGTTTATTCTTAAATGGGGTAACACAGAATGTGTTACCTCATTTAAGAAATAAAATTAATTTGAATAGATGTTAAGAAACTATAAGAAATTTAAATTAAGTAGTATAAGAAATAAAAATTGAATTAAAGTTTCGAACTAATTTCAAAAATGGAAATCAACTAAATTCAAATTACAATAAAATATTTTTAAACAGTCATAAATTACCATTAAAATTTTCAACATCAAATTCTGTTTTCGAATTCTGTAAGCTTGATGTAAAAATTCAATATTTATATAGTTCAACTTAATTAACTTTAGATTATTTATTACCAAATTATGTGTGCGATCCACAAAAATATTTTGCATTCAATATCATTGTATCACCGCTTAAATTGACCATTAAATGATTGGCATATTAATTGAGAAAGTTTAAAATTTTCTATACATACAAGTAAATGTTTTCAATAAACACTCAAAACTCACTTTCATTATTCTTAAAGAGAGAGAGAGATTAAAAATTTTTATTACTCCTTAATTGCTATGCTAGTTACTACCTACCTATACCTACAAGAGCAAAAGATTAACAAATTTGCAATTAAAAGAGACAAAATTTTATATATTTTTTAAGCCTCATTTATAGTTATCGTAAAAATAATTTACGGTCATTTAAAATACTTATATTTTTGTTTTTCATTTTAATCCAATTTTAATTTTCACAATCTTCACAGCATATATGAAACCCCCTATACACATACATATATATGTAAAATTAAATTCATTCAATCGAAATCATTTTAAATATTCCGAAACGACAAGAAAAAAAATTTCTAGATTATTTAACAAAAAATTTTATTTTTTGTCGTTTCTTAAAAAAAATTTCTAAAAAGAAAAGTAAACGTAAAATGAAAGTGAAGTTTAATGATTAAAAGTTAATGAGAGAAAAAAAAACAGCAGCTCAACGAACCTACAAATCAAATATAAGGAATGGAAAGAAAAAAAAATCCAACAGAAATGAGAAAAACTTTTCACCACAATTTTTGAACGTTCTACTTTTTGACTTATATATACTGTGACTATACTAAATACGGTTGATATTGAAAGTATTTTAATAAACAAAAAAAGCAAAACCAAATTAAAATTTATACAAAAAAGAAAAATTGAAATCGTCACCCATGACTCTCAAATCCATATTTGAATTTTACGATAGAGAAAAAAAAAATTTTTTTTTTTTTACTTTTACTGTTCTCATTTCTCTTGTTTATTTTTTTTTTTTCCATCTTTAACACCCAAAAATAGAAAATATTTTAATAATATGCCTTGTTAGAAAAAAATGTGCTTATTAAAAAAAAACAACAACAAACAAAACAAGAAATTCAAAAAATTCCACCTGAATTTCTTTTCAATCCTTTCTCAATTTGATTAACATGAGTGTACACTAGTGAGTACATAATATGTGAAATCTCAAAATGTCAGATCAATTATAATTTACGTGCAAAATAGATTTCTATATTTGAATATTTATAATTAGATTGAAAATATATTGGAAATTTGATTGTCGTATATAATTTTTTAATTTCGGAAAAAAAAAAATACTAGAAAGTATTTTTTTAGAGTAGGTACTAGAAACCACTAGACTCTCTAGTGTTGTAATATTTAGGTATATATATTTATGTATGTTAATTTTGAGATTATGTATTGCGAATCAAATATGTTAATATTATAATAACTGTAATGATAACATAACAGAGAATAATATAAATTAGAAAATTATAGGCAATTAATTAAAAAAAAATAATAATGTGGGGAATTGAGAAAAACATTTTAAAAGAAAAAAATACAAGAGAAATGATCAAAAATATTTTGGGTAATTTAGAGAGTTCATATAAGTACTTGAAATTCCTAATACGGGAAATTTGAATATTTTAAAATTATGAGTTTATTTGATTGATAATTATATTTAGTGAAAGTGAAATTCTTAGCTTAATGAATTTAAATTTAAAGTAACTTCGATATAGTTTAATTATTAAACAAAAGTAAAATCGTTTTTAGAAGAGAAAGAATTTCATTTTTAATTTTCCATAATAAATATTAAAATTTTTCATGGCACAAATATTATTGTATTTAAAAATTAAAATATATAATTAAAACCATGTTAAGTCTTATAATTATTTATTGTAATTAAGCTCACAAAATTTTAATATTTCTTATAAGATTCCCGTTTAAAATCTTGCATATATAAAATCGATATTAAGATATTGCCTAGATAAGAGTGTTGATTAAAGAAAATTACATTAAATTCTGTAACATTATAATCGTATTAAGTAACAGCATTATTAATTATTTGTTTAAACTGTAAACATTATCTTTGTCCCGTATCGCATCTATAAATTTAGAAATTTAAAAATTTAAAAGATAATATTATTTTTACGATATTAAAGAGTGTCATATTTAATATTCGAAATGTGTATTACGATATTAGAGAATTGATTACATGTTTTTTGAAATTAGAATTTATTCGCAGTTGAAAAGAGATAATAAATTTATTTAAATTTTATGTAAGACTGCAAGTTATAACCGCATTAATTAATCAAAACTACTTTACGATAATGTTATTGTTAAAAAAATCCTCAATCAGTTAAGGTGAAAGACAGAAATTTTTAGTCAATTTTAAATCCGTTTAATTTTTAGTATTTTAAATCCGTTTTCGGATTTAGATTCGTGATGTGATTTTCAACGTTATTACATGCTGTTCGTTTTAATAAAACAAATTTCCGATATCACTTTCTTACTTTTCCTATACATATTTTGTGCTTCGACAGTGTTATTTTATGTGTTAGTATGTGTTAGCATGGTATGTAATCAAAATAATTCCGACTACACTGGACCAATTTGGTTAATTTTTCAAAAAAAAAAAAATTTACTTAATTTAAATAGTAATTGGGTGAGAATTTTTAATGAATTCTCTCTCTTTCCATAAAATAATAACTATTTTAAATTTCATTAAATTTTATCTCAAATATAAATGTAATTATGATTGAATCCTAAAACGCAACATAAATTATAAAAAAACTGAAAATTTTTTTTTTCTTAAGAGAGAAAAATTCAATTAAAAATATTATTTAATTTGTAAAAATCATGCAAAATCTATTTATTCATGCACTTATTAAAAAGAAGAAAAATATAAAAATCTCATATTTTTATAAGCATGCAATTTATCAAAATAATTTTTTTTTTTATATTATTCAATATAAGTATAAAAGAAATTTCTCTTTCAAAAGCATTCATTTACAAAAAAAAAAATATTGAATTAATATTTATTATGGTTAAATTGAATGCAATTATAATGCATTTAATGCAACACGATATTATGTGCAATAACAATTATAAAATGAATCACAAAAAGATTTTTCTTTCTTTAAAATAATTTCAACGACTTCTTAGTGACTTGTAAATTTTAATTGAATAAAATTAGTGTTACTTGGAATAAATCCTTAACCTTATACAACGTGATTTTTTTAGGAATCAAAAAAAAACTATTTTAGAAAATAATTTGAATATGAGAATTTTCGAGAATATAAGAAAATTATTAAAGTAAAATCATATGAAAGAAACAAAAAGATTAAAGCTGACAAATCAAATTTCAAAAGAATTAGTGAAAGTTTTATTGGAATTTATGTAAAAATATACATCAACTATGGAATTTTAAAGAGCCGGCTAATATATTAAAATATGCATAATTTTGGTATTGAATGATATAAAAAAATTAATTTTATTTAATTTAGAAATTAATTTAAAACTAACTAAGCATATAGAATTATTTTTTGTCTGAAAAATCCGAAATCTCCTGACTACTTTCCCTTCTTTCATTTAATTTGATTGAAAATCTAATAAAAAATTATAAAATTTTTTCAATACTGTTACGTATATACACTCAATGATAATTAATTAGAATAAAATTAGAATTTTTTTGTAATCTATTAAAATTTCAAAATTATTCTAATAAATTGCGTGTTTAAAAATATTATATATATATATATATACATAAATTAAAACTAAAATTTATTTTTTCATTTCAATTTTAATTAAAAAATTTCACTTTTTATAAATATTATGTAGTATAGCGTAAAATATTGCATCAGAAATCCGGTTTTTATAAAAATCAAAAATATTAGTGCATTACATTAGTGTACATAAGAAATTTGAAGGTGATTTTAAAGGTGCTTTTGTGTTATACATTATAATCATAATTCAACAGTATAATATTGTTATACCATCATAAATGAATTGTAGTACATATACATTCATTATGCATTTATGGCATTAATTTTATGTTTTATTATAGCGGTATAGTTTTTTTCTAATCCTCTCAATTGGAATTTTCCAGAAAATAATCTAGGATTTTAAAAATTTCTAGAATTTTTTAAAAATATGTACTAGAAATTTCTAATGAGTAACAAAACAGATAAGATATCCTTGCAAATATACACATACACAATAAGATTTGTAGTAGTTTTAGAAAATTTTGTCAAATTCTAGAATTTTTCTATTTAAACTATTAATGAATTTTATAATAATGCAAATTTATTAAAAACATAAAATGTGTTATGAATTTTACTAATACAACATCATAGTTGCGAATTAATAAGAATGTGCTTATTACACTACTAATTTATCTTAATGGAAATTTCTTCATGCAACTGCAGAACAGATGGATGACGTAATCAAAGGAACGAGTTAAAGGCAGAAAAATTCATTAAAAAAATTTTTCTCCTCGATATGGACTCGAACCAGTGACCTACCGCTTTCTAGGCGGACGCTCTACCAACTGAGCTACAGAGGCTCAGGCTATAAAATGTGTTATTAGCAACAAATTTGGAGTACTTAATTGTAAAAATTAATTAAAATATTATACTTAGTTTTAATTGTTAATTTTTTACTATTACTTATATGGCAGCAGTTCTGTTTTACTTTACTATCAAATATTCACATTTTGATAACATTTAATTCAAAAGTAAACTGCGAAAGTAAAAAACCTCAATTAAATTTTAAAACTCTCTCTCTCTCTCTCTATCTCTAAATAACTTTGACTATTATTAAATAATAAATTCTTTCAAATAATAAGTTTTAAGCTACTGTTGTGTCTCATCAAAAATTATTAACAAAAATTTTTATTACTATTGCACATACATTCATTTTAATAGATTAAAAAATGTTAGTTTATTTTTTTTTATGTGTTGGATTGTAAAAGTAGAAATATTTAAAATAATTTTCATCTTATAATTATAGATAAAACTTTACTTTAAAGATCATTTTAATGAAGAAAAAGAACAAAGAAATGAGAAAAAATAAATTAAAAAAACTTTTTAATATTCAAATTAAAATTCAGAACTTTCTCTTTTGAAATCACATTGTTAAAACCAAAAAAAAAAAAATTTTTTTTGTTTGTTTGTTTGTTAAAGATAATCATTAAGACAAACAGTAAGATAATTTAAGAAAAATTATTAATATTTTTTTTTGTTAAATTTTAGGCAATTTATTCTTTTATTTTTCAATTTAAATGTGAGCAAACAGCAACTCTCATAACTTAAATATTTCTTAAATTATTAAGGAAATTATTAAAATTACTCCACCCTCTTTCTTTAATTTTTTCTTTAAAAATATTTTTGAATTCTTAATATTTGAAATTTTATTTACTACTTACTACTATAATAGTATTGTAGTAATACGCAATACTGTTATGCATAATAATATTTGTATGGTTTATTGTCCGAAAGAATTTCTTTATAATAAAAAGATTAACGTGTATATATATAATGCGACAAAGTGATTAACCCAAAAACATACTTTAATTTTTATTTCTCTTTTTTTTTAGTTACATACATAAATAATTTCATTCTCTCTCTATACAATAATAGAAATTTTTATTATTGGTTTTGTATTATGAATTTATAATTTTTAGAGGAAAATATTATGAAAATAGAATTTATGTTTTTTAAATTTGGAATGTAATGTATAGAGGTGCTCGAAGAATATTTTAAACAATTACAAAAATGTTTGAATTCTTTATTGGTACATATACGATTTCTTTTAAATCTCATTCAGTCTTAGACGTTAATTTTGCCTATAATTAAGTTTAAATATAATTATTAAATTTAATTATGAAATATTTTGTTATTGCTTTATAATAACAAAATTTTTATTAAAAAAATATTAAGTAATTAATTAATAAATCAAAATTTTTAGAAACACATTCTAATTATATAATTCTTGATAAGTATTACAAAAATTAATATAATTTATTTAAGAAATCAAAATATATTCATTATTATTTAATTGTTGTATAACCAAAATTTTAGAGTTTTATTAACTATACACCTACTATATCGAAATCTCAAATGTTTTTTTTTGTTATAATTTAAAATTCTATAGCATTCTTGCGAACTATAAACCTTATACTTGCATGCAACTTCCCATACAATTCATTATACAATAATAATAATAATAATAATTTTTATGATGTTAATCAATTAATTCGAAATCTTAGAGAAAGTTAATACATAAAATTGTATAATTCTCTGGAAAATGTAAAAGAATATTTACACTAATCTCTTAAAATGGAAAATTCTATTTTAGAATTAGTATAGAATGCTTATATTTTCCGTTCTTATAAAATTTGCTTTGTATCTTGAATTTGTATCTTTATTTTTAAGATTATTCAAAAAGCATGTAATACAATAATATTATATTATAACAGAATTATTATAATATGTATTAAATAATTTATTTTTGGATAGTAAAGATTAATTATCTCATTTATCATCTTAATTGTACTTTCTTGTGTAGTATATATTATATATATACATATGAACAATAGCCTATAGTTTTATCTTAAATTTATTTTTTAAGATTTCTAATTATAATATTATTAATATTATATACGCTTAAGCAGTAACTGTTCAAGTATCTTGATTTCAAAATAGCACTAATACGGACTTAATACAAAATTCATCTTATCAGTTGTTATTGCTGAATTGTGTAGCAATACAGTATTACCACAATTCTGAAATCAGGGGTAGTACAAATTCCATTCAAATATCAAAGAATCAAATGATTAAATGAAAGAAAAATAATAATAATAGTAATATTTTCATCCTTATTTATAATTGTATAACCTATATATGTATAGTTCCATTTTTAATTTATATTTAATTAAAATTTAGAATTTTTTTAAAAATTTTTAATTCTTTTAATTATCGATAATCAATTTGTATTCATATATTATGTAATTATAATATTTATAATTTATACAAGCTGTAATAATTTATTAATCATCTTATTCATATGAATGAATTTTCAACTCTAATATATGAATTTTAAATAGTTTCAATACAATGTAAGAAAAATTAACCGGATACCCCAAAACAAAAATATTATAAATTCGGAATTAAAAATCATATAAATTAACATAATTAATAATTTACTAGTTTACTGCTTTTACTTTTCCCTTACATTTAAATTTTATTTAATATCAAAATAATTGAATTAAATATAATGACATGGTGTAATAATTATTATTAATTTTTTTTTTTACAAAAATTATTAAATTGCAAATATATAATGAATTTAAAATTAAACTTTATAAAAATACAAAAACAAAATATTAAAAATCATAAATTTGTAATTATAAGCGACGCGGCTTATACTACACGCATACATGAAATGAAAAAAAACAAAAAAACAGCATATGTGCGTAGTTGAATATATTGAAGAAAATTTTATGAGAAAATAAATCAACGCTTTAAAATCATGCAAAAAAAAAAAATAAAAATTCCAATGGTGTCAATATCCCGCGCTCATAGTATGCATTAATAAACTCTCAACCTGCTGCTGCCCGTTTACCATAAAACTTTAATAATAATCAATTTTTTTTTTTTCTATTTATTTTTATTGTTTTTGTTTTTTTCAAGTAACTTTCTACACAAAATACCCATTTATTGTGTATGAAAATTTTTGTTTTTTTTGTTGATCAAGTTTTTCAACACAAAATATTTTATTGAATTTTTCTCATTTTGTTTTTTTTTTTTTCAATTTCTTTTCGATATGAGAAACGAGAGACAGACATTGGAATCGAAAATATTATCACGTTTTATGTAATAAAAAAAAAATTTTTTTTTTTTTTAAATAATAATTATAATCGATTAAAATAATTATGATTCAATCATCACATTCAATTCAATTCAATTAACCATAAGAATTCAGTACAGCACATTTTTCACATTTAGAGATTTTCCACTTAAAATTTTTTAATGTACGAACAAAATAAAGTTCTTTACTTAAGTCTTTTATTTGAAAATTTCAAAAAAAAAAAAACAAAATGCAAAAAATTTTCCATAATTTTCAATTAAGTTGCTTCTATTTTTTCATAAATTTTCTTAAAATATTCTAATATCCTTTATTATTTCTAGAAAAATTTTATTTGAAATTTTTTTTTTTCCTTTTTAATTTTCTCACCTGATTTTTATTGGGTGTTTTTTAATCACGTCGATCACAAAATAATTGTAAAAATAAAAATTTGATTATTAAAAATCTTTAATCCTTTTGTATTTTTGAAAGTGATTTTTATTATTTTTGTTTTTGTTTTTTTTTTTGTAAATTCTTTTAAAAAGAAATTTAATAAAAAATTCCAGAAGAAAAATTGGTAATCGTCCGCAATAAAATCACAACGCGATTGAAGAAAAAAAATAAAATTTCTCTTTTTTTATTTTTTTCTTTTGTTTTTTTTTTTTTTTTTTTAAATTTATATTATCCGCGATCTTTCGTTTCGAGCAACAATTATTTACTATCTGAATCGGCAAACGCCTTGAACTTGGCTTTATATACTTTGACCCACTTCTTCTCTTTGAAGTAAAACTTCTTTCTCTTTGAAAAAAAAAAAAAAAAAAAAATTTTCTCCAAAGCAGAAGAAGTTTTTTTTTTGTTTTTTTTTTTTTTTTGTTATTATTTTTGATTTTTGCTTTTCTGTTTTTGTTTTTGAAGAAGAAGTCTTGCTGTATTTGTTTGATTTTTTTTCTGCTTTTCATTTTTATGAACTTATACATTGTGAGAGTGAGTATTGGGTTAGATCAAATGTTGAGTAATTTTACTCAATTTATGTGTGCTTCGGTCATATTTGAAAATTATGAATACGAAATACTTTATGTTATAAAAAATCAAATCCGTTAAATCGCCAAATAATACTATATCTTGCTGTGAATCGCAACAGTAACTGCTCGTATATGCATTAATTCAGGTTAAATTGTGTCATTCTATTCTATCATAAAATACTTCTTTATTTTATTTACAAGTTATATTCTGTTTGACTGTTCTAAATTTTTTACAGATTTATTGTTAAATTCGAAGAAACATAACAGGCGGTGAATTTTACTAATGATTTTATATATGTATTCAGAACTCTTTTCCAATCTTGCTTTAGAGAACACAAAAGTATCTATGACGCAAAAACAATGCCGTGTTTGTACGTTCAATACGCAATCTAAAATGGTTCACAATACAATAATTAATATTTTTGCTAAGGAAGAGAACCAAACACCCAATTCTATACGACACAGATTCTCTTCCGTTATTTGCACCATGTTTAATTAATTTTTACTTTTATTGTTTCTAGCACTATCAAAATGTACATATTATATTTCTTCATTCAATTGCGTCCCATTTATTCAATTAAACAACCTGCTTGAATTAATCCCTTTCTTGGTATTAGCAGATAAATTGAATTTTCCAAATATTTTACACACAAAAATTGTTCTTGATTAAAATCTTGCATAATAAATTGTTTTCTTGAGACTATTAATAATCATGTAGGTGTAATCATTAAGACCGATTAAAATTTTTTTTTGCCGTTTTCTTAATTTTACAATTAAAATTACTGCTTGAATTGGTAAATATTCGTGTGCGTTTTTAAGGCTATATGCCAATGTGCGCGGTATTTGAAGAAGTTTTTCTTTACTTACTTATTTTATATATGAATTTATTTTTTCTGTTTATCATTTCTTTTTTTTTTTGTGATTTAACCAGTTTAAATTATTATTTGAAAATTAAATTAAAGGGTTGATTTGAGATATAGTATCTCTTGTCATTAGTATAAGAGATTCAGAGGTTTTTCATCAATGTCTAAAACTAGAAATTTTAACGGTTAAATGTAATAAGCTTTGTTTTTTGATTTTATATTTAAAATGCGTATAGGAAGAAAATTTTCTTGTATTTTGATTGAAATTTTATTAAAAATATTTTGAAAACGTGTTTTATTAATTATTATTTTTTTTTTTTATAATATACTAAAATTATATTAATTATTACCTTATATTATTCCTTATAAGGTATATGGGAAATAAATGCTTTTTTATTTTTGGAGAAATTTTTCAAATTTAATTTTATTAATTTTATAAATTTGAATAGTTATAGCCTACGAATTGCTCTCGGAAAAAAATTTAAGTCATTATATATTTATACTACTAGTACAAACTTATTGATAAAGCCGTAATATTGCACAATTCTAAATTAACCCCAACAGTTTCAAAAAGTTTTCGCTTCCATCGCTATACTCGTTAACTGGTATTTTTTTCCAGCAAATTCAATAATAATTTCCATACATTTATTATCGATGTTTACGTCATATTTCTCTTTTTTTCTCACAACTCCTTTTTGTAAAAAAATTTATTAAAAATTACATTTGTTTTCTTATTGTTAATTATTTGAGCAGAATGATTTTAAAAATTTCTGATTATTTACGATTTTGATTTTTGCACGAATGTTTGAAATACAAAATATTTGACATAGAATGAAGGGCAAAATAAATTTTTTGACATATAAACCGAATTTTTTGACAATAAGCTGAAATATCAAAATTTTAATATTTATGACAATGGATTTTTCTGACATATTTTTTGAATAAAATAAAATTGAGAATTAAAAATTGAAAGAATTTAACATGACGAGTGTTTGAATAAAATTTTTGACAGTTGTCACTTGCCACTTTTTTTATATAAACATTTTCTTGAAATAGAATTGAGTTACATAAATGGAAATTTAAAAAACTTATTATGACGTAGATAAAAACAAAAATTTCTGACATTTGAAGTTTTTAAAATTTTTATAAGATATCAACTGTGAATCGAAAATTTCGAATACTGAAGCATAAAAAACAACATTGATCATATAACAAATGTTAACATTTTGACATTTGAAAATTTAAATCTTTATAAATAGAATCGAATTAAATATTTGAAGTGCTTTGTAAGTTTGTCATAATAATCTCAAAATAAAAAATTCTGACATTTGCCATTTAATTGTTTTTACATGTTTTTTGTTGTATAAAGCCAATTCAAAAATTTAAAATACAAAAGCTTGATCGAATTAATTGTCAAATTTTTGACATTTCTACTGTATACTCGTACAATCGAATCGTAAAAGCTAACAAAATTTTTTGACATAAATGATATTTGATAATTTTGACACTTTTTTTGATTGAAATTGATTCGAATTTTCAATCATTCTCAAATGTAATTAAGAATTTTCTAATAAAATAATATTAAAGAAAATTTCTTTTTAAAAAATTTCTTAATTGATTAGATCTAATATCCAAGTTGCATAAAATAGTAAACTAAAATTTTTACATAAGTATATACAAAAATATATCTAATTCAATTATTTTAATTTTTTTTTTATTCTTCTTCTTCTTTGCATTTTCTTTATTTCATTTTATTAAAATAATTATTGTGTATATAAATAAAAACACGTTAACTATATTATGTGATATACGGGAGCTTTATATACTAGTAATATTTTTAATATATGTACTTAGTAAAAAGAAACTAATAAATAAAAAAAATAATAAGAAAAATAAGCATTAAAGTAAAATACAAGTTAATTTTAAAATATCATATGGTTCAACAAAATACGAGCACATATTAAAACCAATAAGTGTATAGGTAGTTAGGTGAGTAAGTATAGGTAGATAGGTAGATGAAAAATATGGTGATCTAATGCCCAAATCAAATTGCATTATCGAACTCTAGTGTACAAGTACAACTAATTCATTGCATAAAATAGAAAAAACAAAATAAATAGAGAAATATTTTAATAATTTATTTGATTGTCTTTTTTTTTGCATTTCTTCAATTTCTTATAATATTAAAACTTCGTTTCACTTTATTATAAAAAAAAAATAAAAAAATTTTTATGTGCTAACATGTTAATTGATTTTTCATACGACAATAATGTACATATAAAATTGAATAACTGACATACACGTATACGATTCAAAGCATTGAAATGTCGATGAACATTACCAAGTATGACATTTAATTTTGTATAACAAACACAAAAACACATGTATTAAGTATATGTGAATTTCTTTTAGATTTTTCATTGTATGTCATTTTTCTTTTAATTTTTAATTTCAGGTTTAAAATTATTAAAATTTTATGTAAGTCTTTAATTTATACTTTGATTTTTTATTTAAATTTTCTTTATTTATCGAGAAAAAGACGTATAAATTAATTAATATACGTATAACATGTATGTAGGTAAAATGTTTATATAGTTTCTTTAGTTACTTTTATTAAAAATATCGATTTCTATTTGATAATCCCAAAATGAAATTGGTAAATTTTTTTTTTAAAATTAAAACTTTAAATCTTAAAAGAGGCTTAAATGAAATTTATCGAATATAGACTGGAATTTAACGATTAAAATATTAAAATCTTGTTCTAATGTGATTGTTTTTCCTTTCGGTTCTTTTTAAAATCTTATAAAGCCTCTTGTATATCTTAAAGTATATTTGCGCAAATATCTTTGAAATTCTGATATCCTGGAATAGCAGCAATTTGTCTTACATTTTAAGCATACTATTACTTTATTTATTTTTGGTATCTCAATTAAGAATTTAGCAAGGTGATTCATCATTAACGAGTATACAATAAATATATATATATACAGAGTTGCTTGGCAATTAGGCTCATCATATCTATAGGATATCAAAAATGAGTAAAATGAGCACCAAATTTTGTAGTACATTTTATTTTATCTGAAAAACAAACTTACGAACATGTGAATTTCATTTATTCTTTCTTCTTTGAGTAATATACCACAATATAGAGACAAAAATGAGAAAAAACTGAAAATAGTTGAACTCTTTTATTTAAGTCTCATAACTGTTATATTTCTGCAATTTAAAATTATTGTTAAAAATCATGGTATTTTAGGAAAAAAAAATACTCGAAAAATAATGCACAATTTTCCGGTATAATAATTTATAAAGGGTCGAAAATTAAGTAAATCTGAAAAAAAATTGTAATATTCGGCTATATAGGTGGCTCTTTACTTTATTTATGCAAGAAAAATTTTAAAAATATGAATAGAAATTGTTTGTAACTTTTTTAAAAAGTTAATGGTCAACTTTGAAGAAGGCGGAGGTTCTTTGAGTCGCATTTTTTTATGCGAGTTACGGACATGGCGAATGTAAATTTCAGGGACCTATAGGGGACTCAGGGAGGCTTATGAAGGACTCGGGCTGGTTAACATGTGGGTGCAGATATGGAGATCCAGCGGTATCACAACGGGTCTACTTGGCCTAAATGTATCCTCGGATAGCGGCGTCAACCTAAATCTAAACCTATAAAGACCTGCCAATATATCTTATTCTTGACAATTTTTATTATTGTCTTAAATCACTCAAGATATCATTTGAGTTAATTAACTTTGAATATAATTTCGAAATTTTGAATTTTCTACAGTAAACTTCAATACTTTTTAATAATAACCTATCTGAAGACCTCAAATGATGCATTGAAAAGAATAGTAATTTAAAGTGATTAAAATATTTTTCAATTTTTCTCAAACTGTGTATGTACAATATCAGTTTGTAATCTACATATAATTACAATAGTAAAAATCGTAAATATTTTTAGCACTTCCTTTTCAATAATTTCAAAATTACATATAGAAATTATAATCTTCTCCATAATAATTTTTTTTCTTATTATTATTTAATTTTCTTTTTTAAAAAACAAAACTATTTTTAATAACTTTCTATATATAATTAACTCTTATACAAATATTATAATTTTAAGAATTTTATATGTGTATTTCCTATTTAACAAAAAATATTTGTAATTGTTACAATAAATTTGTAGTTATGTTTGTAACATTGTTCATATAATATGAGTTCCATTACATATATTGGA
Source organism: Condylostylus longicornis (assembly GCF_029603195.1). NCBI lineage: Eukaryota > Metazoa > Arthropoda > Insecta > Diptera > Dolichopodidae > Condylostylus > Condylostylus longicornis. Next base: position 5,038,813 of record NW_026577975.1, on the reverse strand, counting down.
TTCATGTCTTGATTTTTATACTTTCTATTTGGTTTGAATTCTAATAATAATAATTAAATTTTTCATTTCTTCTCTACAATTTCAATTCATTTTTTGTTAGTAAATTCCTTCTAAAATTGATGCCAAATTCATTTGAAATAAAAATTAACTTCCTTATTCAAATAATCAACTCATATAACATTTATATTGTGTGTATATTTGTGTATGTTTATAATTCAAGTTTTCCTTTTACACCAGCTGCTCCTACATATGTAGGAACAGCTTATATATTTTCTTCTCTTTGATTTTAAATCTGGAAAAACAAGAATTTTTCTTATATGTGAAAATTACTAATATTTCTTTCAAAAAATAACAAAAAAAATTAATAATGATGCACTGAACAAAATATTGGTTGCTCTATCCAAAATCTGTTAAAATATTCTGTATGTATAAAACCTATATAATATTTACAAAAATCTTATTAATTAAAAAAATTTTTTTTCTTGATCCTTTAATTTTGTGTACTCAATACAACCAAACAAAACAACAGAAAAGTAAAAATTATAAAAAAAAAAATTCTTGAAAAACTTGACATGAAAAATTTTATTTTCATGTTTTATGTCCAAGTCTACATAATAAGAAATTTTTGAAAAAAATTCTCGTATTTGCATTGCATACAAGATTTCCAAGTGCATTAGACTATATAATATGAAGAGTTGCATCTTGAATTATAACAAGTTTTTTCATATATAAGTTAACTATAATAAAATGTGTGTACATACATTATATGAGCTGGTATATTGTAAATATTGGAAATATTATAATTTTGAGTGTGAATATATTAGATATTTACACTATATTTTAATAAAATTATGAATACAATTTGAATATTTACATGTCATCCATACAATATTGTCATATATGTATATAACAGTTTAGTTTTGTATATAAATTATATGGCAACTCTAAATATTATAATGTAGATCGTATATATGTGGTTACATTACAGGTTCTTTTAAGTTATATTCCATTTATTATAATTTAAAATCAAAAATAATTTGGGTCAAAAATATGAAATTATTAAAAAAAAAACAAACAAAACCAAACTCATTTATATATTGTGTATAATAATTTGGAAAAATATCTTATGTATAGTATATCACTTTTAGCAGTATTTTTCATGTGAACTTTTTAGTTTATGAAAATATATTATTGAAGTGAAATAAGCGATCAGTTTAAAAAAAAAAAAAAAAATTCTATGAACAAGACAATATTCTTGTTTTATAAGTAAAATTAACTGAAAAGTCTTCAGTATAACAGTTATACTTAACTGTTATACTAAAATTATTTACAAAATTTTGATTTTGATAAAATATATAGTGATATTTAAAATATAAATTTGTATTTTAAATATTGATATACGTGTAATATACGCATTAGAAAGTAAAATAATTCTGTTATATTGTAGAATAAAAATTTCAATATTTAATGCATACACATAAGAAATTTTCTAATTACCGCAATATCTATACAGTAAATCTCTTACATTTTTTAAAAAATTTCATAATTTTAATAATCTACTACATAAAATTTCGAATTCTCAACAATTTTATTACAATAATTATTCAGATGCTGAATGATTTGCATCGAAATCACTTATAGAATATTATGCCGTGGAAATTTTTCTTTATTTTACTAAATTCGATACATTTACATTGGCTACTACATGAAAGTATGCTTAATTTGTAACTTCTGATAATATTAACATTATTCGAAAATTTGAAAATTTATTAACTGTGCGAAGTTATTTGACAATCAACCTGATGCTATTATAATGTAAACAATTTTCTAAAATTTTTATCTCTGTATACGCTGTAAAAATAAAATACAAAATTTTCATTTCTTTTACCAATAAGTTTTTATAGTTCACCATAGAATTATTTACAAAATAATACAATAATATCTTATATATATTAAACCTGTTGGTATACTAGTATACAGCTTTCAACTCAATTCACTGTAACTATTTTTAAATTCAAATTCAAAATAATATTTTTATTGAAAGATTCTATTATACAAAAAATTTTTCTAAGCAATCATCGTAACACTTTCTTCCTTCCTCCCTCTCTCCCTCTCTCTCTCTTTCTTTCTCTCTATCTCACTGTTTCATGTAAAACTCTAGTTGCCTTCAGAAATAATATAAAAGTTCTCTTTGTATTACAAAAATTTTTACTGCACTTTCCCCTCTAATACTTCTCATTTATCCAATTATATTCTACAATATACCGACAAACAAATTGAATTTTCTTAATTTAGGTTTTTTTCTTCAACTCTTCTCTCTTCTAGATACGAGTAATTAGTGTTGTAAATTTTAAAAATTTCTGTTGAGTTGATGCTTTTTTAATTGTGGTTTTTAAAATTGTTCGTTTGAGGTTGAAAGTGTCATTTCTCTTATTTTTATCTTTGAAAAAAAAACTGTAGATAGAAATTAGAAATAAACTGATTTAAATTTCTGTTTGTTTTTATTAGTTTTTTCTGAGACGAATTTATCTTGTTATAGTTTTCTAAAAAAGAAAAATTCAAAAAAAAAAAGAAAAGTGTTTGTGCTAAAAAGAAAACACAAAAAAAATTTTTGTAAAACATTTTTTTTTCATAGGGAAAAATTTCGTTTTTTATATACCACATTGAAAACTTAGATGTTTTTAAAAATATTTAATATTATTAATGAATCTCAAGTTCGCTACCTAGATTTTGTAAATTTTTTCGTAGTTCGATACTTGATTTGTACATTTTTTATTGAAAATTAATTAAATTATTGAAAAATTTTAAATAATTTGGTTTATTTCTTGAATATTCTTATAATAATCATAGTAGAGACAATATTATTTGCATCTATTCTCAATGCTTATTTTCCCATTACTCATTCAACATTAGTTCACTGCGTGAACCCAGAGAAATTGTTTTTTTGTAGCATTGAACTCTTTCTATTGTAACTTCTAATTCTTGTAATTAATTTCATTCTTTAATAATTCTTTAATAAAATTTAATGGCGATTATTTTCCAATATTTAACTGTTCTAAATTCTGTAAGAGTATCGGTGCAATTCTGTTCTACATGTATAATTAATAGGCCTATATGTATTGTGACAGTATGATTGTTCGCATGCAATGAAAATTGAAAACTGTAATTTATATTGTGCTGTTAATGTCATAATGAATATTAATATTATATTGCTGTTTGATTAATCTTCCCTTTTCTCTCTTTACTCTTCTCTGTCTCTCCCTCTCTTTGGCCTTTACATAGCAGTTTAAAATATTTAAATAGCGATAAGAAGATCGGGTAAGGGCAATAGCATTTTCATATATGGATTGAGAAAATACATATGCGTTAGTAAATTAAAATTTCCAATTAGTCCTTTTAATATTAAGAGAAAATTTCCTCTTCATTTAATTCCCTATATTTCTAACATCAATGTCACTTTAATTATCTTTACTAAATAGGGATTGAGAGCAATATTATACATTATAGTATAAGAAATAAATCTCATTAATATTCTTCTCCGTGTTAAAGAGCAATTTTGTTCGAAATTCCTATCACTAGTTACTAGCAGTTTATGTTAAATCGCCAATATACAAAATAATTTGAGATTAAAATTTTAAATTAATTCACAATAGGAAAAAATTTAAATTTTCATATTTCTCCTGTCAAATTTCAAATATCAATTTTAGATTGTTGGTTATCCTGAATTTTTGTATGAAAAAGAGTTTATATTTATGATTTTATTTCTATATTAAATTATACCTCAAATCTTCCACATATTTACTCAATTACACCGTTATTTAATGGTAACAAATATTCATAAATTGTATAATATTTAAAAGGTCAATGTATTTACTTTGGCAATTTACCAATAAAATAAAGTTTTTGTATTTCTTTCATTTTTTTTTTGTCATTTGAATTTAATTTCAAAAACGTACAATAAATTCGAAATCTATGTGTATATTTTTATGCAAATAAATCACAATAATACGGAACAAAACAATAATGTCAAAAAAATTTTTTTTTCACTATTTAAAATTCCAAAGAAATATAACAAATTCAAAAAATAAAAATTAAAATAAATAAAATTTTTAAATTGAAAAAAGAAAAGACTTTCCGAAAAATTTAAAATTGGAAATGCCATCCGGATATTTTATGCAATTATATCATGTGACATCAACGTACATATACATAAAACCCCCCACAACATAATATGACGCACGTGCTAAAAAAAATGTATTAAAAGTAGATGTAAACTCATCTGAATAAAGGTTTTTTCGTTTGTAAACGATTTATGTATGTATATACCATGTGTAGTTATGTTTATGTACACAATTCAGAGTTACTGTCTCATCCACATTATAATGCATAATAGTGTTATAGGAAAATAAAAATGAAATTTAAAAAAATTTCGAATTTAATGCAATACTACTCACTAACTTCGGTACACTTTCTCAAAATTAAATAATAAATGAATCACCTGTATAAATGTGATTTACTCGAAATTTAACTATTAATATTAATTTTTTTTTAAATGTATACAAAATATTGTATATAGTACATATTTATTTATTATGACACTCATGTCATATTCGTGTATTTAATTTTTTGTATATTTTAAATGTTTCGTAATGTTTTATTTGTGTAAATCAAGTTGCTTATGCACACGAAGTGTTACAATTCTATAAATGTTATTGATTGTTTGCGTACATCTTCCCTGCTATTATTACAAATTTAAGCTTCTTTAAAATTTTACATTTATTGTTATAAGATTATAAGCATTTACAGAATAGGTGTACAGAGTAAATTACAATTGCATTTACGATAATACAATTACATTTATTGTTCTATGATTAATGGAGTTTTTAATTCCCTGAATTAAAATACAAAAACTGTTATACAAAGTACAATTAAAACTTTAATAATTGAGGAATATTTTTAAATATTCTTATTCAAAGCTCATTAATTTTAATAAAGAAAACCATTGATATACGATATTTATAAATTAAGTATTTTGGGATTCTCATTAAACAAACTGAATTTTTCCTGATAATTATCATTGTTATCGCAACAAAACAGTGAGAGAGTGTCTACTCTTGTGTCAGTATTTAATATACTCACTAATAATAGCAATATTATCGAATTACTCTCTTTATAACATAGTTGCAATTTTTAATAATAAATTTAAATTATTTATGGGGAAAAACTATTTTTTCATATCATAGCCACTTTCAATTCAAAATCTCTTGAAATTCATAATTATTTGCATTTATTTATTTTTAAAATTTCCACAATAATACAGAAAAAAAATAATTCTAACATATAATTTCCGTTTTTTCTTGTTTTATTCCCCAATATCAAAATTTAAAATATGCTCTGACTATATCACTATAAATATAGAATAATAAAAATTTATTGAAAAATAAAAACTCTCTATTATACAAGTAGGACAGTATAATATTTTTATTTATTTAACTTTGTATATACATATTTACTTGTATATATATAATATATACGTCATATTCTACAATGTATAATTTGTATATGGATTAAATGTTGTCATACTATTATAATAGTAACAAAATAATATACAAATCTTTAATACTCTTGTATTATAAATTGAAATGCAAATTGTATAAAAAGAGATAGAATTCAATATAACATGTTAAATTGTATGAATTTACGATATATAAAAGTATATCGCTCGATATATACAGCTCATATTCATATTGAGCGACCTATTCAGGTGTGACAATGTATACACCACTGTTTACTTTTATATATATACGTACATAATAAAACATTCGCTCTTTTCATATTGTTTTATATAAATTCTTTTTGGTAAAAAGTAAAAAAAATAAATTTCACTCGTGCCAAAGAATTTTTTTTGAAATGAATGGGAAAAAAGAAAACAAGTTAGAATAAAATTAATGGTTTGAAAAACAGCCAATTTCATTATTATTAAATATACTGACACAAAATTTAAGAAAAAAGCAATTTTTGTTGAGTGTTAAGCATAACACTATTCGCCCAAATTTTTCATAGGCTATGATTTGTTATAACTTTCCATGTCTTATAAATTTTGAAAAACAAAATTAATTTTTCTATTCATTCATTCGTAATTTGCATATATATACATTATTTTGTAAATAATTTATATTGTTAAATTAGGGCAGGAAAGGGTTAATATATTAAAAAGTATGTTAATTTTTTGACTCAAAATTTATTGTTTTCTAATATGTTAGAACTATTTGTTATTTTAAATTAGTATAGTGCAAGTTATAATTAATAATTTGGCATATCATACTCTACTACCACCCAAATAAATATCGCGAATATAAGGGTTAAAATTTCAATTATTAATTCAATAAAAGATGAGTTTTATTTTAAGTTTTAGATTTTAAAATTAACTAATCTTTCTTATTGTACATCCCATACGTTAATTAAATAAGGGAAATACTTTTAAATATTTTTAAATTTTTAAAAGAATTTTGACAGAAATGTCAGCTACATATATTAAAATAGGTGTTATTTGATCATGTGTCTCTTTCTCCAACTACTAATTTATATATAAAATTTTGGTTTCCATATCAAAAATGAAAATCAACAGACAGATGTACGTTACGCACAATTTTACACAATAATTTTAATATATTACTTTCAAAATACAAAAATTATTCAATATAGGAATGTTATGTTAAATATGTATGTATGTGTTAGTGGGTATAAAAATATATACGAGTATGTAAATGCAAAAAGGAATTTGTGTTATGAGTGCGAAGAATGCAAAGTAGATCATCGAACATCAATAATATGACCATACCGTCATTTTTATCAATAATGGTTATTTAAGAAAAACAAAAATGAAAAAATTGATTGTTAACGTTTTACGGTCTTTACGGAGCTCTTGAATTTTTTTTGTATAAAATTAAAATGTTACCATTTATTATTTTGTATTTTTGTTTTTTTTTTTGCTCTTGAACAGCAAGATTTAATATGATTCGAATATTATAAAAAAAATTCATGTATATTTGTACATATGCATGTATAGGATTACAAAAAAAAAAAATTCTTTTTCTTTTGGAATGCTTTCGGAATATTTTCCCTTTTTAATGAAGTAGTAATCTTATGATGAAATATGGCGGTCAATACTATATAGTAAAGTGTTATTTCTGAATAATTAATAATTTAAGCTTTAAGAGTGAGGAGCTAAATTATTCAAACACTGACCAATTTGAAGGGATATGGGTAAAATTTTTTGGCAAAAATTTTTCAAGTTAGTTGAGTAAGTTGCAACACTCGAACATACCCTGATTTTCAGTCAAAATACATTCTAATGCTAATACGCTTTATATGTAAAGTATATAATAAGTAACTAGTTACATATATGTTCGAAAAATGGTAGCATTCCACTCGTTCGAAAAATTTTAACATAACAATTCTGTGTTCTACAAAAATTAGAAATATTTATTAGATTGTTATACTATAATCTATGATGTCCTACATTATTCGTATCATTTATGCAATACTATATATACTATCATCATATACCTACCATAATATTCGTATAAAAGGTTATATTTGATTTCTAATCAAATCTTCAATAATTTTCCAATAATATTCTTCTGAAAGAAATTCGAATTAATCAAAAATCTATCACTATACTATCGAGTTTATTTTAAAGAAATAACCGAAATTTCAATAACAACTCCAAAACCAAATATGCTAAAAACTAAAAAAAAATGTACCAATTTTATATAAAATCGAGAACGTGATAACATGATTAACCCATTTTAAACCATTCAATATACCATTTAAGTATATATATAGATACAATTATTAAAATATACAAAAACAAATTGCATACAACAAACAATTCCAAACTCAATTTCTCCAATTTAAAAATGACCTTCCCTCAAAACCACTCACACCCATAATATTCCCAAAGAGCAGAAAACAAAATCACAATTTCTATATTTTACTTACAAATTTCTCACATCTCTTTTATTTGTTTTATTAATTTATAACAAAAAAAAATAAAAAAACAAGATCGATCTAATTTATTTAATCTCGATTTACTAAATATTCTACTTAGACTACTAGAGTGAAAATTAAAATTTAATCATAATTGTTACCGCTAAATAGATTTTAATGCTTCAAGAATATTTTTTTCTTCTTTTTTTTTTTCAAAATTTCATACGGAAGTGTAAATAAAAAAATATTAAGAAAAAATAAAAAAATTACTAAGAATCGTGCTTAACAGGTAACACAAAAAAATTACGGTAAATAGCTTTCATTTAGTAGCAATAGCAGCAGCAGCAGCCGTGTCAATTATAATAATAAAAATCAAAATAAATAAAAAAAAAACAAACAAGCAACTTTTATACTTAGAATTAGGTCAAAATTATTTAGATATATATCTACATACATTGACAGGGTGATTCAATAAAGAGTATAATATTGTATTTCATCGATTAGGGCATTAAAAATTAAATAATAATTAATTTTTATTTGGATAATTTTTATTTTCCAAATGTCAACGGTTATCAAGATAAAGCAACACACCATCAAATTACATTCATGGGGCCGAATTAAATGTGTAGAACTGAATTATATCCATAGAACCGAAATATATTCATAGGACCGAATTGAATCCATATAGGACCGAATTATAACAATTAGACCGAATTAAATCCATAGGACCGAATTGAATCCATATAGGACCGAAATATATCAATAGGACCGAATTGAATCCATATAGGACCGAATTATGGCCATTAGACCGAATTATGTATTATACATTGAACCGAATTCAAGCAAATATTTTATTCTATTTTGATGCACTGCACAATCATATATAATATGGTACTCTTTACTGAATCACCCTGTATACATTATTATTTCATCATACATTACAATACAATTCCAACCACCGTCAAGTATCAACTATATTTTTTATAATACTCGCAAGAGAGTAAAAATATAAAAAAATAAATAAAAAATATATACAAAATTATTTTACTTTTTTAATATATTCTCGATTCGAACCAATTCGATTCGAAATTACTTTACTTAAACATATACGTCACGCTATTCTCTTCATTAATCTCAAAAGAGATTACACGTATAGTAAGTAAGTATCTGTGCTGTAATAAACTTTTTGTAATTTTATATAATTATTATAATCTATTAAAACAACATTACATTATAGCATGAAGGTACAAGTACTATTATGATGACAGCTATACATATATTAGAATACTATATACAAGAGAGAATTGTATTATGTATAAAGCATAATAGTACAGAAGAGAAGTAGAGAAGAGAGTAATAAAATTTTAAATAAAATTATTTTATAATGAACCGTTGAATTAAAAATAAACAAAACACCAGTCAGAAGATTATTCATTCTTTTTGATATATTTATTCTTTTACTTTTCCTTGCCGTCTTACTTACTCTATATTAACACTTTAATCAAGATAACAGTAAGTAAATAATTTTAAAATATTGTAGGTGAATAATTTTTATTAGAACCATTAATGCATACACACTTTATACACATAATTATTATTCTTCTTTTCTAGATCAGTTGAATTCGTTGTAATTAATTGGAAAATGTACTTTTACTTTAGTAAAATAATAAAAAATTGAAGAATAAATGGAATAAAAAAATGGAATAAAAAGTTTAAGAAATATTTTTTTCTTATTTTATAACCTAAACGTTTTAATGGTTTTTCCTCTTTCTGAATTAAAAATAAAATAATTTTAAAATAAAAGTTGGTATTTAACGCTTTAACGAAATTCTTAACGTTCAACATTAATAAGAAAAAATTTTTTCGATTAACGCCCAAAATAAAAGAAAAAATTAATAGAAAAATTAAGAAAAAAAAATAGGAAACGAACTTACTCGTAATTAGATCAAATCTCTTTAGCGGTTTAATTTTATTTTTTAATTAAATTCTTTGTAATTTCAATTCACCCACATATAACAATTAATACAATACGGTATTTGCACTGTCATTCCCATAAAGTACATATGTACATAGATCATACTGAAGAATGTGTACAAGTAGAATTTAGTGTTATGGTTTTAAAATGACGTTGCAAGTGAGAAAGCTTCTTCTTTTTTGCATATTGCAGAAAATAAGAAAAAAATTTGGTTGTAGTATGAGAGTTTATAAGCTGTTAAGCGGCTCAAATAAATCACAGATTTTCTAACATATTTTATCAAACGAAGGCAAAGCATTAATATGGTTTTACGAAGCAAAAATTGCGCGAATACCAAATAAAATATCATTTAGTCACTAAATTGCGGGTATAAGATTGCCTAGGAACAAAAAGGAATAATAAGGAGCATGGTTAAGTAGAGATTATAGAGTGTATTGATATAAGAGATTTGCAATTAATTTGATTAATATTATTAATTATTAAATAATCTCTAAAAAAAAATTTCAAATTTTTAATGCAATTTTCAAAAATTCATAATTCAAAAACACAGAAGAAAAAATTCAACGTCTTCTTTCTATCTGGTTTTAAAAAAAGGAAAACTAAATTTTGGTTTGTGTCTTAGATAAATTATTTAATAATAAAAAATTTCAAATTAAGCGCCATCTTACTTCAAGTAATTGCAATTTTTTTTTTTTTATTTTTTTTCCTAAATTAAAGTTTACGATATTAATTGTGTTTTCTTCTTTATTGAAACTAGCTGCGTTTTTTTCATTTCTAGTCTGTGGAAATTTGTTGACCACTGATAGCTGTTATTTATAAGCAAAAGAAAAACAATAATGCTGTATGACAAAAATTTATATACAACATGTACATACATATTTTAATCACAAAAATTGGTATAATTACGTACATTACTAGGGGTCAAGTCATCTGGTAAGGTATTTTTTTTCATAACTCTTCATCATATACTGAAGAGCACATTGGCCATTTTTACGATTTTAAAAAATTCTTAATTTTATTTATAGTTATCTCATTTCTTTTTTAAGATTTCAGTTTTCAATCAGAGTCGTGTTTATTTACATGTTATTTGAAATACATACATAAAAATGTATTTAGTTGCATATGCAGGCATATCTTGTTTGATTCCAATACTATATAGAGATCCACAGATTGGATAAAATTTTAACTCAAGCACTGAATATATCAGAAAGTATTCTTGGCTTTAGTGTTTCCGCATGCAACTGATATCATATAATGAAATTTTATAACTAGTCAATAATATCGTTTTGAATAATATGTTAATTATGCAAAATATTCTCTCATATTACCCCAGGATATTAAAATTTTTGTATAAATTAAATTTTGCAAAAATTCAACAGGTATGCTTAATCATTTTTATTTCAAATTACGTAACATAAATATTTTCTTCATTTCATGTTTTTTTATTACAGTTGGTCACTTTAAATAAAGAAATTCACTTTTCTTGTCATATCGTAACAAAAAAAAATTCAAATAATCAAAAATTAAAACACTGTTATTCCGTATTTCCAAACATACATATGTACATGCAGCAGGTATACAATATTTATATATAAATAAGCACACAAACCATCTCTTTCTCATCAACAAATTGTCTAACAAGCTTTATGGTTTTACATTACATTAAATATACATCCAAACATACTTATAACATTTTCTGTCATACCTTATCATTTTACATTAAAAACAACAGGTAAAACAGTAGCTCTACACTAGATATGCTCATAATATTAGATCATAATTATGTACATTGTATGTGTGTATGAATTGTATGCATGATATACGCATAGCATATTATGATTTTTGTATTTTAATTTTGCTATTAATTTAAGCTTAGCTTTAAGTTTAACAATATTTTTATTGTTTTGTTGCTGTTTTATTTGGTTTTTTTTTTTCTCTCTTCTCTTCTAAGTTTTTGCTATTATTGAAATAATTTTTATTATTTTAAATTTTTGTTGTTTTCTTCAATCGATCTCTAATCAGTTTGTTATTAGCTCACATTGCATTTGCATGCATTCACCGGGCAAAATCGTACAAAATAAAATAGAAAAATAAAAAACAGTTATACGAAAAATAAATAAATAAAATTTAATTATTCGGATTTTGTTCGGTTAAAACTTCGGGCAAAAATTGCATTTTAATAAAAAAAAAAAAATATTTTGTTTTTTTTTTTTTTTATATTTTTACCGGCAATTGTAATTGAAATATTTCCGGTAATAAAAAGGGGTTTTTATCAGGTTTTGAACCTAAATGTTAATAATAACAATTCGACATTTTAAAAAATATTTTAACTAGATAAATTAATTTACAAATTAATTATTAAAAATTAGTTAATTAAAAAAAAATAAGAATAAAAATTACATTCATCTTATATGGTGAATGTGTTCAAATAAAATTCAAGTTCACAATTGAATTTTTTGAAAAAAAACAAAAAAAAAGAGTGAAAAATTTTTTTAATATTAAAATTATTTTTTTAATAATAAAATAAAAATTTTTATACTGAAATAATTAAAAAAATTATTAAAATTTTGAGTGAAATTTAAAATTTTCAATTTATTTCGAAATATTTTTTAAAAAAATATTTCAAATATCAAAATTATCGACATCGTGTATTGGGAAAAATATACAAGGAAAATTAAAAAAAGGAAATTTTTAAATTCCTTATAAGAGATTATTGTTGTTGTTAATTTTTTAATGGATTATTATTCAAAATGCCCGCCATTAAGGTAAGATTTATGTTATTTATTTATGAGCGAGACAAAAATCTAAATTCTTTCCTAAATTAGAAAAATAAAACTTTTCTACTCCTTTGCCTTATTTATCAATAATAAATTTTAACAATAAAATGTTAAAAATCAAAGCATTTAAATTTTATCAAAATAAAAATTAAATTTTAACGTTTATCGGCCGCCTGGCCATTACCACAATTTAATGAGAAAACTCTGTGACAAAGAGGCATAACAATATAACTAATATTGTTGTTGATATAATTTCGAGTAAATGAAGCACGAATTAAGTAATTTTGAGTAAATTTTGAGAAAAAATTATGAGGTAACTATAAATTGGTCGAGTTTGCAGAATTTAATCTAACATTATTTATTTAACTATTTTATATTTTAATTATTTAAGAGATTGAACACATTGCATACCATAAGATTATCAGTAAAAAATTTAGTGGCATCCTTAAATTTGAAAGATGTGTTCAAAGAACATTTTGATAATATTGTGCAATAGTTTCGCCAAACTAGAAAATACACTTTACTGCCGATTATTTGCTCTACAATATCGGATTTTTTTTAAAGTTAAATTACATTTTGTTTTAAAAATGGAATTTTTATTTCTTAAAAAGATTGTAGTAGAATTTCTTTTAATTGTGATTTTCTTAATTTAATAAGGCCAACTTAGAGAATTAGGGCATTAATAAAATCAATTGTTATGGATTTCAAATTAATATTTGAATAGTATCAAGAATCCAAATATTACTTATTACAGATAAGGCTGTTATCAGCTACTACTACAATTTCAACATATTATAAGTATGAAAATATAAGTTATATTACTTTCTCTTATTACCACAGAATTTATTTTCTGCAACATTAACAAATTTATTTTTATTTATTACTTAAAACTTGCCATAGTCCGTGACATTTAAATTTTTTGATAATAAGTATATTGATAAAAATATTTTACGATAATAGTAAGAAACTGTTATATTTCTAAATTTATTCTGTTACATACATATTTATAAAATTTCCATATTTTAATTTTATTTATATTTTTTAATATTTAAAAGCAATTATTGCAATTTTTAATTTTAAAGCTTCAGTATATCGTGATAATTTCATTAAAATTTATAAATGAGCATATGTTTTGCAAAAAAACAGAAAACTGTGAGAATAAAAATCATATATTTTATAAATATATATGAAACTATATAAGTTTTATACCTTAATATACATACATATGTACATACTTTGAATTTTGAAGGTCTTCTAATATAGTCTTATGGTCTATTATTGATTCAACCTAAATAATAACTATAAGCATTAGGTATATTGAATTGAACATAAATTATGTACGTAAATATGTGTTTATAGTTTTATATTTTTACGCAAAACTATTATAATGTATAGGTATGCATGTATAACAATTTATAATCTACATAATATAAAATAGTTAAACAATAAAAGAAAATTCAAATCAAAATGAAATGGTAACCATTATGAAAAATATTGATTTACATTAAGGTATACACACACTACACACTATATATTATTATATAAAGAACAAAAAAAAATATGAAATTAATAATAAGCCGTTTTATGATATTGAGATTTTGTGTTTATTGGGGTATAGAGAGAAATAGGGTTGATTTTCTATTTTATATACACACATATATCATATATAATAAATATTATAGAAATTTAAATTTTATCTTCCGTTAAAAATTAAATTTTTTCTTTAAATATAATATTAAAATAGAAAATCAAGGTAAATAATAGTTTCATGTTTCGTAATTCGTAAAAGTATTCGCATAATCTTAAATTTAATACACATGATTAATACTTGTATTTCTTGATCTCACTTGTATTTATACATAAGTGATTTTTAGTGACCAGAACGTGTAAATAATATTATATATAATAAAGTGATTAATGGAATCATACTGCGTAATATAATTGCGTACTTACATATACATACATAGATATAAATGGATAATTTTAACTTAGTGGGGCACATAGCGAATAAGAAGTTGAAGAGAATTCCGTGCCAAATCCGTTCGCTCGTCCATATTCGTCTAAGAGCTTACACAGGATTTTAAGTGTTTGAGAAGTAATTCCAGTTTTGTTTTTAAAGAATTCAGTTGCCTGCTACCAATAGGAGGTGCTTTCTACTAATATTAGGTGCCTGTTACTTCTTACTAATTCTGTTTAGTAGTACAAATAAGCAATTTAAATATATTTAAACATTATATTGTAAATATTAAAGGATTTTTGGGAATTTTAGAATTCGTGAACTTTAAATTGATAATTTGAAATTTTATAGTTTTCGGTTCGATATACGAGTACAATAAAATTTGTAATAAAATTTCCTCCTAAATTTCTTTTCAACATTTCACCATATCTATACATATGTGTATGTATAGAGAAGTAAGCATAATTAATTGAAAAATACCGAAATGAAGTGACCTTAAAACCATAATATAATTCTTTAATCTGTATCACTTTCATTTTTAATTTCTTATCATTTATTTTAAATTAGAAACATAAAAAAAAATAAAAAATTTACATAATATTAGAAAAATAGAAGATAAATATCTTAAATATATAAAAATATTTTAAACAATTTATTATTCTATATGTATATAGATAAAGTGAAAGAAAAAGACAGGTGAAATGGGACATTTTTACACTAATATATTGACCATATAGCGGAATAGAGTTAATTTATATTACTCGTATATATAGAGAAACAGAAAATTCATAAATATAAAAAAAAAAATAAAATAAAATATATATTTATTTAATTTATGCACATAATTTTTCATACAACCTTAAAGCAGACCAACTAAAAATATTAAATTAATTTTTTTTTTTTAATATGAAGACGGTATTGGCTTTTTGGATTTCATTTTCTCATGAGATTTTTATAAAATTTAAAAATTCAAGAATTTTGTTTTTCTTATTATTATTATTTTATGTCCTAGTTTTTTTTTTTTTTTTTTTTTTGAGTCACATTAAATTTTAAAAGTATAATGAGAAAAGATAGAGTTGGTCGTGTCAACTCATTGGGTTTTAAGAGTTATACAGAAAATATTATTTTTGAAACTGCATAAAAATTGTTGTCAAAATTTTATTCGAATAGTTGCCCGTTTTCCAAATTTTTTGACATGAAATTTTGATACTATAACTGTTGTAGTTTCTGGCTTATTACCAAATTATTTTTGAAGATGTATGGCAGCCAATCGAATTCCTATTCCTATCAAAACCAAATTATATCAAAAACGTTTCTCTGCTATGTACTTTAAACAAAACTCGTAAACAACTGTTAGGAAACCACTCTTGATTATAGCATAGTTGTGTTCTTACACAATGTCTTTTTCTGGCAAAACTATGATAGACTGAGGAAAATGTTGTATAACATATAAGGTGTTGACTTAGAACGCTATCAATAAATCTTGTACTTATTTATAAACTAAAATGTCTTAAGTAGTCTTAGTTTAGATTAATCGCTCTCTAACTGTTATCAGTTCTAGTTAGTATCACATTTGTCACTTTGATAATTATCTATTATAATTATCATAATCGTTCCAAGGATGGATATACAGAATTATAAACGAAAACAACGAATTCAAATACTTTTAATTAATTATTATTAAAAATTTCGCACATTAAACAGTTATTAAATTTACCGAATTTTATCAACAAAAAAAAAAAAATATACCATGCCTAATATTAGTCTTAAGATTTAAATAAATGTTTTTTTTTTTAATTTTTGTTGGAATTTTATTAAAATATCACCATTTTTTTTTGCGTTCATTGTTATACATAATATTTTAGTTCGTATGGGCACATAATAGGAAAAAAGAATATAATTTTAGTGAAAATGACAGAATTTTTATTTGATCGTAACGAATTAAGAAAAAAACAAAAAACTAATATCAATTGTCTATTGTTTTAACGTAAATTGATTGTTGTCTGTATACAATCCTACATATATATATATGTATAATGTATTAAAACCATAATCTTTTTTTTTAAAAAATGATTGTTTAAAATGGGTGTTGTTTTGTCGAAAATTGACAATTCAATTTTCTTGGTCATATTTTCCATTCTACTCGTGCGGTTTTTTTTTCGCTCTTTCAAAAAACAACAAAAATTTTTATTAATTTCTATTTAATTTCGAAAATTAAATTATTTTATCCGGATGTATTTTACCATTTTTAGTTAAAATTTATCGATTCAATTTTAATAGTGTGCGGCTATAATATTCACTTATATTTATTGTATGGTGCCTCTGTGTATTGTTCAGTCCCTGAAATTTTTATGTTTTACATAAATGTGATTTTTGTTATGGATGGGATTAAAAGAGTTGTTTTTTGTTTTTAAATAACAACTATTCACGGTACGAAAAGAGGGCGCTATTAATTTATTCACAAAAAAAAAAAAAATTTAATTTTTTACTTTTTTTTTTTGTTTTAAGAAGAAATATATGAAAATTTGAATTGAATAAGAAAATTCTGTTCAGAAGAAAAAAAAATAAAAATTATTGAAAAAAAATCATAAAATTATGCATAAATGATAGCATCGAAATAATGTTGATGCATCGAAAAACAAGAAAAAAAACAACAGATTTCTTGTTGGCCTACTCAAAGAACCTTATTGCACCTACATACAATACGTATATTTAGAAAAACCTTTATTTTTAAAATATGGAGTATATTATTGATATTCAGAGTCGATACCATGTACACACAAACATGATTACATATGTAGATTGTAGATTCTAAGGGAACCGAGTGGGACAGGAGTAACCCCCCAAGCCACCGCAGCCATCTTTGACTTATTGCAGCCCCCCACTCCCCCGTCTATAATATCACCGTCCCAATCACAAAGCCGGAGATATCCCTAAGGGAGTTGGACAACAGTTCCCGAACACTTAGGGACCTATGTCCAAGACAATGATTACATATGGCATCCGATATAGTATTTTACAGATTTAAATGATTCCCTTTTACATATGCACGTATTTGAGATGAAAATCTATAATAAAAATTCCGATTCTAATCTAACATACGCTAGATTTAAAATCGCGTCGGAAATATGAAAGCTAATAAATATTTTCTAATACATTTTGTTATGAGAAAGAAGCTTTTCTTGATCAGAAAATAAATTGCCATGTCTCACTTTAAATTTAATTAGCAGGTTACGCTTTTCATCCTTCATAGCATATAACCAAAATGTTAATAAATGAAAAAGAATCAAAATTCAAACATAAATTCACCTACAAATTTAAATATTCAATAATATAATATAATAAAAATTCTTAAACACTATACGCTTCTTTCCAGTTAAAGCCGACTCTAGTTATTATATTAAAATTATTACCGAGCGTATTTCATACAATAAGCGGAATTAGATTCACCAAAGCAAAAAGTATGCCTTGCAATCGAACAGAATAAATCGGCTCTTTAAATCTTAACTGCTTTTATGAAACCCACTTACGAAACCTTTAGATCATTGGAAAACCATCACATTTTCACTTCAATTACTTAAAAACAAATTATTGTACACATTCTAAATGACAACACCTCACCCATATTTAAGCACTTATAGAATAAATAATGACTTATACTCTAAACATTTTCTTTTAATGCAAAAAAGACTGAAAGGCAAAACTTTAACTAATTGTCAGCTGACATAATTTTTATGTAATAATTTTTATTTTATTTAAAATAATGACTTAATTTCGAAAATAATTAAAGAACCAACCTAAACTGCAAAAAAAAAAAAAACAAAAAATAAAGTTCAAATTTTCCATTCATCTTCATATTTTTGCAATTTTTGCATTGTTGTAATTAAAAACTTAAAAACTCCTACAGACTGTTTTTAATGCTTAGTTTGTCGTTAATTGCATTGGTACTTAAACTTATTTGCTAACATTGCGTTTTTTTCTTTCTTTGCTTTTTATTTTGAAAATTTTAATAAAAAATTTCGTGGTTCTTTCATATTTATTTTATTTAAATGAAATTCTTATACAGCTTTATTAAAATACAAGAAAAAAAAATATCTGCAAATATTTTTATGTTTCAGAGTTTATTTTTTGAGAAAAAACCGCAAATACGAAAGAAAAAATGGTAAAATAAAACGACACCCAAACCAAACATATGCAAAAAAAAAAACGACAAAGAAAAAAACCGAAAGAAATCATAAAAAACCTAGGCGGTTCACAATCCGTTGATTTTATAGTACAAAATGATAGTAGAACTTTCAAATGAAAAAAAATCATTACTGTTCATGGCAACTATAGGGTATTTTATTTACTTAATATTTCTCAATCGAAAAACTACTACTCTCATACAATTGTGAATAGGAAAAGTTATTATAAATCTTCAAAAGCTGTGGTAAATTGTTGAGACCGTAAACACCTCATAACAACAAAAAGCTCCATGAAAAAACTAAAATTTTCAATTTATATTGTTAATTCCTCATTTACAGTCAAAATTATTAAAATATTTTTGAAAGATTAAATTTTACAAGAGAAAAGTGTCAATTAAACAGGCAAAGCATGGTAATGCTGTTAATATGATAGAAAATTTTTGTTATTCTCCGCTGCAATTAATTAATTCTATATTAATCGACTTGACGCATTAACTGAATGCACATACAGCTTATGACTTCATATGTCATTGTAAATGTCATTAGTTTGTGAAAAATGAAGATAATTGGGCTAGTCAATTTGGCAGCACTGCTTCTAACCGTTATTATAATTGATATTATGAATGAAATAACAAATTAAATGTATACGGAACAATAATATTAAAATTTTACCCACAAGAGAGCAATAAAAAAATATAAGAAAAATAAAAACTTACCACATTTTCTACACAACATGTGTACATTTTCAAACACACATGCATACACCAATGTAAATTTATGCACACACAATTGTGCATTTCGTATATACCTTAAAATTCAAGGTACGGAGGTGTTCAAAAATTACCATCCAGAACTATATGCATTATAATTTTGTTAAGTGTAAATGGTGAAGTATTTAACATAAAATTCGAATATTGCAAAAAAAAATATCGCTTTAAAATAAATCTTTTTTTTTCCTCTTCAACCTGTTCTGGTGTTCAGTTATGAATTGAACTAATAAAGAAAAGAAAATAAACTTAGGTCAAACCAATGGTTTGTATTGTAACACTTTTCCCTTCAACAAGTGAAAAACTACCACACTATTAAAATTATTTTCATTCATATACGAAACTATTTCTGGGATTGCATATATTTAGGATGAACAATTTATGCAATCTTTTAAATAAAGCAAAAGTTAATTTAAAGAGGTAAAACATAATGCTCGATTTTAAGGGTTAATTGTGTGAGTTAAGAAAAATAATTATACTTTTTAATGACATGGAGTTTACCTTTGTGTATTTATAGAAATTTAAAAAAGCTTGCGGTTTCGCAAATATAAGGTGCCAAATATTCAAATTTTACAAATTTCGAGAGGCGATAACTTGAGAGGGGATGGAGGTGGAAAAAAATTTTCTTCTAACGAAATGAACTATTTATTAGTGTCTAAGAGAAGGGAAAATTTAAGGGTGTAGAAGTTTTGTAAACAGACATACGGACAGATGGACGGATGGGCAGAGTGAAACTAATAATGCACTTTTTTTCAAAAAATTTTTTGAAAAAATGCTAAAAATAAAATATTAATATTAATTTTTGTTCCTATATACGGCTACTTTTGGTTTATAGTTTACAAAATTCATTCATAAATACAATAGATTCATGCTAGTACGCATATATGAGCTCAATTCTCTTCATTCTTCTTTTTGCCTTTATAAATATACCAAAATAATTGAAAATTTTAACTAAAAACTTTTCATTTGTAGGAAGATAAGGTGTTGTGGTGTGAATGAAAAGCTCCGTATATGATTTTCTAAAAAAAATTATTGAAGTAAAGAAAAGAAAAACGCATCATAAACTTTCATCATCATCTCTTGTATACTTTTTGCTTCTACATTTCCTTTACACTATCATTTGAGATTCTCAAATTTCCCTTCAACCATATTATAATATTTTATAACTATGAAGAAAAATAATGAATAATAAAAAAAGGTCAGGAAAAACAACAAAAAATATCAATAGATCCTAACAATTGAGGTTTTGATTTCAACCCGTTTCTTCCTATCTTACTTATATACAATTCACAAGAATTCATTCACATTTTCTAATAGTTCAATTATAAGTACAATAACCATACGAGAAGCGTAAAAAGTTAAGGTGAAAAATCTTGTATTTAAATGAAAAATTGAAAGGCTTTTAATTTTTTTAAAATATTTTCTTGTACCTTTATGTGTATATATGCATGTGCATTAAGATTATTGATGGATGATGGTGGCGATGATGATGATAAATAGTGATGATAACTGTTACTCTTAAAATTTCATGTACAAATATAGTTAGATCCACAGGTCATAGATGATGAAAATTGCATTTTGTTTCACGTTTGCTTACTACTATGGGAGGCTATTACACAATCTATTTAACATTTCATACCAATAATCTGGTACAAAATATTGAATAAATTTATTATTCACGGGGTATAGAACAGGCATGCAAGCAGGCAGGCATCAGGTCATTAATATATCACTTAAAATTTTTAATTTTTTTAATCAATTTACATGTTTTTTTTTTTCGTTCCTAATCTTATTCCATAAATAAATCAATTCGCAAATTATGTTCCAAACAAAAAAAACCAAATTCCGTGAAAAATATTTTCCTGTAGGAGTTCAATAAATTTTTTACTAAACTTGTACTTGTTTAATATATTCAAATTTTTTTTTTGCCCCGATGTATTTGAATTATTTTTGAATTTTAATTTAAGATTTAATAAAATTAAATTCTATTAAAAAATTTAATTCCAAAACCATAAGATTGCCTATAAATAATTGTGAAAAAATGAGTGCCTCCATTCTTAATTTTTGACTTTGTTGAATTCAAAATTAAAAAACTATTTAAATTATTGAAATCATTAGTAAATTAAAATAAGAAGCATATTTCCCCGCCTTTTAACCTGTTTGACCTGGCTAGTCATTACGGTAGCGAGTTGCTGCCGTAATGTTTGAAGCATGCACAACAATTTTTTTCGAATCAAATGCAATTTTTAATAAGTGATTTAAACGAATATTTCAATTATTTTATTTATAAAATTTTTGTTTCCTTATCTAGAATGTCTAGAATTTAGAAATTCAAAACTAGCGTAGGTATATAAAAACTCTTTTTTTCACAAATATCGTTCAGAAATGATTTTCGGTAAACGTAGTTCCTTTTCTCTTAAATCGTGCTCACTTATATTTCCCACCTACACTAGGAAAATGGAGACGACTAGCCTAATCCTAACCACGCATAGCCATTAGGATTGAAGCCGCCACGCAATAAGTAAAGATGAAATGCTCGTAGTGTACAAGACCTTTTGTCCTTAAACTCTTATTTTAAGAAAAAATCAATCCATTGAAATACGATCTAAAAATTCCACAGTAAGTTAATCATTTCAAAGATTTTCAAAGATGAACACCAGATTTCGAAATAAAGAAAAAAATTGAAAAGGAAAGGTCACCCCCATGCATTTTTCTCAACTTCAAACCCATCGTTACCAATCATCTGTGCAATTCACTTTCAATTCTTCTTTGTATTTTCCTTTTTTTTTTCTAATTTTTCCTTTTTCTTTCAATGAAACTTTTTTAACACTTTCCTTTTTAATTGCAAGCTATTTTTGTGTTTTTCTTTTGTGTGTTTTTGTTGCCTTTTGAACCCTCTTGTATTGAATATCTTTTGTTTTTCCAAACCATACATGGGATCATATGGTTTATTCTCTCTTTTCATATTTTTTATACGAAATTTTTTTACCTTTTCCTTCTTCTTCACTTCATTCTTCGACATGCAATTATACACTAGCTATATAAGCTCTAGTATTGACATATTGATACGCCATCATTTTAAATGGTTGTTTTACAAAATCAAATTACCAAAACTTTTAGGTTTCAAAAAAAAAAAAAAAAATTATACAAGAAAGAATTTGATTTTCGAACCATAATGTGGGAGGAATTTTCGCATTGATTTCAAAAATATTACAATTTGCAATATGATTGCGGTTTTTTGTAATTTCTATGGGAATTTTTGTTTTTTTTTGTAAATTAAAAAAATTATTGTTATGATCAACCTAATTTCCATAGCAATTACGAATATAACAACTCCGTACATATGCATAACACAATGTATAAATATTTGTATACGTGATCCTCTAAATTAAGACGAACAACGTTAAATGAAATCAAGAATGAAAATATTGTATGCGTGTTATGCACGCTGTGTTTGCAATATTTCCAAACCTATTAAGATTTTTTTTTTAGTTGAGCGATAAACCGCATATGTTTTTCACACCATAAATATTTAAAGAAAATTACCAAATATATTTTGTGTTGGCAAAATATTTGTAAAGAAAAGGTGTATGGCATGTTTTCAAACATAAGCATACCTATGTGGATAGACTCAGCATGATATATTTGATCAGAGAGTGTAATTAAAATTATTTAAAATTGAAATTATTTTTGGCATTTTTAATAGTGTAGAAAACATAAATATTTTCAAGTGCAATTGTGATAAATATAGTCATCGAACCTAAATGTTAGAGATAAACAGATTTTTGTATTCTCGATTCAAGTTATTATTAGGGTGGAGAAAGCGTTCGTGTTTGTTCGGTGAAATGATTACCGTATTGTCATATACGATAAGACACAAAGATTCGTAGAGTTAGTTTAAAAAAAAATATTTTATGACAATCGATTCAATCTAGAATCAGAATTTTTAAGTCATCAGAATTAAAATAACAAATGAACTTTGGTAAGAAAGTTCGTTTCGAACAACCAATTAATTTCAAAAAGTTCCAAATTTGTATCACATATAATGGGTTATAGTAGCGATAATTGAGAATATTGAATCGATTGAGAAAAGAGAAATAATTAATGATGGATCCAAAATAGTTAACAAATTATGGGTCCCGACAAATGCGTTTGTATGCCAGTTTTCAGTTTGATGGCCGCCATTGTACAATCCGTGACAATAATAACGAATTAGAAAGCGATTTTGTGAAATCAATTAAATGTAGTTAAAGGAATCTTAAATTAAAAAGTTCAATTTCTGTCAAATCTATTTTGTCAAGGAAAAAATACATATGACAATGACGGTATTTGTTTTTTGAAAATAAAATATTACTCACCTGCATTTTGCATTTGATCCTCATTTATGTTGTACAAAAATCAAAAATTTTCTTTGTCCTAATATTTCCCACGATTCTATATGCCCAATTATCTCCTATAATTTTACCCTGTAGTTAGCTCCTGTAGCCATGGTAATCGTGACAAGTGTTAGATATTACAAATTTGTGTTCTAATTTCTTTTATTTCATTTGTTTTTTAATTAATATGAACTTGCAAGTTAATCTGAAATAAAAATGTTAAATTATATAATTTAGTAAAACCGCTTAGGGTTTAATCCAAATTTACATAAGCTAAGAACAAATATAATTATATGAAGTGATAGTATTTTAATAAGCTCCTATAAAAAATTAATAATTGTCTAATAATTTTTTGATATTAAATAAATAGTTTCTTACCTCCTGATAGCGTAATTTTATACCCTCCTACAATTCATATATTTAAATTTTTTACATATAATTTACCATAATTCAATTTAATTCATAAAATTAAGGTCATATTTAATTTAAATATCATTTATTATCAAATTATTTATGATTTAGCCTATATATTTGTTCTGTACATATAAAAAATATTAAACCATTTTTATCACTTAATTTTACATTTAAAATTTTCATAGTTGTACAACACAATATAGGATACATTTTTTGTTTTGTCAGAAATACAAAAATAATTTTCTAATTTAAGATTTTTAATGCTGGTATCACCAAGATACATTATACACTACATTCTGAAAGCACATTATTTTTCTGATTTGACTCTATGATGAGAATAATAAATATATTTGAAATTCTTTCAGACAACTGCAGAACAGATAGATGACATAATCAAAGGAATGAGTCAACGCAGAAAAATTAAAATATTTTTCTTCTCGAATCAAGGCAAAAAATTTAAAAACTTTATTCTCTGTTGCTCACTTGATAGAGTGTTCGCCTAGAGAGCGGTAGGTCACTGGTTCGAGTCCAGTTCAGGGAGAAATTTTTTTTAATTTTGCTGGCTTGACTCGTTCCTTTAATTACGTCATCCATCTGTTCTGCAATTTTATTAAGGAAATTCAATTAGTAATTCTCATAAATAATTAATAATAACGATCAAGAACTACACGTTATATTTGGTAATTGTTAGCAAGTTTCTGATGTTCAACCTTAAAAACTTATGGTTTATCAATAAACCTTTAGGATTTTAAAGTCATTTCTAGTGGTTGTACCGAAATTTTACTATAAATTTAGTGCTCGTTTTATTCCCATTCTAATTTAAAATTCTATTCTTTTTTAGTGACAGCAGATTAGCTCAGATCCGCATTAAAAAATTTGTAACTGAAGAGTAAAATTAAGGGTTATTACGTCATTTTTCTACTGATTTGAATTTTTAACATTTTCTCGAATCGTTCTTAATAAATATTTTCATAAACGCATACCAAAAATTCGAATACCAATCGGTCATAATATTAGTACAGCTATACATAAAATAATTTTTCATATAATCTGGTGAGGGTGTTTTGTTTTGAAAATATTGTATAAATATTTTTTATTTTTATAAAATAATTTTCAAGAACAGTACTTTTTCTCTATTTTTGTTTGACACTTCCACAATTTCAAAATTTTCTTTTATGTTCATTTATCATTTTTCATTTTAAAAATTTTATTCAGGTGACAATTCCGCACTTTGATTGAATGCATTAAATCACTGACATAATTAGCACTATTATTTAATAGAAAATAAACAAAAATAAAAATATAACAAGAAAAAAGAATAAAAACAATTATAATCTCATACTTATTGTGGGTAGCACAATGTAGCTTACGCAAATATAGAACATAAAAAATTTATTCTGCCAGTTTATATTTTAGAAAAAATTTTTAACTTATGTACATTAAAATCTCATAAATTTTCAAAATGTCAACTATATTTAATTTAACACAGTTATACTAGAATATTATAACAGTTGAAAATCTAATACATATTACAAACACTATATATGAGCTATTTACTATAATATAACAAGTTTATTTATAATATGAAAAATTTGCATATATTACGGGGGAAATTGAAAAATTCTAGTATAAGAAAATGAAAAATTAATTAAATAAAAAAAATATGTTAATGTCCGTTTGAAATTTACATGTTTCTATGTTAAATGTTATAAATTTATTATTTCGTTTAGAAAATTGAGACAATATGAGTAAGAGAATTGTGTTGTGAGAGAGAGAATTGTCATTTATTTTCGTTTAGAAGTAATTTAAACAATACGAGTATTCGATTTGATAGTATAGTTTTAGTAATGATTTCTTTTTATAATTGAAGGAGTGAGAGTGAAATAAATTTCTCTGACTTAGAATGGAGAGGCATTAGAATGTGAGAAGTAGTGTCAAACTTTTGGCATATGAGATATTTTACAGCATTACCTGACAAAATTAAAATTTCGAGTTGCACTCTAATATTCTTTGAATTGAGGATTACCATTTTAGAATATTTAATATTTTTAAACTATACCATTTTTACGTAATCTTAGTATTAGTACATTTTTACGTTATCTTAGTATTAGTACCTTAGCATTAGTCAGTTTGGATTATAATCAGTTAACCAATAAATTTTAATAATATATAAGTTGTGTCCAGATACCGATATCATTTCCATATGTAATAACTTCCAGGAAATCTTAAGGACAATACCACGTATTCAAATCAAGTTTACTCTCAACTTATTAGAGTCAAATATTATGATTTTCATACCAAAGGAATGAAATTTTAAATACCACACAGTTTGAAACGTTGATTATTATCTTAAATGTTTTATTCAAAAAGGACTTTGTATTAAGGACATTACTTGTTTCCTTAAATGTATTAAGGAAACAAGTAATGTATATTTCCGAATTTTAAACGATTTAAAGACTTCTGAATATTTTAAATAAATTTTAATGGTATGGAAAATTGGACATTTTAAATTGATGTTCTCTTTATAAAATTTTGCAATTCATGAATTAAAATTCATTCAAAAATTATAAAAAATTTTGAATTATGAAACTTTTATACTAGTTTTATACTAGTAACACAGTTTTTCCGGTTGCAACTTAAGTACTGTTAAATGCAACATAAAAATAAAACAACTTTACAATTTCCATAATTTTTTTTTTAATGTTGCAACTATTATAAATTTTCAAAAAAATGAACGAACACCCACCCACCCTCATAACAGCGAATTTTAAAAATAAAAATTATTTTTCTTTTGTTTTTTTTTCGGGGTGGGAAAAATATTCATATGATGTCATAATTGTTTTATAATAAATAATAATTTTTTGTTGTTTTTCATATTTTTTTTCTGTTTTTTTAGAATTTTAAATGCAGATCGAAAAATAATCGAGTATATTATTTATTGCCACCATTTTTTTTCTTATTTAATCTTTATTAATAAAACAGAGTTGAAAAAAAACAAACCATATTGCATTCTAAAAGTTTATGAAAAAAAAAATACAGAATTTAAAAT
This sequence comes from Condylostylus longicornis, assembly GCF_029603195.1. Classification (NCBI taxonomy): domain Eukaryota; kingdom Metazoa; phylum Arthropoda; class Insecta; order Diptera; family Dolichopodidae; genus Condylostylus; species Condylostylus longicornis. Next base: position 5,011,322 of record NW_026577975.1, on the reverse strand, counting down.
TGAGTCATGGCTATTGACTGGCGCGTCTATGTCTACATTGTTTTATATTTTATTATAAAAATTTATTGACTGACTAGATGAATTTGATAGATTTTTCTGCGTATAAGTATTAAGCATTAATTGCATGACTGCATTATTTTTTTTTTATTTTTTGTGATTTATTATCACAAAACTGGTAAATATGGAAATTTAAATTTTTCATTGAAAATGTTCATTGACATTTTATTTTGATCATACAATTTTCATTTTTGTAATTTATGCAATATTATGCAAAATATAACAATTTTACTTTTTAGCTTTTAACGTTTAGATTCCGATTGAATTGAAGTGTTAAAAAAATTCTTCTTAAGTAATTTTATTAAAATATCCTGCAGGAATAATATTCAGTTTTCCACCATTACATTTACAATTATCGGTTTTTGTTGTAATAAATATTAAATATTCTCACCTCATGTTATGTGTACCATCTCAATAAATCTTTAATAACATCAATATCTTAAATTAATTTTCAATAATGCGAGTATAAGCTATTCGCTGGAACAGAATAACAAACATAATAACGTATATTTGCATAGTTTTTCTCATTATTCTCATTTTCCTTATTTTACCACACATTGTATGTACACAAATATAGTTATCATCAATTCACTCAATTTTTAATATTCATCTTAATGAAGTGAGCGACATCTGCTTTTTAATTTTTTAAAGTTTTTTCAGTAAATATCCACACCATTTTAGTACTTTGTTAATTTTAAATTAAGGTGAATTTTAATTTTTGATGTTTTGGTAATTAAAAATGTACTTTATAATGAAAATTAATATAAAGGAATGCTTGTATTATATTCATAATTATTATTGTTGTAACAGTAATTGAGTAAATTTTAGCAAAACAAAAATTATTATCATAATTTTCGTACTTAATTTTTTAATCAACAATCATCAAGAAGGGTGTATGTACTTTAATTTATAAAAAATTTGTTCACATTAGTCCCATTATGGCCAATTATGAATTAGTACTGAATTGAAGTATTTAAATCATAGAGAGACTATGTATTTAATTGGTAGAGGAAACAAATTAAGAGAATCTGAATTGTAAAAACATTATTTAAGAAAAAAAAAAATACATTGCTCTCTAAAATTTTATTACCGCAATTTAATAAGTTTTCAAGAATTCATTCTCATTTATTTCGTAAACAGTAACAGCTACACCAACAAATTATTATTGATAAAATTAAATGTTGCATTAAAGTATATTAAATTGTACATGGCAGTACTATGAAATTTACAATGTGTGCTTGTTAAACAACTCATTGTAAAAATTTTTGTAGCGCAAGCATAGCTAGACTTAACACAGCTAAAGTAATAGCTTATTTTCAACAAAGTTGGCTAGAAAAAAAAATGTCCTTAAGATGTGAAAAAAAATTTTCACTTACATTTAACCATCTGCAATAGAGGTGTCTTGTAGGATAACTTTACAAACGTCTACACACGCTGGTATGTGTCACTACTTATATTTAAACGAAAATAATGAAGTTGCTACTACTTCAGAGCAACTCTATTATTTCTGTTTTTCATATTATCCTTCCATTGTTAAACCTATAACTACTTTTATAATAATGTAGCAAATATAATAAACATTTTATATTTATTTTTCAATATATTCAATATCAATAATTTTTAAATTTTTATAAAAAAGGTAGCAAACAGAATATAAATTCGCTTAAAAAAATTAATTAATATGGTTTGAATACAAAAATTTTTAAAATTCTGCCATAGTATCGGAAAATAGTTCATAAAATTACAATTGACCTACAGAGCACAATTCAAAACACAATATTAATTTATATATGCACATACATACGTATATAAATCAAGCATAACTATACAAGAATTATTTAAAAACGTTTTCCCTATATTCTCATAAGCCTTTGCATTTTACATTACGTAACACAATAATTGACGGCATTAAAAATGTACCAAAAAAAGAATTTCTTTTATACATGAACGCACACTTCACCTGTATTCTACCAACAATGTATATATACTCTTTGTCTATAACATTTATTGTTGTTTTAAGAATTTATTCCAAAAGTCCTTGTAATATATTTCTATATTTTATGTATACATGTATTAAAAAAAACAAAATCTATACAAATGTGCACCTACATAATACAATTAGAGAGCCATCATAAATGCACTTTTTCTATTACCTAGATTTATTATTTTCTATGTGTATAATAAATTAAAAATTTTAAAGGTGAGAAATAAAATTTTCGTAATTCTTTAATAAACCCAACATCATATACTTACATATTTAAGTGAATTATACCATAATATGGAAGTATATTTTTAGTATATTCTAGTTTTTTAGTTCCACTCAAAGTTTATTATCCTTTTTTCCAATAATTTTTGATGACAATATGAGGAAGTATTATATGAAAATACATATACATATAAAAATATTTTTTCACCTTAATTTTTTTATGTTGTCTATATAATATTATAAATGAAATAATTATTGTGCATGTATGCGTTCATAGTATGTACTTATAAAATTTATAAAGAGAAAAATTAGCAATGTAAATAATAAAGATTTCTTATTTAATTTAAAAAAAATATATGGGTATATAATATAAATAACTGCAATGTCCTTCGCCTAATATCCTACAAATTCTTTATTATATTCTATATTATATATATTTCAATAAATACATGACGTACCCACATACATATATATATATATATACTTGTGCATATACATATATATTTTTATATAAATTAAAGCGGTACTTATTTCAATGACTAGACTATTTTATTCCTTTTTTTCTTCCTTTTCTCTAATTACATACGTATACGTAAAAATCATATAAAATTTTCTTTCCTTGTATTAATTACTATTTATATATATATATATATATATATAGGATTGAATTGGTTGTACGGATGTGTGCATTATAAAATTATAGGAACTTCTGCGCATAGCAAATTTTTTTTACGTTTATTTGTTTTATTCTTGAATCTCTATACCCGAAAATTCTATTATTATTTAGAATCCTTTAACCTATTCCATATTTTTGCGAATTTTATATAACAAAAGTATAAGATTCAATTCATCTGCATTTATAAAAATAACGAAAAGAAAAAAAAATTTAGATACTTAAAGCATAATATTAATTTATTCGCTCTATAGTGATTTTCCATTTAAAAAGGACCATTATTAGATGACACAAAATTTATTATCGCGCTATTATTTGAACAACAGTATAAAGAGCGAATTTCAATGAACTTTTCTCGTTTATTATAATTATAACATTTTTTTGCCAAAAATTATTATTATAAGGGTTTGATTCTTTTCTTTGCTATTAAAATAAAAAATTGAATAAAATTTTGAATGTAGAGGAATTTCTCGGCAACATTTTGATGGTAGAGTAAATAAAGCGAATATTTTGATACATTACATTTAATCTTCTCTCTTCTCACTATTCTTCTTTAATATATTATTATGATTATAATAACGAGTGTCGTATTTTAATAAAGCAGATTCTCTGTTAAAAAATGCGGCGAATTCAAATTTTTTTAAAGTATAAAATTGTGGTTTTTAATTTTTTTAAGAAATTTTCCGAATTAGTATTCAAATATAATTTTACTAATTCTAATAATAGAAGAAAGTTAAAATTTGATAAAATGCGTATTAATAAATTTGTATCAGAAATACCTAAAATTTGCTTAGTCATCTTATTTGTTGAAGTTTACAGTTTTAACAAAATTGAAAAAATTAATTATTACTATATAAATTCAATATAATAGAAAGATTTAGTAACAATCAACAGTAATTATCAAAAAATTTCGCTTTGTTCAAAATAATTTTTTAAAAAGATCTTAAAACTAAAATCCTCTCTTCCAATTAAATCAATTAATTCCATTTGAAATCACTATTTTCTTCAACATAGGTTAAATACTAAGTATAATATAGCCAAACACGTTTATATACAAAATTTAACAACCCTGTAAAAATATTATATAAACTCTTAAAATTACATGCAAAATAATCTAGCTACAATTTTTTAGCAATATTGTTGATAAAATTAAATTACAAGAGTACAAGTATGTTTACTTTAAATATTCACCTCAATTTTATTTTTCTTATAATTATACGAGTATATTAATTCACATACATACCTCTTATAATATAACAACTAAATCATGTTGAATAACAAAAATTAATTTTCACAATTTCATCTCATCATAAATGAAAACAGTAACAAATAAACCAAAATATAGAGAAATATAGAGCGAAAATAATATACAAATAAAAACAATTTTATTTAATTTCTATATGCAAAAAAAAAAAATTTTTTATTTAAGAGTATTCGCTTTGCATATAAGCCTAGTGCCTATACTATCATAGTAGAAACACAACAAAACAAGAAAACAAATAACAAAACAATTAAAGCAATAAAATAAAAATTCAATACTCTACTTGCATAGTCGCATCTTAATAACAATGCGGTTTTCCAACAACACTATTATACTACAACAGTATACACACCATAACGTACTTATGCATTTGCATCGTTATTTTTACCGGCAAAATATAATTCTAAAATGTTGACAAAAAAAAAAGAAAACAAAATTAAATACAAATGCAAAACAGAAAAAATATTTCAACATACCTTTACCTAACAATATATATACATATATATATATATATACATATTCAATATTTATAGGTATTTTAAATTTTTTGCAGCGAATTCATTTTTATTTTTATATAAAAACTGAAAAACAACTACAAATACAATTTTTTACTATACCTTAAAAATACAACACACCACACCATCCGTTCAATTAAATTTCTTTAAAATGTTGTGTTGACTTTTTTAGTATTTGCTGATACTTCGCCGTGACTAGTTCAAAATATTGCAAAAAAGAGAAAATATTTCGAGAATCGTTAATATTTTTCTTTTTTTTTTAAAATTTCGATAAAAATTAAATAAATTTTTTTTTCTATTATAATTTCAAATTTGTATTTTTTTAATTTTTATATCACGTTCGATATTATATAGTGCAAGTAGGAGCGGAGCGTAAGATACAATATAAGTTTTTCGATTCTATTTACCTTCTAATATTTATAATTTGTGTTTGTGTACATACAAGCAAGGCAAGGCAAGGCAAGGAGCAAATCGAATGAATTGAAAATAAAAAAAAAAAAAAAAAACTCGGTCGCGTCCTCGGTTTGGTGTATAAGAACCAAAATAAAAAAAAAAAAAACAAGAAACTAAGAGAATATTTATTTTTTCTTGTTCCTTTCCTCAATATCTTCAAAAATGTAACAACGCAATATGTCAGTGCATAAACGCATGTATACTAAAGACAAGGAATAGAAAATAAACAGAAAAAAATTAAATTGTTCTGGAGGAGGAAGGAATTTTATAATAATAATATAGAATACAAGAATTTCTAAACAAAAAATTTCTAATCAAAATATTATTACTCCTCTATCCACCTTACTCTTTGAATACTTGCAAAAAAAAAAGTGCTAGAATTAATATTAATATTCTAGAATTTAAAAAAAAAAGAGAAACCAAAAGTTTGTAAATAAAATATTGTGAATTTCACTTGAATTTAAATTATTTTATAATAAATTAAATTAAATTAAATTATCATAAAAGTTCAAAGCTATAATAGCCCATTAATTCATCATAAATTTTGAAAAGCAAAATTCAAGCAAAAAATTTTACCTACATATATAAAAGACCTTAATGTTCTAACAAATAAAAAATAAAATCATAAAGAGATACGTATAAAAAAAAAATAAAAACAGAAAAAAAAATTAAATAAATTTTTCGCGGTTTCTTGCTGTGTTTTTATAAACAAACAAACAAAATCGCTATTATATGCACAACCAATATATTGTTATTATTTTTTTAATGTCTAAAGTCACGATCTGAATTTTTTCGAAGCCCATCAATTTTATTGAGAAAAGCAACAAAAAAAAACAAAAAATATCAAATTTAAATCTTAAATATTCAAATTGAATTTCAAATTTATTTATTAGAAATTAATACAAAAAGAAGAAAAAAAAAATCGAATACAAAACCAAAAAAAAAAAAAAAAGAAATTTTTTTTTTATGCAAAATTTTAAATGCGCGTCTTTTGCCGGTCGAAAATAAAATTTTATTGTGAATTTTAAAAAAGAAAATTTTTAATTCCGTCTATTTCTTGAAAGGTTTCTTTCACTAATAAACTTTAAGATTTTTGTCCTAAATCATTTACAATTTTTCTAAACAAAAGGCTACTACTAAAATCTTTGAGTGGTAAAATATTATTACATATATATAAATTATTTATGAAAAGAAAATTAAAAAAAAATTATATAAAATAAATTAAATTAAAAAATTCAATAATAATAGAAAAAAAAAATTTTTTTTTTAAAGAAGTGAAAAAAAAATCAATAAGAAATTTTTTCTCAGTGTATATTGCCTTTGATTTTTCGAATTCATGCAAAATAAAAAAAATTATTCTCAAAAAATTGCTAATAAATTTCTTTAATAGTGTAAAAATTTAAATTTTTTATATTATTACAAAATTTATGTGTGAAAATATTTTAAATTATAACAAAAAATAAAAAATCACATTTCAGGAAATTTAATGACAACAATTTTTTATCGGGAAAAAAATTATTTGATTGAGAATCTCAACAAAATTTTCTCCGCATTGACAAAAAAAAAATATTTTATTAGGTAAAAGTTATTCAAATATCTAAAAATCTTTATCTAAAATGGTTTATTTTTATTTAGTTTTTTTAGATAAAATCAACAATATATGCATAAATATTTTATAAAGAATTTTATATGAGAAATATTCGCACATAAAAATGTTAAGGAGAATGAATATTAAGAGAATCCTGGGGTTTGTTTTATACTTAAATTTGTTAATTTGTTTGAAAACGAAAATAATAAGTAGGTCATCTTAGAGAATTTGAATCAAGTAGGTCAATATTGTATAATTAGAGAAATAAGAGTACCCTGCATGATCTTCTTTATTTTATATATATACGTACACTTAAGGAATACAATAACAGCGCTAAAATTTACGTCATTAAATGTACTGAAAATTTTGGGATTATTAAACTATATTTTAGTAACCTACATATTGCTCTTTAATATTTAAATATTTGTAATCCTAGTAAATATATATATATATATATTACAATAATGAATGACGCAAAATCTTAAATTTAATTGAATGCTGTTAATAAGTGCTGTAATACAAATACAATATTATTTACCCTATATTTTAATTATCTATATTTGAGATATTTACTAAAGATACGAGAATAATAATTTTTGTAAATTTAACTTCAAGCAAATTTTATATATAAAATCCATTCAAGAGAATCATATTAGCGTGAATAATATCATAATCATAAAATAAATTAAATAATTTTTTAAGATTGCTGTAAATTTTGTCGCATTCTCAAAACTCTATTTGATTATACAAAAAGTAGTGAACAGAAAAGGTAATATGTTTGAATAATAAATCAAATAAATTTGATATATGAATATTGCTGCCGCTATTGAATGGAATTTTCATCATATAGGAGTAACTGCTTCGCTTTTTGCCAGGAAAATGCAATGAAACATCATACAGTTACGAAAAGGCAACTACTTGTTTATTCACCTACATTATACGAGAAAACTGTACGATTAGTGAAATTAATTTTGTTTTTTATTTTCTTCAAAATTTTCCCGATATCAAAAACAATCATTATACCAGGGAAATGATATTGTAATTCCTTTTATTAACAATGTAACAAAATGTATCTACTTAAGAATAATATATACATAGAAGTTTTTAGTCAACCAATTCTATGATTAATATATTTTTCAAGGAAAATAAAAAACCATAAATAATTTTACCTTGTTAATAATATTATGCATGGCTTAAATAATATTTATCATTGTCATAACACTTAATAGTACGAGTATTTAAAGAGTGTATATTAGAGCATAAGTAGTTGTAATATTACCAACAATTATTTATGTATAAATGTGAAATTTGAAATCATACAAATGGACTGACTTCCTCTCTTTCTCTCTCTCTCTCTCGCTATGTATAATGTAATAGATCAATAATAATTGAAAAGAATGTCAAATTAATTTAATTAAATGCCATACACCTGAGAATTTATCAAGAATATTATTAGTAAGTACAACTAGAATAGATACGTAAAAACCTCATAAATTCATAGGTTTTCGCTAAATTCACATAACAAAAAAACAAAAACAAGGTAACACATATTATAAGAACAAAACAAAATTTAAAAAAAAAAATGTAATACATTTTAATAAACATATGGTTTGCAGAATAGCACATTTCCTTTTAATAATTTAAATCAAGTACTTGTATTTTTCGTAGCTTTAGCTCTAAATAAAGAAAACGACCTTTTGAAAAAAATTTTATTATCGTAAATAATATTGCATAAATTTAGGAAAAATTTGTTTATCCTTCCTAAAATTTTAAGAAAAAGTAGTTCCAAGAAGCAGGAGGTGCAAAAAAATTTATTAGAGGTTGAGATTTTTTCGAGTGGTCGTGTAGGAGAAAAATTATACTAATAGTTGGCAAAAAAAATTCTATTGATATAACAACTAAGTTGAAGGATCAATGGTAAATTCTAATATTTGTGTTGACCTTTCTATTTGTATAGAATTCACAAAGTTGTTTTGATTTGGACACGGTAACTTAACAAAAAAATTCCATTTTTACGATCTTAAAAGATCGTAACAGAGAAATATAGTGTAAAAAATTTTTAGACAGCCAGAAGAACGCACAGACAAAATTAAATACTTTATAGACATAGTTTCTCAATTTTTTTTTTTTTTAGAAATGTGCTAAAAAATAGGAAAGAGTTTCTTAAGCTTAGAAAATATTTAAAAATAGAAGAAATGAACGGGAAAAAATTTAAAATTAGGTTTTTTGTAACTCTCTCTTTCTTTCATTTTGAATTTTTTTTCTTTTTTAATAGAAAAATGTAGGAAAATATACAAAAAGTTTAAAATGATTATTTTACAAAGTGAATCCAAAACATTAATTGATTTTCTATGTTTAAAATTTATTTTAAATGTTTGTGCTTTTTTTTTTGTAAAGAAAATACCATTCTCTTTATTTTTTTTTTACATTTTTTTTGTATTAAAATTTTCTTTTTAAAGTTTTTACTTTTTACAAAAAATTTATTATTTTCAAATATATAGGTACACATACGCACTATTTCGTATAAGATAACAAAAGTGACATACGATATAAACAAATAGGCAACAAAATATAAGGAAAGCATAATATGAAAATAATTAAAATATTGTGAATTTGTGAATTCAACCAAGGATTATTTTTCTATTGTTGGATCAAATACAAGAACAAACACATATCTGCACATATACTACCTTATATTTCGTGCACTTATATACCTACTTATACATATGAATATATGTACAAAATAGAATTCTTAGTTGCAATTCTTTCTTGTTTTGTTTTCTGCTGCAGTAATAACAATTATACTCTTATAACTCTTATAACTTGTTTGTATATACATTGTAGAGTTACAGAATAGTAATGTCACATTTCAAATAATTTAGGTTTTGAAAATTTTCAAATTTAGAATTTACGATATTGCGAAATTACGATATTACATATTATCGTAAAAAAATAAAAATATTATCGTACTCAAGTTTGCTATAGTTCCTCATTTTATTTGAATATTTGAACTTTATGAATAATATCATTTATATTTTGCCAAAATTCGGTTAATATTCGAAATTTTTCGAGCAATTAAATATAAACTTGAGTCAACTTTAAGTACAATTTGGCAATTTATTGAACTTTGGAATAGTTTCACAATTTAGAAATAGTTTTTCATTCAAATAACATTTAACATTTTTTACGATATTTAACACAATTACATTTTTACGATAAGATAATTACATTTTTACGATATTCGAAAAATATGTCATATTTTGGGATTAAAAAAAGATATATATTTTTCAAAAACTTTAAATTTCTTTAATGAAGCCAAGTTTTAATTTAAGTCTTAACGTAAGTTATAAAAATTCAGATGAAAATTTAATGGACAAATCGTTTCATTTAACTTCACAAATATTATCGTAAAATCTATCTAAATTGCTTAAAATAATAGTTGATAAAGGGGGCATTTCGTTTTGATAGTTTTAATTTTTTTGTCATACTTATTCTATGTTATAGCATTCTTATTCTCTATGCAATTATATATAGACTCAATTTTATACATTATGGATGTACATATAAACCTATGTATTCCGTTAATATTTATATACAAGTACCCATAATGTACATATAAGGAAAATAATAATAGTAAATTTTTTACTCTTTTACTTTTTTGTTTTTTTTTTTGACAAGAAGGCACTTTGGAATTTAGATTGTCATTTGAAAATATTTTGAAAGGAAAAAAAAAAGAGTAATGGAAAAGAGCAGTAAGAATTTTTGGTATGCTTGTGTATATGAGAAAATTTAAACAAAAAAGATTTTAAAAATTAAATTCGTTTAACAAAAGCTATAATGCTTTTTTCGCAGATATTTGAACTATACAGAGAGTGACATACATACATAGCTGTTTGTACAGAATTGTATATATGCATAATATTAAAAAGGCTATAGAAAGAAAGAATTAATTCAAAAATATTTGTGCAGTAAAAATTTCTAATAATTGTATATACATATATGACCTTGTATTCATACATGTTTGGAATATGTATAACAAACTTAAAATGCTAGTCAACTTTGCATGAAAATAATTTTAAATTCGTAACAACAATATTAGTAGAGATTTTGAGCTTGTGTCGAACATTATACAGTGAAAATGTAAAATTAGGAAATTCACAAAAATTATAATAATAATTCGAATAAATTTTAAAGTGTGTACCAATAGTACTAGATTTAGCAAAATTATTTCAAATATTTTATGATTATGGCAGTCTACCTAATTCCATTATTCCCGTAATACAGTATTATTGTACTAGATTTTTAAATTGATTTCCAAAACCATTTTGTTATACTGAATTATGCATCACAGCAATTTGAATAGCAGAGTATTCAAATTCTAAATAATAATAACAAATTCTTTCACAAAAAACGAGTACAATTACATATATAAAATTTACATACGTATATTATGTACTGGTATATACGGGTAATGTACTCGATTTTCGATTGAATTGAACAACCTAATTTCTACCCATAAACAAAACAAATAACCCCATTTCTTTTAAGTTTATTTCAAAAAGCGCATATTCATATCGTAGTCCTCATTTAAGTTCTATGCTGTACTTTTGTTTTGTTCTTGCTTCTCTTTTATTTTGAAATTGGTTTTTTTTTCTTTAATACTCGTATTTTTGCAAGTACACTGAAATTAACTTTCAAGGATATTTTTTTTGCAAAATACATATGTATGTATGTATGTATGTACGTTATACCAATTCTATGGCAAATCAAAAGCATACAAAATAAAATTTCAAATTTATGAAGAGTAAAAAAAAGAGTAAAGAACCTGTACAAGTAGAAAAAATTTTCATTTTACCACGTATTTGCAATGTATAACAAAAATTTTATATTTGTTAGAAAAATTCAATGAAATTTAATTAGAACTAATTATATTGTAAGTACGTACATTGCTCACTTTTAAATGAAGGATGTGGTTTGTTTATATTCTGAACTAATAAAGAACTAAGATTTTTTTTTATATCAAAAGAATTTTTGATACAGATTCTGTTAAAGTATGACGTGATTCATGTGCGAATGAAATTGGAAAAAAAAATATGTGTTTTTTGTAGAAAATTTATGATTAATAATAAACTTTAAATAATCTTGGTTTAATAAAAAATTTTAAGGGATTAGTTTCATTGAATGCATTCTATTTTGTTTCAAAAAGCAATTCTTTAAATTTGAAGCTGACTCGACATCATAATGCTTCCAAATATTTAAGCTTCCCAATAATCAAAGTTAAAAAATGAAGCCGCATTGACGGAATTTCAAAAGATTCTGTACTAATTTAATGTATCTAATTGGCGACGGTGACAAAAGTTTTGTCTTGCCAAATAGAAGCAATAATTCATGTTCTATCGTAAAACCCAATAAACACCTTTTCTTAAGGACAGTGTTGTGTACGATGCGCGACTGGTAAATACAACTTAACAAAATAACATCATCAGGGTTAGCAACATTCGCATAAGCAGTAGCAACAATCCTCAATTTTACAAGGAATTTTCATTCGAAATTTTTATTAAATTTCTTGAAACGAGGAACATGTTCCAAAAGTTGTGTAATAAACATACAACATTATGATATACATTGATGTACATTATAAAATAAAAATTACAATTTTCCGGCACTCAAACATGAAAACTCTATAATATTTTTCATTAAACGTGTAATTGCATATGATACTCTGTTTTACGATATAGTTTGAAACGATATAGTTACGATTTAGTTTTTACGATATATTTACGATATACTTTCAACTGTCTTACAAAATTTTAAAATTTTTGTGTTAGGCTATTAATTTTCGATCGTATGCTCAAGAACAAGCTTCACAAAATTTAACATTATGGAATACTTTAACGTTCTTATACGTATAACATAACTATGTTATACATATAATACAATTTCAAAAATTTTATGTAAGTAGAATAGAAAAATTTACAAAATTCTTCAATATATTTTTCATGTTTTTTATTGTGCTTATACATTAATGCTGATGGCATTTTCATATTTAAACAAGTACATGCATATATCGTAATATTCGATTCTTGTTGCCAATTTTTACACATAAATTAGAATAAAAGAAATTTTTTATATTCATATGCAATATACAAATATAAGTAAACTCAATAACATTATTTTCCAAAAAAAAAAATTCAAGTAAAACTACAACCAGAAACAGAATATAAAAATTATACATGTTTGTATGTATGTGCAATATCCTTGTTTGATGTTATCATATAATAATGTTATGTAATTTTTGAACATATAGAAAAATGTACTGAAATTATGTACGTGCATATACCAACCATGTTAATGTTATTTTTACTTTTTTTTCTGTGTAAAAGAACAACAATAATAACAAGAACAATAATAATAAAAAAAAACAAAAGTTCAAAAATAGAGAATATTGCAACCTCAACCTTTAAAGGTGAAAATAGAAAAAAAAAACAAACAAAAAATAACCAAAAAAATTTTTTTTTGATTTTCATTTCCTTCTCCTTTCACGCCGCACACTCTCTCTCTGCATTCCGTGTCTCTTTCATAAAGATTCTCAAATCATAGTTATAAATGTATGTTTTTCTTTGTCTTTGAAAATTATTAAATAAGGGGCTCAACTTCAACACACCCTATACAAGCAAATTTAACAATTTTTTCTATAATTTACTTACAAGTTTTTTAACAATTTACTTATATATATACCTTGTATTATATATACCTTGTATATATTTTTTCTTTAAAATTTGGGTAAATTTTCTGAGTCTACACAGATATACAGGTACATATGTGTGTATAATATAAAAATATTATTATATAGAAGATGCCGGTAAAACTTTTTAAACAAAATTCATACTGAATTTTATAAGAAAAATAACATAACTTAATAAACTCAGACGATGTACGACCTTACATTTAATATACTACATATACATAAGCATATATATACATAATACATAATATATAAGCGTATAATAATAGAATCCCCCAAAATTTTGGTCTGTATACTTGTACATATACATAAATATATGTGCATATTACTAGTATTCAAAATTTATATACATACACATATATACATATATGAATATTGTAATAAAATTTTATAAGACCAGAACCCTCACATCCCATCCCCTTCCCCACATTTCATTATTATTCTTATACCAATTTCATATTTTATTTTGCTCCCAGCAAGAAATTTTTTTTTCTTTTACTACATTTTCCTTTAAAATTACTATAATTTGTATTGCAAGTATACAATTTACATACATATATTGTTGTACACATGTTATTTACAATATTTCATATTACATATATACACTATTATCCTTTTAACTTTATACTCGTATGTATATAAGGAAGAAGAAATGTGGAGTTTCTGCTCTTTTCTGTTTTATTCTTGTTTATATTTAAAGTAGAAATTTTTTTTTCTATATATATAAGAATTTAAGTAGGCCGTTTATATCCTTACAATATAAAATTATGTAATATATACACATAGATGTACACACATGTGTAGATTAATGTTAATTTTTTTTAAATAACAACTACTATGACAAAATGCGCACATCATACTATGATTATGTGTGGGTTTAAAATGTTAAGAAAAACATGAATTTTTTTTTTTCCTTAACTCATCACATTTTACTTGTATATCATTTTCGATGCCAAAAAAAAGAAAAGCCAACAGAAGGAACAACAATAAAAATAAATATAAAAATTTTCTTGTTTATCCTGTCATATCCTTGTTGATTTTAGGTAGATTTTTTTTTCTTCATATTTTCCCAAAAGAAAAAATAAGAGAATAAATGAATGAAAATTACTTATATATTATATAGAATCTGTGATTATGAGGGAGAGGAAAATTTTCATAAATGAGTTGAACGAAGCGAAAGAATATTGTTATGACTAGAGCAAGATAATAACAAAGTATAAGAAAAACAAAACAGAAGAGAAGAAAACAAAAAATGAAAAACCAATTTAGAAATTCAAGCGCCAAAATTTCATTAGCAAAAATATTATTTATAAGAGTAAAATATGGGGTGCGAGCGCACAGAAAACATAAGAGCAAAGAGCTAACCAAACAATAATACACAAACACAACAAAAAAAAAAAAGGTTCAATTTTTCCTATTTTCCTTAATTTGTTTTACAATTTTTCCTTGTTTATCTTATCTTAGACGTAGCATAAACATGTTGCCTCATATGAATGTATTTATAGTGTTTCTACATACATATGTATATATATATATAGTAGAATATTTAAAATTTTTATATATTTTTGAATTGTGTGGCAGTGGGATTTTGCTTATGTAAAGATATTGTAAAAGATATATTTTTATTTATTTTACTCGCTTATGGCATACGTATGAAAATCCAAATGCCATCAACTGTCTACGCACTGTTTTGTTATTTAATAACAAAATAAATAGATAAAACAAATACTATCATATTACTATACAACAAAAAATAACAACAACTAACAGCAAAATATTTCTTGTATAATCTCATAATTGAATGATTTCACTTTTCTCTTAAGTACAATGGGTGGAGGGAGGCGGGGAGGGGGAGCGGCAGAGGAATTCAGAAAATATTTAGTAAAAAAATTGAAAAAGTTGGAAAAATTGAAAATTCTGTTCAAATAAAAAATTTGGGATAAATAATTTATAGAGAATAATTTGTTTTTAGAATTCCAGGATATTCGAGATTTAGGGATTTTGTTTCGGTATACAATAATAATTTTATATATACATAATTAATATTATTCTTCTAATTTTCGAGTTTAGGCGTTTTCTTTTAATAAATTTAATTTGACCTTTTCAATTATTTTAATTATATCATACATAATTTCTTCTATTACATTATTTATTATAAAGCGAACACTTACCATTAATTTTTTCAAAACCCGGCTAACCCTGTTCTACGTAAATGCGCTATAGGTCTATTTTAATTGAATATCAAATTGGATATCTTTTCGGTTACGCGAAAAGCAATACAATTCAATATAAAATTAATGTCAAAAGGGAAAGGGTTTCAATGATTTTCATAAGGAAAAAATATACTTACATTTGCTCAGAAAGACATTGCTTGGGGTATCGGATTTAAGCGAAATCCATATAAATTGCAGAAATCTATAAAAACATTGAAATTTGACACAGAATATTATTATTGTATCCACTTATTATAAATACATATATCGGACAAACTCACTGAAATGGAAACTTCTCATACAGATGTTCAGAAAAAATTTCTACAAGGTCTTCAAAAATAAAAACATCCTCTCAAATATCGTCACATTGGACTGAAAAGGTCTTGAAAAGCTCTACAAATTTTATTCAGAAACCTTTATTCTCATAAATCGTAGGTACCGCAAAATTAATGAGAACTTCCGCTATTTTGGCGCTGAAATCTCTAGTTCCAAAGATATTGTACGTGATCTGGAAAAATTAATTTATACTCTTATGAAATAAAATAATAATCTATAAAACCAGCGTTGGGCCAGTATTTACATATGCAGCAGAAACACGAGCCGATACAAGCAAAACAGAAATGACAATATTGTACGAAACATTAAAGATGTTGTAAGAAAGGAGTGTAATATTGAAGATGTGGTATGATGGACCAGATATAGAAGACGTACTGGCGGGATCGTGCCGAAAGAATAACAAAAATTACCCGTATATATAGAGCGCCCGTATATATAGAGCGCCCGCAAAAAGAGAGACTGATTTTACTACCAACCAAAGATGGCACGAAGGCTGGGTGTCAATATCAAATCTAGGTGAACACAGGTCGAAGAAGAAAATAAGGCATATTGTTTAAAATACAATGAATATTTAACCCACTTTTTCCTAGTGTACTCAAATATGTACAGACTTCTTAATGGTACTAAACTTTATGCCTTTCTCAATTTCACTTTGAAAAAATTTTGTTCAATACAATCTACATTGAATTGAAGTATGACTTTACCAATATCATTACTCTGACCACGAAGGGGTTAATGAAAATTTATTCAAAATTTTCAATAAATTACACTGGATCAATTCCATATTTTAATATATTTTTACGATATTTTAAATAAATATCAAATACATTTGCATTTTCTTTTCAATTTTATTTCAATAGAGGATTAAAACTCAAATTCATATTTGGCTACGTTATTATTTTGGAGTTTTAAAAGTTATTGCCCCTCAATAAATTAAAATATTTTTTCTCTTATTTCCTCTTATTTTTACTCTTCTTATTTTCTAAAGTATTAAAAAGTAATCATAGGTTCAAAACCTTATGCAATTTATGCTTTCAAAAAATTATAAAAATTTTTTATTTATGTAACAGGATATCCTTTTTATATATCCTTTTCAATAGAACTATTAGTTTAGTGCATTTGTTTGGATAAAGTCGCATATGTGTTCTTCTATGTGTAAACAAACCCATTTATTATCTTTAGAACTTTGAATTTATGCCAAAAACGAATTGAAGGAACGTAAAGGCAAAAAAAAAAAAAATGTGGCCAACTTTATAATTACTTTGGAGAAAACAATATGAAAAACTGTTCACTGCCGTGACTGCTGGGGAAGTAAAAAAAGCAATAACAAGGATATACAAAAATTACGATTGTTTTATAGTCCTTTTTCAAAATGTTGAAAAAAAAAAACGAAAAAATCGATAAAATATAATTTGGTTTTGCATAGTCCTGTAGTCGACTTTTTTTCTGTCTGTTATACATAATGTATATACATTTTCTACATAATATAAATAATTTTTTTATTATTATTTGGCGCGACATTTAATTCTTTACGTATAGTCGAATACCGTTGTCACTATCGCTGCCATATCACTAAGTCATCGGTCATTGGACTTTTGTATTTTTATATTTCCCTTTTATTTTTTTTATTGTTTTGTTTTCATTCGCTTTTATTATTGTTTTCTGGTATGTTTGTAAAAAAAATGTTGTTATTGTAATTTGAATTAATAGACATTAAAAAGAATATTGTAAGTGAGAATGAGTCACTGGAAAATTATAAGCACATTGTATAGAACAGAAATTTTATATGAAAATTTTGCGGGAAATTTAATCGCTTTCATGTCATGTCCTTTTTATTGTTTTTCATTCCCTCTATTTTTTCCTTGTTTATTTTTTAATCGTTCACAAAACGGAAATTATAATAATAACGGTTTTAGCTTTTAGGGTTGATTAAAACAGTAAAATGGTATATGGTAAAGTAAAACAACAAAATTGCATTAATTATTATTAAAACACTTAGAATAAGCAATTAAAATTTATTATCGTATAGGGACGCGAACGTGTTTTACAATATTTTTAATTTAGTTAAACAAAAATTCAAAAAAAAAAAAATTAAGCAATGTTTTATGAAAAATTCGCTACAAAGTCTATTTCTGTAAAGGACTAAAAGATAATATAAATTAACTGTATAGATTTAGAGATAGGGATTAATTACATTGTGTTTGTATATGAATAGCATGTAATTTAAGGAAAACGAACGGGCAAGGTTAAGATCAATTAAGTGTTTAATTGTAAAATAAATTAATTTTGTTAAAAAATATTAGGACTAGAAACTGTAATTATTATAGGGCAGATGACAAAAACTTGACTCAAATACATTGAGATCTACGATTCTTTTGTATAATTGGATCATAACCATAGGCGGGAAGGGCTTTCAAAAATAAAAATTAAATTCTTATATCTATAGTTTTAACAACAAACACCAAATTACAAAAAATTGTTGTAGTCCACAAGCACAGTATTCGTTCCACAATTAGGAAAGAAAATTCGGCCTTAGAATAAAATATCCCGTTGAAAATTCAAGGGAAGCTATAGATTTAAAAATATTCTATATATTTACAAAAAACGGTTTATTGGTTAATTGGGTACAAAAAGAGTTTGCCCTACTTTTCTTTTTTTCGACGATAATATTAAAATCGAACTTTTCGACGATAGTGTTAAAGTGGTATACTTTAAAAAAAAGAGGTTTACGGCCTCTAATAGCACTTAAGGTTGTTTAAAAACAAATTTTAATTGGTCATTTCTATTAGAAGAACATACGATCTAATGAGTAATGCACACAAAAACATTCTTATATGAGGTCATTATTTTAAAAAATTTAAAATTTTTAATTATCAATTTTAAAATATGAAAATTATTTTCTTCAATATTCTCTTTCATTATTCTCGCAATATATAATTTTTATGTACCAAAACAAAGAGCAAGTTATGGTTTAATATAAGTATATAGAAATTCATAATGCATACATGTATGAGTATGTTAATTAAGAAATCATTGTTATGCTTTCAGTTGAAATTCTTAAAATAAAAAGAATAAAAATATTTCAGTTGACAGCAATTATTATTATATAAATTATGAGACTGTAATGCCGCGTATATACAAATTAGTTGTAAATTTATAAAACGGGAATATTTAATTTTAATTGAAATCCCAGACATCTGATCGCCTAATAAATAAAATAAATTTTTTGCATTTATTTCTTTAGTATAACAGTAATAATATTGTCATAAATAATATATATATTTCAACAAAAGTATATTATGAATTTCATTTTAGATATTTTTATTCCATTATTATAATTTATGATTTTCTTATACATATATGAAATAATCGTGCAATGTTAAAAAATGAGGAAAATTATTTAGTATTTGACCTATAATAAATCAAAATTATATTATTAAAATGTTCGCGGTTAGAAGTGTTTTATGACATGATTATGCGTTCTCTTTGGTTCACACTCGCTGATCATCGTAAATTTCACTTATTGTGTATGAGTACAAACTTCAAACAACAAAGGGTTTTAGAGAACAAAATTATTACAAAAACAAAATGAGATAAGAAATCTCTTCCTATGCTCCTAAACTAATCGTGTGAGAAATAATATTAAATTAAAATCCTCATTTTCTCAATAACATTTGTCGTTTCTTCAGCTGTATGTACAAGTTACTCTAATTTTTTCAAAATTTAATTTAAAAATATTGAAGCAAAATCTTAAAATATTAGATTAAATTTCTTACTTTCCAAAATAGGGTACAATCATTTCGGCATAATTTAATTAACCCCTTAACCCAATATGGTGTAATTATTTTTCTTTTTCTTTAAAATTTTCATGGATACGTTTTTTAAATTAAAGTGGAAAATAATTCAAATATCTCAAATATCACTAATCTATACATGATCATTATTTGACATCAGTCGTACTTAATCAGTTAATTCATAATATAACGAATACATTAGTATTGCGTCTCCAAAAGAACACATTTAATTAGTAAATTAAGAATATTTCATGTACTAAGAATTAAAATCCAATTTCAATTATAATTTCCTTTATATTCCACAGAAACCTTTTTTCGAACTCAAAAATTGTCAACTGGGTGATTTTGGAGGTTAAACATTCATTTATGGGCTCCCTCTCCCAGAAGAACGATTTATTTCATAAAATCGTCCCACATTTCTGCCCCCGAGAAATTATACCACGTAACATGTTCGCCCTGTATATTAAGTTTTTTTTTTATAAATGTTCTATATATAAAAAATGAGTCACATCTTCTTCCCAAACATTGAGTATACACATGAATTCTAAACAATATTTTTGATATAAAATAGAGTAATTTTGAACACATTTAAGGTTTAAGGCTACAACTGCAAAAATTTCAAAGCCTTATGTACAAATTCAATGCAAAATTTTTAAAAATTTACGGTTCTAACCTTAAGCAACTGAATTTTCAAAAATAGTCATATTTTACGAGTTTTAATTTCACAGTCCTTTCCGTAGAGCGTTTTTGTTTTGTATGCCTTGTTGTCCCAAATTTTTTATAAATTTAAAATTTTCATATTGCAATAATTTAGGATTTTCATATTATTAATTATGTTTTATTTATTAAACATAATTTATAATTAATCCCAAATATTATACTCTCATGATAATTCTCTTTAAACATAAATTTTAATCAACTTTAATTATAATATTACTTTATAATTTTTTCAGATACACTATAAATACTATTTAACATAAATTCTATATTTAAATTTTCTATGTGTCAAAAAAAATATCTCGTAATAAAATGTTGCAATGCAATTAAAAATTCTCTAACTAAGTATATGTAATTCTCTATTTTCCTTCATTGTATATAAGATAGATTAAAATATTTGAAGAGATTAATTAACAAATTTTTTTTTTTCCTCTTACATTGTAAGTATCATAAAAATTTTTATTACGAGTATTTCTTTCACAATTAATTAATAAATTCATTAAGTCGATGAAGAAATCCTACATATAGCTATGATTTCTTATATAGTTTTAGAAAATTCTGAAAATAATTTATGTGTATGTATGTTTGTTCATCTACATTCTATACTATGTACATTTACATGTTGTAAGAATATTAAAGGCGTTTAATAAATTAAAGGGAATTAAAATTCTTATATATTTTTTTACTAATATTTTTAATTATAAATATTTTTATATTGGTAAATAAAATATTCAAATTAAGAATTTCAACCATTTTCTTTTTTTCAATAGCAAATCAAATTAAATTTATCAAATTCTAATCAATATTGCAATCAATTTAACGCAATTTAAAATTAAATACCACGCATTCTAATAGAAAATTTATTGCATGCATAATGCAAAATTTAAAATATTTTTAATAGATTTTTGATTCGATTGGAAAATTTTGAAAAATATTTCAATTTGTAAAATTTACCGGGTGATATTGTTAAATTTAATTTTAAAATTTTTTCCTCTAATTCAAAAATTTTCGAAAAAAAATTATTTTAGAATTTTATTATAAATCTATTTTGATCAATAATTTTCTGTAACCAAACATGATAAATGATTTTTCATTCAAATTTGATTGAGTGAGAAAAATATCACTTAAAATTTTTATCAAAAATATTGCAAATCACTCAAATTTTCTCGAATAATTTAGGAGAAGTCTTAAACTTAAACCAATAAACCCTTAAGGTTGAATTTTTTTTTATACAATTATTAATTAATTAATTGTATAATTAAATTGTGAAAAATTTCTCGACATCAAATATTAATTTTCAAAAATCAACAGCTAAATATTTGAAAAACAATATTTACCCCTAAAAGTATGCAATTGTAAATTGATATTCTTTAAACTTCTTAACACTTAACTGACGAGCCACGTAGATATACGTTTTTCCTGGAATTAGATACGTTGTGCTTAGGTTTTTTTTATTTTACGCTCATTGTGTTATTTTTTCTTGGTTCCATTAGTTATTGCAATATTTGCCTATTATTCCTACGGTGTTGTTTTGATTTTAGGAAGTATTTCTAAATAATTTTATAACGGTAAAAGTGGCAAACAGGAAAGAGTTTTATTAACGATGCAAAGAGTAGTTACAACGATTTAAATCTATATATTAATGTTTATTTAATTCTTCTAAAAAATGTCCGGGAACTAGGAAAGACTAAGCAGATTCGGCCGGTCTGTTAAATGTTAACCAATAGCCTGGTTGGAATAAAAGGGTACCAACCACTTTTCCTTTTGCTTTTAATTTTTGATTTTCACTCAGTTGATTAGAGTACTTGGTGCAACAAGAACATTACAAATTTTTTCAATTAATTTATTAAAAATAAGTGAAAAGTGTTTGGTGCACTAGAATCCCTGCTGGTTTTTAACCAAATACTTCAGTACTATTAACAATAATTTGCCTTAATTTCCAAAATAAATCTAGATACTTAATATTTACTCCCGTCTAAACAAGATTATATACAGCCCAAAAAAAAAAATCCTCAAATTTTCCAAAATTATTTTTATACATTGAAAGCGTCTTCATTTAATTATATAGACACGCTTTCGAACCATCATATCGACTTTATTTAATTTAAATGTCATTATGATTTATAGCCAAATAATTATCAAGAAAATTAAAGAAAATCACTGTATATTTTTCTTTCTTTGTTTTTTTTTTATTACTTCTATACACTTACTTGCCTAAAAATAATTGTCAGAAAAAATTTATGTCCCCGAAAGCGTAAAAAAAAAAAATCGATTTTGAAATAAAAGTTTATAGAAATCCCACGTACCATACAACAAAAACAAAAAAACAAAAAAAATATTTTCATTTTCAGCAATTTTTCTAATTTATTCACATCCCAAAAATTTTCTAATCTAATACCATTATACATACATACACACTTTTAAATAAAATCAAATAAAATGGCATAGGCGCACAATAATAACATAAAAGCAACATCATCAACCTCATTTATGCTCAAATCTATTTAAATAAATTTGGAAAATTAGAATATATATGCATAAAATTGTATATATATACATAATATAACAAAAATAAGAAAAAGTTCATCTCACTCCATTGACTGCACTAACAACCCCTCTTTCTTCTTCTTCTAAAATTATTAACTCAGTCCTTTTCTAAATTTTGTGTATAAAATTGGATTTTCTAAATGCGTATAAATATGGCACTAAATAGACCTAACTTAGTACATATATTTATATATACATACACCTATTTACCCCAAAATAAGTATATAGGAAAAAAGATTTTTCCGATATAAAATGAACAAAAAAACATAAAAAAAAATATTTCTAATTTTCTTTTTCCGACTTCTATTTTGATAAAATGTAACAATGGTGGCAGACAGGCAGTAACAGAAGAAGCGGCAGCATTTTGAAATAGTAAAAACATCAGCAATAACATCATTAGTGCATAAAAGTAACAGCAACAATAAAAGTAAAAAAAAATAACAAAAAGAAGCAGAAAAAGAAAATTCTGTTTCCTCATTTTTATTTTGTGGGGTATAAAAAAATCGAGTCATTTGTCTATACTTTTTTTTTGTTTCTTTCATCTTTCCTTTTTTATTTTTTTACACCTCGAACTTCGGTCTCTTTCTTTTTCCTATATATATTTTTAAATTTCTTTTATCTATGCTCACATTTAATTTGTAAACAGTGAATGAGAATTGTTTTTTAAATGCGTAACAAAAATTATTGCGTTATTGGGCCATAAATAGTCGCCTAATGCTGCCTCAACAGTATAATCTGAACATACAAGAAATAAAGTGCTTGCATGATATTCATTTTTGTAGTGACTCACAAAAATTGTACGAATAAATTCCGAAATTTTTAATGCTAAAATTAGAATTCTATCAATATTTTTGTTGAAATTAGTTAGACATTCAGTCTTATTTTAAGTTTAGCCCTTAATTGCTATAGCAACTATAGTCGTCAATATGCTTCTATTAAATAGTTCTATTATTAGTTAATATTTTTATTATATGAAAAACTTAAAAACTATTCCAATCTTCTTTTTAAAAGCTTTTATTCAATTAAAATGTTTTTTGTTGCATCTAAATGTTAAGTAAACATTTTTTTTACGTTAGCTGTTAAGGGTTAATTAAAACTTTTATATGTAATTAGTTTGATAATTTTCATTTTCATTTTCATTCATAATTTATAAAGAATTAATCACAGTTTCGGAAACTTAATATTATGCATTCTCTTAAAATTATAATTTTGATGAATTTCTGAGACGAAAAATTATAGCATAATTGTAAAATTACCGTATGCATACAAATTTGAACCCTCATTTATTTGATCACTAAAATTCTGTCGAAATTTATATTCATACCACTTTCACTTATGGAATATAATATCGGATATTTCAGATATGTTCGAATACTAATTGAATTATACACCGCTCCACCTTATAATTCTCCCTTCTTAAAATAGAGCAAAATTTATTTTTGAGGGCAAGTTTCAAACTTCCAACAAGCAATCTCAAAAAAAATTCATATTATGTGATTTACTTGTGAAAAAAGGTTTACTATGACTGTAAGATTTTCATGTTCTATTATAAATACTTATACCCATACATATATATACATTAACATATACGTACATAAAGATGTTGTGTTCTATTTGATAACGCATACATTGCATAAATATGACAATGGTATTTTGTTATATTTTTAAAAAGGGAGGAATGAACTCTCTCACATCTTCTTCTATGATAAATAATACGTAAATATATGTGTGTGTAATTTATGTATATATATTTGTAAATTTATTAGAAAATTGTATCCAAAATATTTTTGATCTGTATTTGAAAACGATGTGTTTTTTCATTTTATATTATAAGAATTTATTTTTTTTTATATTCATTTTTATTATTATTTCTCTCATTATTTAAATTTTCCATAAGAATTTCATAGCCAAGCTTTAGTAGACACATAAGACAAATGATTTGCATATAAAAAAAGAAAAAGAAAAGGATAAGAATGAGAAAAATTTTCTCTCTCCTCTTTGAATTTTATTAAAGAGAAAATTTTTGTAAACTAAACATAAAAAATGATTTTTAGGAATCCAAGGATATTTTTTACTGTCAGGATTTCTATTTATACATATAAATATATATGTATTTATTGAACTTGCTATTTATTGTGTTTTATTTACATACACAAAGTCTTGAGAAAATTCCTAAGTCCCAAGCGTATTAAGAACAAGAAACACGTAAAAATTTTTGTTATTTGTTTATAAACATTTAAAAGAGCAAATAAAAAAATTCGTTTTTTTTTCTTTTTCCTTTTTCTTAAAGAAAAAAAAAAACAAATTTCTTTAATGAATTGTAAACAATGACGAAAGCAAGTTTTGTATGAAAAATGTTGATGCTATCCAAGACCTTTTTTTTCGGTAACTAATTTAGAAAAATTACTTTTGAGATCTAAATGCATACACTTGTAATATTTTATTTGAGACCTTATCATTTTTTTATAAATGCAAGTGTTACACACAAAAATTTGAAGAGTAAAACTTGAAGAAAAGCAGAAAGATAAACAAAGAAACTAAATAGAAAAAGGTTTTAAAATTAGGTAAACATTATTTTAACAAAACACTTAAAATCTAAGGGATCCGCACATTGATTCAAAATATTGGAAAAAAAAAACAAGGAAAAAATATTAAAAGAATTTTATAAAAATTCTATTAGGATGCCTAAAATTACTTAAAATTTTCGTTAATAATTTTGAAAAAATCTGATTTGTGGTCAGCACATAATCGACTGCAAGATTTATTTTCTAGTTTAATGAAATCTTTACAGTAGATTATGAAAATGCTCTTTAAAAAGTTCTTTCAAATATTAAACACTTTAGCAAGCGTTTAATAAACATATCTAGAAAAACATGAATTTGGCTCTTAGTAGAGTTACACTTTATGCCATCCGAATTTCCTGAAAAATTCGTCAGTTACTTTACAGGGTAACAAACAGAATTCAAATTTTAAATTTTAATAAATTCAGTTTCCGAGCCCTGATATTCCCAAAAATTTTACAATTTTATTGTTTTAACAACTTGAATTCATATATTAAATTTCAAGACAATCGGTTGATTATTTCTTTTTATATAACGTGTAAAAATCTGAAGTTCTTGTCACCTAATTTCTTCCAAAAGTTAGTTCTCGTTCTGTCAGCCGAAGCTTAAATGTAAAATTTCAGGAAAATATGATGATTATTTTTTTTTTTAAATATAATCAAAAACGTTGATTCGGCCTGTGATAAAGATCTATTTTCCAAAGACCTGACGTATTCCAAAAGTTGATCAAACGGTCTCAGCCCCGAAAAAAATCAAATATAAATTTTCGTTAAAATCAGTACAACCGAACTTTCGAAACTGATCTTCACACACAGACTGACAGACATCCAGAAAGACTGGCAAATATCCAGACTGACTGACACAGATCAATAGAAATTTCTCTGAAAATAGTTTAATTACACTTCCCTTGCACGAAGGAATATATTTTCTCCGAAAAATCGACATGTAAAATTCATGCTACATCAGTTATGATCTGTTCAGATTATCTGCATCACATAATTTTAAAGTTCGAAAAATTCCAACTTTTTGTATTTAAACAACGTCAATTTTCTAAATGACGTAGCATTGTAGCTTTCTGTATACTCGTTACTTTAATTTTTATTTAAAATTTAAAACTTTTTAATTATTTTTGAACCTTATAGCTAATTGAAATACATATACATTTTTTAATTCAAAACAAAAATCATTATCAAACTTAATTTTCTTTATATAGAAAATGAACTTCATAAATAACAATTTTCAAACTCATATACCAACCACATAATTTCCCAACAATCTTGTGATGAAGGAAAACTTTTTTTTTCCCATAACTTTCTTTTATAAAATTACAATATTCTTTTCTTCAATACTTCAACTTTATTTTATTCATTCACTCCCATTCATTCATACATCCATCAAAAACTTTATGTAAAACTTTAATAGTTCTTGAACTATAATGAACTTTAATTTTCTCTATATACACATACTTGTACATAATATATAATTACATAGCACTTGTATTTACATAATATTCCAGGATTATTATATGAAAATTTAAAGCTTCACTCAATTTTATTTGTTATATACATATAATATGCATATGTATAAGCAACTTATATACTTCCTCCTCAAATGAGTAAATTTTTTTAAGTATAAATAAAAATTCTGTTAATCATTTTCTCCTTATTTTCTCCTAGTATTAAACAGCTCCGGGCTCCTGACTAATACCATATTTCTTCTATTTTTACTTTATTATTGTTGAAGTGTACCTACTTACTTATTTAAATTTTCTCGTTCCATATTCTTTTAACATACATTTAATCTTTTACATACAAATATAACAGTTTTATATATAACAATATTTTTTTAAAATATAAATGTTATAAAAATTTTTTAAAGGAAACTTTAAAAAGGACTCAAAATAAAAATTGTCTTTTTCCGTAATTTTTACAAAAAAAGAAAAAAATTTAAAATGTTAAAAAGAAAAGTAATTTTCTCTAAACCCCCCCCCCTCCCATTCTCTTCTCTCTCTTTTCCTTTCCGTAGTTTTTCTCTCGGTAGTCGGTACTCTTGTTCATTTGTCGTCCAAACAAAATAACACAAGGTGGTTAATATTCTCATACCAAATTAAAGTTGAATTTTATTGCAATTTTAACATTTTTTGTTTTTTTATTTATTTCTGCATACAATATGCACTCACTTTATATGCGAGAGAGTTGACACATTTATTTATGCATAAAGGCATTTTGTTTTTCTAAAACATTTTGGCTTATACATGAATTTTGACAAAGGATTATTTTCCTCTTGTGTATATATGAGGAGGAAAGAAAAAGCAAGCAGGATAAATGAAAGAAATACAATATAAAAGTGAAAGAAACAAAAATAAAAGTAGAAAAAGGAAATGTTCTTATGTTTATTTCTAGGATAACAAGACATGTTGTTCTATAAGGTAACCTAATTTTAAGGAAACATTTATTGCCATTTTCTTTCCTGTCTTTTTCCTTTCTTTCTTCATATATGCTTAACTTAATACGTATTGTACTACCTTTTCATCATAACATGTGCATCATGGTATTTACATATATACATGGTACCTACAGTTGTATATACATATATTAAGCTTTTGTAACATATTGTCAAAGTGTGTGATCAGCAAAAAAAGAAAAGTGCTTATTATTGTTTAAGTTTAATAAGCAAGAAAGCATAATATGTGCATAATATACGCAAAGGAGCTACTTCAAAATGAAAAAGGAGTCACATAATATGTAGAATATTATTGTGTAGGTGTTCTAAAAATATATGTGTTATTCTGTATATGAGTTAACAAAGATTTCTAAAGAAAAAAATTATATCAAGTATTATTCAAGTTACTTTCCAAAGATTTTTTTATGATATTTTGTGGATTAAATTTTAGTTTAAAAGAATTTATTGTTGAAAAATTCTTTAAAACTTTTCTATAACATTTTTTTTTTTTTTTTTTTTGGAAAGTTCAAAGTTCGTGTATAAATTTCTGGAATTAAAGTCACGTAATAATGGCCGAATAATAAAAAAAAGTATAACAAAAATATTGAAAATATTGTTATACAGAATTGAGATAGTAAAAAATTGAAAATTATGGGAAAAATTTTAAACGGAAGGTTGTAGAAATTTTAAATGTTAAAAATGCTGATCTTTTCGTTAAATCATCTCTGAGTTATTTTTAGAGTATGTGTTAAAAATTGTTTTAACAATTCAAGGCGTCAAAAACAATTTTACTAAAAAAAAATTGTTTTTGACGCCTTGAATGGCACATCGACTCTTGAAAGCGAATGTGCGCTATAAATTTTATGATTTCTAAAAATTTTAATAGAATTATATTAAGTACTTAAAATAAATAACTAGATAAATTTTCACAAATTACTTAACAATTTTATAAATTTTTTAAATTAAGTAATGTGAAAGATTTTCCAAAATTTACTAATAATTTGCTTGTTATTCCAAAAGCATGTATCTGTGTACATAAGAACATAATTGGATCTCGTATTTTTCTTTAAACTGAAGTTATAAACAAATAATTAAAAATTATTAGGAAAATTCTTGATATTTTTAACAAAAAGAATCTTTTCGATCAAGTCATTTCTTACCATCGTGTATGAAATGAAATAAATATTTTACAATTAATTGCGTTTTTTGAGCACAGTGTATCTATTGGAAGCGATTCTGATTTGAAATTTCTGCAACATGGTCCCATGATTTCATAATTGCACCATGTCTATTTAATTTCATATAAACATTTAATTATGAGGATTACCTCCTATTAAATAAGGAATTTTAAAAGGCATACATTCCTATATATTATTATTGAAATGGGAAAAATATTTTTGATTGGCTACAAATTAAAAAGGAATTTTATAAGGGGTAATTTTACTACTTCTTTTAAAAATATTACTTAAGCAATTGCATCTTCATATAACAATTTTTTTTTTTGGTATTGTTCTCCTCTACATTTAAAGTTCTCATATACACTCAATAAAAAGAATCTATTGTTTTAATTTTTAACAAAAATTTTTCCATTTTACAAACTTATAAAATGGAATTGTTGTCAACGATCTATGATCCTAACCCGAATAACATTATTACAATACAAATTTAAAAAAAAATATATAACAATAATAAAAAGCGTCACAAATATTCAAAATAGGTACTGTGCTGTGAAGGATTTAAATTTTTCTTTTTTTTCATAAATATATTATAGTAACAAAAGACTTAAAAGAATGCGCCTGCATTCTATACTACTGTTTTCGTTATTTGATTGATAATGATTGTATGTATGTATATTTAGTATAACAATAATAATGATAATGATTGTAATGACATTCTCTCTTTTCAGCATTTATTGTAATTTTTATAAGCAATACTTATTTTCTATATGGTACTGTATATGTACATATGCATATATTATGTATGTATGTATGGTAAAATTTAAATTTTTATATTTAAATTCTTTTATATGCTTATTTAAGAATTCGCATTTTTTTTTTGTTATCAAGGTCAGAACATACTACATATAATTATAGCAATTTGTACATACACACAAATTATATACTTCTGAATACATTAATACGACAAGTATTGAGTTTTGGAGAAGAGCAAATGTCATCTTTCTAAGTAAATAAACTAAACTTACTCACAAATTAAATTTATAAGTATTTATTTTTAAAATTTAAGTATTCCATATTCATTTTACAAGCTAAGATGGCATAACACTTGCGTATATCTAAAAAATTTCTTAAAGCATTTTTCACACAAATATGATGTAAATTGTAATTTTATTTTTTATTACAACATGTAAAATGATATTACGAATAGAATAGAATATAATGTATGTATATGAGTAGTATGTAGTGTACACGTTTTACGCAAATTTTCTTTTCTTTTCTCGTTACATAGAATGAGTTTTATGAATGCCACTGGGCTTTAATAAAAATTAAAAAATCTTATATAATTGAATAATATTACCTAAGAACGTATATGCAATTTGTATTTAAAACGTTAAAGAAGAAAAATATGTATATATTTAGTGAGTGTTTATATAACAAATAGAGCCTATATTCATAGAGTAATTAGTGAATATTTGCATGCTAAGATTAAAAATGTGATCTACTTAAGTTACATTGAAGGTATGCATTAAGGTATGCATTTTTATATAATATATAGAGGCTTCCTTTAATTTCTGATGCTTTCGTAATGGTATACGTACATTATTTTTTACAAAATTTTAAAAAAATTCCATAATATGGCTTAAAAATTTCCATGTTTTTAAAATTACATAAATTAAATTATTAGAGAAATTTAATAAAATTATTTGAAAATTTCTTTTTTCTTAAAATTTTATTTATTTCCATTAAGGAACCAAACCACATTTTTACTTAATAAATTTCGAAATGCTACTTGCTTATACATGAGAGGCACTTGCTTATACATAAAAGTGAATAAAATAAGTTTTAAAACCAAATGGCTACGGATGAAAGCTATCTATATAGAAAGAAATAAAATTTTTATAAATTGAAATAATATTCTTTCTAAAAAAAAAATTTCTACTAAAAAAGAATTAAAAAAAATTCTGACTCATTCCAGCTGATCATTTTACTTAGAATAGTAAAATATTCAGAAAAATAAAACTAGCAAAACAATATTTGAAATTTAATTCATATTATTCTTTATACATTCTGTGCTTAAAAATACTTTCAAATAACAATATTGAGCAGAAATATTATTGATGTATTAAGCATTCGATAAGGTTTGCGTTCCATTTAAGAGTGTATAACACTCTACTCTATCATAACAGTTTAGGTGTAAAAAATTCCCAATCACACTAGCTTACATAAAGAAGTAGCTAACTGAAATGGTTACACAAATTTATTCCGATAGATGGCCATACATGTTTTTTAATGGAAAATAACAGTAAAACTCTGTAATGTGTTAATTATTGTAAATGTGTTAACTAAACTAAGTTCCCGGTTTTCTTCCTAAATAATATTATAAAAAACAGTAATCCTTTTAAAAATTACTCGCAGTCCCCGTTATTCCAGGGTAGTTGGGTCTTAAACAATCTCGTATTTTTTTTATCGTGCTCTATTAAATCACTTGCATCTAAATAATTTATCATAAATAGAAAATAATATTAAAAATAATTATAATATAATCAAAAAAACAAAAATAAATACATATATCAAAAAAATTACAATAAATAAAACCACAAAAATTGATGTAACGATAGACAGTCGCCTTTCAATTCCAAAATTCAAATAAACAATTCAAAAACAAGTACGAGTACCTATACGAGTACAAATATCATAAATATTCGTAACAGAACACATATTGAACTACATACGTATACATACATATATACATTAGAAATAGAATTCGTATATCCGAGAATGCGGTTTGTAATTTAATTGCTTGCAAAATAAAGAAAATAAAAGCAAAAAAAAAAAAAAAATAATGAGAGTATTAATAAAAAAAAAACACTCTCTTTATTTCCAATTTGTCGCATCACAATACTATTATAGCGACAGCGACGTTAAAATTTGAAAGAGCCCGACAGTAAAATTTGAAAGTCGCGTTCGCGTCAGTAAAATTTGAAAGTTATACTAACATCGCGATTCTACTTATTTGTTCATTGTTTTCATTTTGTGTCTCAGAAAAAAATCTGTCTCACCTCAATGGTTCACGAGATATCACTAAGTCTCACGAGATATTACTCAGTCACTAACATTTCAATATTGTAAATTCCATATTATGTAGACAAAAATATTGTATAACGTAAGAGTGCATAGACTTTCATGAAATTTTATTCCGTATTATAAGTTATTAGTTCGCCTTATACTGTATTTAATTTGTTCAATCTCTGGTATGGAGAAAATATGTGGAACAAGAATTCTCATTTTATGTAAATGAATTTGCCTCAAACTCACTTGAAATTTTGTATAAACACGAAATACACATTCCAGTTCTTCTCTCTTTTTGTGAATTGCAGAATGAGTGAGATTCCTAATTTTAAATAAATTTTTTCACTCTTATATTATTCAATTTATCTACTCTCTGTATAAGAGTTGCCATTTCTGTCTTATTAATAAAATTATTATTAATCTTTTATCTATTTGTTTCTATTCACAATTTATAATTCACAATATGAAACAAAAAAATTATTTTCAATTTTTTTAATTGATCTTCTTTGTATAACAGTTTGATCTAGCCTAAAACATATTCATTAATTGAGACTAATGATATCTTAATTTTCTATTTCAATTTTTTTCTTATTTCAATATTGGAAAACAAAGAAGTGAATCATAACATTTTCAATATTAAATCATAAATTTTTTTTTTTTTTCATAAAAAGTAAATATAGGCACATGTGTGCCACAATATATGTATACGGGACCTATCATTTGAATACTTATTTGTAAACTTAAGTTCAAGGTGAAATTTTTATATATTGAACTTCAATGAATCTATTCATATTTAAATTGTATAAAAGTAAAGCAAGAAAATTTGAAATTTTTACAATCGAAAGGCATAACATAAGAAAATTGTAATTGTAAATTGAGACTATAGAAAATTGGAAATCAATTCAGAAATCTAAACGATTTTTATATTGAACAAGAGTGTGGGTAAATATTTATGTGTATATGTATGCAAATATGTGTATAATAGTTGGTATATATTGAATTTTTATATTCGATTATAACTTAATTCAGAAGCCCTTTTTCTTTCATTCTACTCATATTAGACTATTAAATAAAGCCTTTTAGCCCTTATTGTTTCATGTTGTTTTTGTTTTCTTGTTTTTTGGATTGTATTTCTTTGAAAAGAAGCAATAAAAATTCAAAAATATCAAAAAAAGAAAAAACAAAAAATAATTATTATGCAAATCAGATGCCATCATCATTGATTTTTGATTTCAATTCTATTAACAATGCAACAATTGAATTTTGCATATTGTGGTTTTTGATGCGGTTCTCTGGCTGGCTATGTTCAATATACTTTGAACCAATGAAATGGCATATAGATAAAAAACAGACCCTTTTTTTTCAAAATCCTATCGAAGGATAAATATATTTCTATACAGATAGGTACTTTAAAATAATCTTGTAGAAGAATTTTTAAAACAATTGATTTAAAAGAATAACAAAATAAGTTGCAGAATTTCTTACAAAAAAAATTAATTGAATCTTATTGAATTTCTTGAATTTATTTTTCACTTTTTTTTTTGTTATTACATTAAAATCTTTATTTTAACACTTCTTCTCACAAAATACCTATACTTTACATACATCAATAATTTATTATATCAATAATTTTTGCAAAGATTTGAGAATATGCCGGCCAAACATACTTATATACAGAAGTTATACAGAAGCAATATAAATGCAATTATTTGCAACACCAGTTGTATAAAATTACAATATTTTATAATAAAAATTACGTGGTTATATTTATGTATATATTAATAAATTATTTAATATCAAATTTATAAATATTTTTACTATCCTATTTTAAAATTTTATAGCTCACACTTCAAGCTATAGTTCACACTTCAGGTGATCAAATAAAGAAGGGAGTCTCTGTTATAAAAACTCCCCTATTAATAATTTTTTTAATTATCAAAAAATACTTATTTGCGAACACTATACTATATTTATCAGCTAGTGTAACGGGAAATTCCGAAAAAAATTAAAAATATCTTGACATACTGAAAATCGGCATTAGTTTTCCAAAATAAAAAAAATCTTAGTGAAACGATCAATAAGGAAACTTTCAACTTACAACTTAAATGTGTATAACAGATTCAAGATGAAAGTGGTTTTTGGAAAGTGGAAAGTGGCTTCCAAATAATAACAGGATTCATTCCTGAATTATGAACTTCTCAGTAGAGGGAAGTTCCCGTTTTTTAAACCGAGTCCAAGTCAAAATTACAATGTAACATTTATATTTAACATTTTGTACATGTAGTAATGCAAATAGTTTTCATTAAAGTTCTTCACGATCAAAAACTTACGAGAAAATTACGATCAAAAATATCGAGAAAATTAAAACCCTAATATACAAATATGTATATACACAAATACTAAATGTAGGTACATACATACATATGTATGTAAAAAACGTAGCTTAATCAGACAGAAATGATTAAAATTTTTTCGCTTTCTTCTTTTCAATATCAATTTAATTCAATTATTTTTAATGATTGTCCTGTGAGAACAAAACGATATAAAATATAATAATATAAGAAGGCGACTTTAAAAATTATGTGATCGATGACTTGAAAATTGTAGACATTAAATTTAGTTGTTTTTTTTTTTATTTTTAATACCAGAACATTTTTAAACTTAATGTACGTAACTCCTTTTTTTATTGAATACTCATATGTACATACAAAATTATTAAACCTTGAAATAAGGAAATACGAATACATATAAAGTTTATGAGAATTAATAAATACATATACATACATAAATATACGGAGTTCATTAAATAAATTGTTGGCTTTATAATACTATAGAGAGTAAGTGATTGCAATTTGCGAGTTAAATTCAAAATCTTCAAACAGTTCTCTAAGTGACTTCCACGGTTTATATTCAGTATCTTCAAAGAGTTGACTGATATAGATTGGTCATATTAATGAATTTTATTCTCTGACAAAATGTTTTTACTGAGCCTGTCATTAGTAATGTCACTCAGCATTGCCCATATTAATCTTAAGCCCGTAGACAGAAATACAATTGTTGGATTGCTCATTTCTTTAAATTCGAAGGCGCATATACATGAAACTGTAAGATTGCATTTAATCTTACACAATCAAACAGTTGACAATTTTTTAAAAATTATCAACTTTCAACATTTTGTTAACGAAATTGATTTGTATGGACACAGTAGTTTGATTGCTTGTATTTTTATTATGCATATGTATTTGAGCACAACGAATTTACAATCATGCAGTATTTAGACACAAAACTAAAAATTACATAAATATATGTCGAAATTCTATAAGAACATTTTGTATCAGAACAACATATACGTACTTCGTTTGACACAATAGCATAAGTATAAGACATACTGTATGATATAACAAAATACAACATTTTGTATGAGAATGAAATTAAAAACAACCAGCAATTCTTTATAAATTTTAAAAACGAATTTTTCAGTAATTTTCAATTTAAATCATGATCACGATCAAATAATAATCATTTATTTTCAATAGATTACAATATCGTAAACGTTATTGTAATTAATCTTTAGACCTTATTATATTAGACGAAAATTTAGTTTAATTTCAAACAATTTCAAACAATTAAAAATTATACACAAAATATAATAAATTGCAACACAAATAATATTTTTGTTAAAAAATGGTAAAAAAAAAGCGTGATCACGTAAATTTTGACCGTTTCTCAAATTTTAAGTACCTACTATCTATTTGTCAATTTAAAATCAAAAAATTTATTGGATTATAGCACTTTATGTCAAATCAAATCAAATGTTAAAAAAAAAATTGCATAAAAACTATCAAAAAAAAAAGTAATTTCAGGTCAATGCCAAATGCATCACATTTTCTTTAACTCACGTTGGCATATTCTTTTATTTTTCTCTATATTTTTTTCTTAAAATTACAAAATATTTGCTATATACGAGTCACCTATACTGTCAGTTTTCAATACTATCGAAAAATTCTTCATAAATTCATGAACAAGTCTTAACTTTTTCACTCTTTCCACATAATATCCACTGACTATATTCATCTATACAAAGATTAACTTAATACAAAAAGTAACAAAAAGCAAAAACAACCTTCAAACACAAAAACGACATAACGATTGACTGTAATTATTACTTTTATGCTGTTCTTATTGTTAATGACGTTGCAAAAACAATATAAGCAATGGAACAAACAACTAACCCAAAACTAAAATAAAAAATAAAAAACACCAAAAAGCTTTTATACAAGATCTCTTAAAAGCAAGATCAATGCACATAACACTAAATAGCAAGCAAGTCAACAAACGGTTAAAATTTATAAATTTCATTGTCATTTTAAAGTCAGTAGTTGCAAAAAAAAAAAAAAATTATCATTCTTCAAATCATCAAAACATTGAAAACATAAAAAGTTCAATATTCATCAGTTTTATTATTTTGCCCATATTACTTATTATGATCTCCTACATTCATACATATCTTATCCACCATGTCATACATGTATGTACGTTTGTGTGCTGACTGATTTATAATATTCTCGTATACTCTACAATTTTTATGTTAGTTAACACATTAAAAATATCATTTTGAATATGAATTTTTCTTATTTTCGAAGGCAAGACCAAGAAAAGCAAAAGAAGAAGTACAAATAAAAATTAAAACATAAAAAAGAGAAAAAATAAAACGCTTACAGCGCCAGATTATAATCGATGGCGCAAAAGAACAAGTATTAATTCGAAAAAAATAAAAACATAAAAAGAAGAATAAATAAAATTGTAAAGCATGTAGTAAGGGTGAATAATTAGAGCATTCAGCAGCAACATTTACAGAAAAAAAAAACTCAGACACAACCAAACAGTAACAGCAGAAGCATTAAAAAAGGAGAGAAGTATGAAAAAAAAAATTAAAAAGACTGGTTATGAAGCAGGGATACTTTTTTAAAGTACAATTGTATACTTATTTTATTGTTCTTTTCAGAATGTACTTAAATTGTTCTACACAAAAAAAACATATAGAATAATTTATGTAAACGTAAAGGACAAGTACATTTCTACTCAAAGCTACAATTAAATAATGTCAATATTTAAATGTCAATTTGAAACTTTAAAATTTTAGACATTTGAAATTATAATACGGAATAAATACGCAACAAATTTTCAAAAACAATTTCTATAACTTGCTTATAATTTGTCGAAATATTACCGAGAATTAACCCGAAATAAGCCAAATAGAAATTCGCTTGATTTCAATTTGTCCCAAATATTCTGAAGTTCTTGCTTTTAAATGTAAAATTTGCTAAAGAAATATGCACTCAATATCTGAAAATTTAATTAACTTAAACTTAATTCGGTATAAGATAACTTAAGCAGGCGAAGCGAATCGTTTTGCCGAATCGAATGAACTAAGCGAATCGAGTGACATATCAAATGAAGATCGACTAAAGACAATTTTATTTATTTTAATTTTTAATTTCATTCGCCAAGTTAGTCACATAGAATTTTCATTTGAGAGTTTTGACAGCTGTCCGCTGTCTAATACTAAAAATTCATATTATCAAATTAGTACCTAAGAATTTTAAATATAACTTTAGTAAAAAATGCATCCCTGATAATAGTAAGAAAACAAAAACAGCGGTATGAAGGCAAAATTTGCATGTCATTTGGAATGCATTTTAACTTTTTAACTTTAACAATAATCATTTTAACCAACTATTTATGCGATTATATGACTTATGATAATATTCTTATAAGTAGGTACCATATATGTATATTGCTGGCTTTATGTATATAGACTGTTGTTGTTGTTATTTGATGTGTAACAATTTCTGTTATTATACTTTTTAAGTATATCTTTTACGTATCTGTCAAGAATGACGTCTTATGATGTGATATAAAATTTCAGGTGATCATTTTTTCCTTAAGGTATCACGTTACCTTTAGAAGACAAAACAAAAAAAAAATCTGTAATTTTTTGCTGTTATGCTTTTTGTTACTGAAACTTTTGTTGATTTTATTATGTAATTTTAGCAAAAAAACACAATTTTGTTATTTTATTGTAATTTTATTAGAATATCGTATACATATAAAATTTTTATCTCAATGTCTGCAACCGTAAAATAATATAATGAATGGTGGTGATTCATTGAATGAATTTTTACATTATATGATTTGATAGTTGATGGCTTGGTTAGATTCTATTTCAATGTAAATTTTAAATGAAGATATATGTGCACATATGTACATGAGTATATACATACATATATGGATGTGTGTGCATTTATATACATATATCATAATCAAAATCATGATTGTAATTGAAGTCAAGCAATTAAAATAAAATAAAATACTATTAATTATATAGAAGTATGAATGTAAGTAAATATAGAAATAACTGTCATAATTATTATGATAAATGTCAATTATAAATTGAAAAAAAAAAAAATTAAAGAGAAAACAAAATTGATCAAATTTTCTGATTGAACAATCAGAAGCACTATAATTTTGATGTTCTAAACAAGAATTTATAACTGTATTTCATTTTAATATGACATTGAAAATGTCATTAAATGTCATCAGCAAAGTATGACATAACGGAAAAATTTCTACGTGAAATATAATTGGTTCTTTCTACTTTTCTCTCTATTTTCTTTAAAAAAATACCTTTCCCCTTCGCTCTCACTCTTAAAATATTGGTAAATGAGTAAAAAAACACTGATGCACCCTAAAAAGAATTTGTAAAACGTGCGTATTTACAAATTCAAAATTTAAACAATTTAAAATGACAAATGTAAAGTTTAGCAAATAATAAAATAAGAGAAAAACAAAAATGACTTTTTAAACTACTTATTTCAAAACCACTTTTAGGACTCTAGCAAACACGCAATTTTTAGTTTTGCAATTATTTAATTGCTTATTTGTGTTCTATAGCTTTTTAACCAAATGCACACACACGTCTGTAATTGTTTTTT
The DNA here is from genome assembly GCF_029603195.1 of Condylostylus longicornis. NCBI lineage: Eukaryota > Metazoa > Arthropoda > Insecta > Diptera > Dolichopodidae > Condylostylus > Condylostylus longicornis. Next base: position 4,971,972 of record NW_026577975.1, on the reverse strand, counting down.
AAAAACTGATTGCAAATTTTAGGTAGCACGATTTGAATAAACGCAATATACTTTAGTTGCTTAGATATGCGCACAACGATTTTACAATTAAGTAATAATGGCAAAACTAAAAATTGCATATTTGTCTAAGCCCTTGAATCCTAAAATTTACTTAAATCACATTTTTTAATTATACAGCAATTATTTGTCTATACAAACTGCAATTAATTATGTACTTAATTTAAAAATTTTTAATTCAAACCACACTAAATTTTTAATTTTAATAATATCGAACATGTATGATCACAGTATGACTCCACAAAAATATTCTTTGTGTAAGATATTAAAATAACATAATTTTTTTACAAAATAATTTTTTCCAATAACCGTATTATTTTTATTGGATGACATTTCGCACAGTTTGAATTCGTAATTATACTCACCTCAACTCTATTTTTAACAAAAGTTTTTAGCTGTATACAGCAATTTATACTATACTAAATTCATTATATTTTGTTCATAATATATAAAAGAATTAAGAAGATATTATAAATTGAGATTAAAAGTATTAAGTAGCTTTTTTCTTTTCAAAAAAAAATATCAAAATTTCTTTATGTCAATTGTATAAGCATATATAGTAGCTATATAAAACTATAACATAAATTTTGATAGAGAATTTAATAAATACCTATTCTTAGCTTTAATAATCCGAACATGTACTTATATATAATTTCGATAATTAACTGGGTAGGTTGAAAGATCGCTGAAGTTTAGATATATGATAATAGATCATGTTCATTTAAGATGACAAATTTATAATATTCTGTCAGACAATTAAATTATTGGCAATCAAACATTCATTCTAACTCAATCAAACTTATTTTTAGCGGGCTCGAATATTTAATTTTATAACATTGTATTATTTTGACGATTAAAGTCTCTTACTCGAATCCCCGATTAATTTTATTTCTCTTTAAATCCCACTTATTTATTCCCTTGATGATGTCAAATGTTTGATTGTGTGTCTTGTTGGTTTTGATTGTTTGATTGTATAATTCAACGTTCGAAATGTGATCAATTGAAAAACCTTATATTTTTTAAATCTTTGGTGGGTTATTTATTCCTATAGAATATTCTTCGACAGCGAACAAAACAAAAAAAAAAAAATTATATTGCTTTCTATCGTTTTCTTTTTTCATCTCAAATTTTTAATTTTTTTTTTTACAACAATATCTATTTAATTTTAAATTAGGCTTTTTAATTTTAAATGGTTAATAAATTAACAAGCAAGCAACTTAACTCAATTAGTGGCCTCAGAAAATATACTACGTGTATGTATATTGTATAAACATAGGTATATGATGCAGTAGTAAAATCCATATCTTACAGAATACTAGTCATAAGAAGATAATAAAGGAAAATTATAAAACAGAAGAAAGATTATAAAATTTAAATGTTTATGAGGGTTATTAGTAACTTAAGAATAATCATAATTTAAAGATTTTAATATATTAAAATAATTATGTTAGAATTTGAAAAAAAAAAATAAATTAAAAAAAATAGTTGAACTTATCAAATATGGTCACCTTTAGAGAATATATTTGTGATAAAAGTTAATAAACTTAAAGTTTTTTTATATTTATGATTTTTAACAGTGAAGTTCAAAATTAACAATCTAAAATTTGACATTGTTTCAAAATCAAACAAAAATACCCAAATCTTAATTGATTTTCCTCCATTTTTGAGTAAATTTGTAAATTTACATTAAAATCGTATTGTAATAAAGCTTCCTAATTGTGTAGAATTTAAAACAACGTCATTGATATTTTAGAATAATGATAACGAAAGTTATACCTTTTATTGGGATTGCAAAATTACACCAAATTTAAAGCAAGCTTTTAATATAAGGGTAAATTTACACAACTATCTTAGTGTATTCATACTTGTTTTATATTTACAAGAGCAAACTTACACAATTTGTATGCGCAACTGTACATGATTAAAATTATTATTATTCAACTAAAATATAATTTTTATGAAAATTCGTAAATTGTAAAGTTTTAATACGCTTTAAGAATATGCATTTCAATTAAAATTACACTGCACTTGTTACAGTACAAGGAATACTACACTCTTTGCTGTAAAATTAACTAAAATTATCTTTATTGTTGTGCAAATTTTCCATTTTTGAAGAGAGTAATTTTACAACTTCTTTAAAGCTTTAGTTTTGAAATATATTCTAAAAATTAACAATTAAAATGCAATAACGCTAACACTTGTTATAAACCATTAGAAACAATAAAATATTAAGAGTTGGGAATAAGAAAAACAATAAAATTATTTCCAAATTTTCAAATATACAAATGATAATTAAATTATACTAAAGATATTTAATTAAATTTTAAATAATAGCTAAAATTTTAATAAATTTTAATTAATTTGACTTTTTTATTTCAAAAGCTTTAAAAAATCATTTTAAAAACTACTTTTATTAGCAATTTATATAAAAAGCAAAAATCAATTAATTTTCGAATATATTTTTAAAGTTTTATATTTTGTATAATTTTCTAAAATTTTAAAATCACATTTAAATTTAAATTTTTCCAATAAAATTAACTTTTTAAAACAAAATAGAAGTATAATGTATATACAAAAAATTAAATTACGACAAAAACCTTAATTGAACTTCCTACACTGTTTTTACTTTGAATGCATCCAATTTCCTCTTCATTTCTAATCATTTGAAAGAGTATAAATAGAAAATTCTTCTTTTTTTATTATTTTGTTTTACATGATTTTGTTATTAAGTTGCAATTTGTTACTCTACTACTACATACTACTAAGTACTACTACACTTTTCAATATAGACTATAAAAATTATACGAGTAGCTTCTCTTTTAGTTGCGCCGTAAATACTAAATACAATGTTGTTGTCATAATAATCGCAGTAGTATAACAGTTTTCAAAACATTTCACAAACTGAATGTAAAAGAAATAAAAAGAAACGATAGTAAAAAATTAAAAATCAAAGACTATAAAGAAAAAAAAACTGTCAATCTTCTTAAATGAAAATTCATTTCAATCATTACTCCCTCTTTTTAAATGTAATGTACATATGTACCCATATGAATACAAGCTCTAGGCACAACTGAGATCATAACAATTATAAATTACGCTGTACATCATCGTATACGTATGTGCAATTATCAGTGATCTCAGTTTAAATTTATTCATTTAAATAAACTTTTTTAATGCCTATAATTGAATGAGCAATGAATCCATACCCAAATTGCACATAACAACGAGACGTACAAGCATACAAGCATATACCAGAGCCATAAAGAAATGTTAAATATGCAAATGTTTTTTCTATTTCTACACTTTTATAGCCTTTTAAACGCATCTTTATAGAAATTTTATTTCTTCATAACATTCACATTTGATTAAATCTAATAAAATATAGATTTTAAAGCCGTATTTTATGATTTTTACAATTATTTAATATTTTGTAACACGCTGCTGGTACATAAATTGAAATAAGAAAAGAGGCGCGTGTAAATTCATCAATATAAAATGCATACTTAATGCTTTAATCATTTGTCCAACAAGGTACTGGCACTTATAATCATGTCCAGAATTGAAATTAAAATAGAAGAAACTATGAGAGAAGAACAAGTTGGATTCAGAAAACAAAGGGGATGCATAGATCACTGGAACACCCTGAGACTGATTGTGGCGCAATCGATTGAATGGAAGTACCCACTACACATGACAATCGTCGACTTTGAAAGAGCATTCGACACAGGAAAACATGAAACCATTGGGAGAGCACTGAAACATAGAGGAATACCATAAAAATTAACGAATCTTATATAAGCATTATACAAATATGTCGAAGTTAGAGTCATCCATAAAGATAAGATGAGTGAGCTACTGCACATCGAACCTGGTGTAAAACAGAGATGATCTCCACTAGATCCCTAGATCAAAGAATGTACCTAGATAAAACAATTCGAAAGTCAACTACTACTCTAAGGGACATACAATGGACTTTAACAAGTCACATGGAAGATTCACATACACAGATGACATCGCACTGCTGGCCCACACCCATTAAGGCATGCGAGTAAAGCTGAATGAGCTGAACAGAAGGGCGGCGGGAGCCGGTCTAAAAATTAACACAAGAAAAACCAAATCGCACCGAATAAACACAGCAAACTTCGTCATAGATGTCAAAGCAATACAAGATGACGAACAATGCATTTATGTCGGAAATATAATATCGAAACCGGATGGGAACATAGAACATTGTGGGCCATCTGAACATCTTTACACTTATCCAGAAATACAAAATTAAGAATTTTCAATACATGTCTAAAATCAGTGCTGTTGTATAATTCCGAAACATGACTAGCAAAAAATTAAGACATAAACAAAATACAGGTATTTATAAATAGAAGCCGAAAAATCTGCTGCCGACTATTCTTGGACAGGCGAATAACTAACACACCAAGGAAGAACAAATGGAGATGGATAGGCAACACATTGCAACAACTACCTGAAACAACTGCAAGCTAGGTATTGAAGTGAAACTCCCACGGAGAAAGAAGCGTTGGTTGAACCAAGAATACATGTTTCACAGAGAATATCTCCTCATATGCATATGAAATTTTGGGAAAAAAGATTTGTGAACTTATTTGTAATATCTCTTTATACTTACTGGCAATTCCCCTCCGTTAAAACAAAAAATTTTGTAAGACTAAACAAATAGAAACTTCTCCATAAATTTATAATTTCGCATTATTTCTCGTAGTTCTGTTCTCTTGAGAACAACTTTTTCCTATATAGAAGGTGCGTTGAAGTTTTCGGAAACTGTTTAGTTTTACCAAATTTCTAAAAACTAAAAACTCTTTTTAGTATTATAAACTTTTAAAAAACCATTTCTTCAGGAAGGGTATTTTATTGTAGAGACTCTCTATCTACGCAATTGATACACTGATGTTACCTTAACACATGTTCATATATCTATACGCATATTTAGGTACACCGGTTATTGTTAATAGTTGTTACCTTCTCTATTAACGTTTTTGTAAACATTCTATTTATTCCTATACTTTATTTTTCCCATTGATTGCATTTTTTCTAAGTAAATCAAGGAATACAAAATAAAAGCTACTCATTATTTTACAACATACACAGAAAAAAAGTTTGAATAAAAAATATAAACGGGCATATATAGAAAACTAGTAGATAAGTAAACCGAACGAGAGATGAATTGAAATTCTGATCATCATTTTAGACGACCTTTTTTTTGAAATTTTAACATAGACTTCCTTAAAAATTCCTCTAAATATGGAATAGAAGCAAAGAAAAGGTTTTTGTATGAATATTATATACAAAAATAAATTAAAGAATAAAATGAGTATAACCAGTTCTTTAATAGAAAAAAAAAACGCCCAAAGATAAATTTTTTGTTTTTGCCAATGATATAAGAAAAAACCAAAAACACTTAAATGAAAGGTCCATATTACATCACCTTTACATAAACGACAAACGACATAAAATAATACAAAAAATAGGGAAAATTTAGGAATAAGAGAAAAAATTTAGAAAATAGTTAAAAAAAAAGCTGCGGGAACTGTCCATTTGATTTAATTTTAATATTTATTATATGTAAGGAAAATCTTCCCGATTGAAAAGAATCCATCATGTACGTTCATCGTAACATACAATGTTGTTTTTCTTTGTAAATATGGGACCTGGAACAATTTTTAAAAAACCGTCACGGTAACTAGTTTAGTATATTATATCAAACTACCTTACATCAACATTTATTCTGTGAATATGACAAGTTGAATGTAACATTCGACAGGTTAAGAAAGTTTCGTTACTCATAACTATAAGTTCGTAAAATAAAAACCTCGTTCTGTATAGCCACCATATATTCCTTCTCATTGCCTATTTAAAAGCATCAAAGCTTAGATACAACAACATAGCAATCTTCAAGTGATTGTTAAATTTTGCAATTATTGAAAATTTTAGCAAGTTATTCAAAACTGTACAAGAGCTTTTCCTTCAACTTCTGCGGAAATGCCCTTATGAGATATCGAAATTCTTAAATATTTATGTTTCGGCGGTTGTTTGCAAAGCACTACCACATATCCCTTTTTTTTCTTCGAAGAGTGTATTCAATTTAAGCAACAATTTTGACAACACTCAGAAAAATTTTCGACAAGTATTTTTTCGATTTTAATTATAATCATACGTGAAAATCTTAACAACATCAAGATGCATCTATCTATGTATTTATTAATTATCTATAAGTATTTCAAATACGATTTTATCTGTAATTTTTGTTATACAACCAAAAAACATAAAATACATAATAAAAATCGAAAACTTAAGATGATTTAAGAATTATAATGTTTAACAAAATTCATATGAATATTACATACGCATTTACAAATGCATGCTAAATGTTCATATGTAATACATTATGTATGTATATGATAAACGAAAAAGATCTACACAATATTTCCTTGTTTTACGTTCATCTAAACAAAATCACAGAAAAAATGCACAGAAAAAAAATTCCATTGTAACAAATTCATTTATCTTCGTCCATCTGTTAAAACGAACCCAGCACAAAAAGTGAGTATGTAGGAACATAGAGTTTAGAGAACATCAACAAAAAAACGAAAAAGAAGATTGAAATTACAAACCTATACTCAAACCATGTACCCATATATTCATAATTATACAAAATAGATATACCAATGTAATCGAATATGTAAAGGTGTATTAATTTTAACAATTGAGCTCCAAAAAACCTCTTCATCATCATCATCTTCATCGCGATCGTTGTCGATATACAATCGTCGTCGTCGTTGTTGTTGTCGTATCTTTTTAATGATGTAATAGCATTTATATTGTTAAAACTATAAGTATCTGATATATTAGGCACACTTAAACAAGATACTAATAATATGTATAATAAAAAAAGATAAAGGAGAGTAAAAAGAAAACAACGAAAAATACGTCCTTTTCAAAAAGAAAAAAAAAATCGAATGAAATCTTAATGCAGTTATTCTGTTTTGAAAACCTTAATGATAGTTTTTAGTTTCTTTACGATTATTTCACTAAATCTTCTTAAAAATTTTACAATGAGTGACGCACAATGGCTCACAAGACTTCTTTACAGCTGTATGCTATAGTATGTAATAACTTTCTTCTTAGCTTCTGCTATTTTTTTTCCCCACGGGAACCGAGGCTCTTAGGCCCCCCTCACTACGGCCCATAAGATCTCTTGTGATTCCCATCCCCCCGACATTAGCTCTATTCCTAGGCCCATGACAAACCGCAGTATGGCAGCCACATCAAGCTGCGAGATCCTTCCCGGGGTCACAAAGCCTCCACCGAAGCATCTCAAATGCAAGCGAGCAACCGCCTCGCACTCACACAGTGAGTGCTCCATGGTTTCATCCTCCTCCAGGCATAAACGGCAGACCTCATCCGCCACCCTGCCCATCCTTTTCAGGTGGACCCTCGAGAGGCAGTGTTCAGTGAACACCCCACCAATGTCCTCAAATTTGGACGACGGAGCATGGTCAAACCCTGTCCCCCAAGTCCCAGGGGACGCACAAATTTCTTAGAGTACGACAGCCCCAGGCAGCTATCGTAGTGTTCAACTCTGGCCCGCTCCCCCCATTCACTGAGGACACGCAAGACGGTTGTCTGTGGCACCCCAATGAACGGCGGCTCCAGTTCCCTCCCTGGCAAGACCATCAGCATATAGCTAATGCTATAGACAAGATGCTAATTTCCTAGAACACGGGTGACATCAGCTCAAAAATTTTTTAATTGAAACATGAAACCAAACTTTTATTGTTATCCCATTAATTTGTAGCAAGCAAGCTGTTGAAAACTTCACACATTATTTCACATTTTCGTTCTGCGATCAAAACCTTCTCTTGCTCGGGTTTACACAGAGTTAACGGAGGTCTGTAACAAAAAAATCAAAAAAATTCCATATAAAAAATCAAATTTTTGTTGAAAAAGATTGAATGACCACAAATAACAGAATTGATAGGAATTTCAGCTGAATTCCAGAGAAAATTTTCCATGCATTATTAAAAATGTTAAAGTTTTCAAATATTGTGATCCAACACATTACGGATTTCAGATTTTTTTCGTACTAAATCGCCCAATTTGTGCTGCAATATACAAAAATATAGGAGAAACTCCTGTTCGAGATTATTGAGAGCTTTTGGAACAGTTCTCGTTTTTCATGAAATTTGTTAAAAAATTCCTATGGAGGAAAATTTTTTGATGCACTTTAATTTATTCGAAAATTGTTCGATATACGATGGTTATCGTTCAGTTCCAAGAACAAACAGAAGACCGTAATTCGTTGATTAAAACTATTTTAAAATTAAACTATTAATACATGAAGAATCTTATTTAAGGTTCCCATAATATAATCTTAAGGTAATGCTAAATAATATTATAAAAATTAAAGTGATACAATAAAATCAATTCATTCTACATAATAATGTCTTACATAATCTATATGGAGAAAAAACTAAGAAATACAAAAACAATGAAAGAAGTCAATGCCTTCAGATATTAAAAAGAAAACTTAGAGAAGAATAAGAACAACTAGGTTTAATCCATATATACAATATATGTATATATACGTATATCAGCTAAAAATTCATTTACCTTTTGTTCATTTTAGTCTTATATAATAAACTCACGTTACATAATATAATTTTTATTATAACTTATTTATATAGAATTGAACTTTAACGTTACGTTAATAATACGTTAATATTTACAAGTATATGAGCTCTGTTTTTAACTTCAGTTTGAATTATATAACAATAATATTATTATTGTTATATAATATTTACTCCTATATGACCTTACTCCCGAAACGCATATTATAATAATAATAATGACCAGTAAACTACCTACCATCATTTAAGAATTAATATCGCATATACACATTCATACATAATTACATTACATATAATGAAATCAATATTTAAGAGTCGTACAAGTTGGATTTTCCATTACAATTTACAAAGTTGATGGATAAGAATTGAGTTTTTTGAATGAATTTTAAAAGATCTGGGTATGATAGAATAACTAGATATGCCTATATAGTCATGTTATTACCCTACCATATTATGGAGTAATATAAATAACTGCATATACATATATCTAGAATAAATTTATGAAAGCAAAACACTTTAACTGAAACCGCATTATGATTTATAATTCATTTATAAAATACAAAAAAAAAAACAAAATGAATTCCTGTGATTTTACTTAACAGTTGGAAATCAATCATTTTATAGACTAGCTCTAGAGTATTGAAATAAAATTTTCCTATCTATAGGTAGTAATATGTTTGATTGTATGTATTTCTTCTTGAAAATAAATCAACATAAAAAAGTTATAGAGAAATACCTTCATATATAAAATGGAATAAATAACCCTTTTGGGAGTAATGAAGATAATCTCTATATTTAAAAAATTCTTTTTTATTGTAATAGCCATACAAAGAAGTGGAATGTATTAAAGATATTATGTGTGTGCTATGCAACAATGTATTGAAAAAATAGGATGTCAAGAAGATTATCAGAGACTATTTTATATTATAAAGTCATTATTTTCAATGATTATTAGCTATAGAAACGTAAAAAGACCTGCTATATGTTATCTTTATAGTAAAAGAAATTTATTATAGAAGAAATTTCGATTAAGACGACAAAAGCATTTTAAGCGTTTTATTTAGAAACTGTGTATATACAAAAAAAAAATTTATTCAATCAAAAAACCATCCTTTATATTGAATTTTTATACTTGTTTTATCAACAAAAATTGTATTCTTATTGAAGTCGCCCAATGATTACGAAACTTTATCATAAATAATGGCCGTTTCCTAGTACATTAAATGCGCATAACTGAAGGTAGTCATGAATTCCAACACGACATATCGTACCCATCAAAAATACCAATATGCGTTGCCTGATAGCAATGAACTGATTGCTATTTCGAAAACTATTTAATTTTTTAAAAATTTTAAATTTGCCACTTCATTGAAATAATGTTTAAAACGTGAATTGCTAAAATTGTCATTTGAAAATCAGACGAATAACGCGATTAAAACGGTCGCCAAACCTTTGACAAACTGGGAAACGGCCAATATCACAAGATATAAGGGTTCTCTTCAAATTAATCTTTTTTGCATTAACAATTTCACGTAGATAGTCCTATTCACGTAGAGTGTCCTGGACGACTAGCTATTCATAAAAAGGAGTTAGCTCAACAATATTCACTAAAATAAAAATTCAATCCGAGATTTGAGACTAAGAGCTAAAAAGTAGTTTAATGCAGTCATCTAATTTGAGGTTCATAGCGTGGTGAATGGCAACGCTGGACTATTTGGGAAAAAAAAACGCCGGCGGCAAAATGTGAGTTTAAACTATGTTATCTATTTAAACTGGCGGTTAAGTTCGCGGCAACAATTTTCCTTGATTCTGGGCATTACCATTTATGTATGCGTGTTCTTTAAAAATTTTGACATTCCGCTGCGAAAAATTGCTCCTGTTCAGTTTTCAACTAAAATGAGGTACTCATACTTGACATTGTTTCTCCGGGAACCATCTTTCTTTTCATCTTTTTCTTACTTCCTCAATCCTCTAATAAATACTTTCCAACACACTTTATCGAATGCATATACATAACTATATATTATATTACTTGAAATAGATTTCTAATTTTCATTATCTCATTATTTCAATCATTATACATTAGAATCACGATAAGATAGGGAAAGATAATTATGATCGGCAAAAATATTAAATTATTCATCACTAACTAATTCCATTTTGGTAAATATGCTAGGCACTAAACACTATCAGTTTATAACAATGAAAAAGCGAACATCAAGTCTATGAATACACATTTATGTACAAAATGTACATATGCATGTATATGTACATCATTTATAAACATAGTTATGTTAAGCATTATAATAGCTTTTTTTTATTTTTATTAAACGATTATTATTTTAATGCGGTTTAAAATGCATGACCATTGTTGAATAGTTGTTGTGGTTTACCGCAATGTTTTGATATAAACCGTTTGCTAGTTGTAATTGATGCTTGACTTGAGAGCGCGCTTATAAGCGAGAAAATTTAACATAGTGGAAATAATGGAAGAAAAAAAAACAATACATATAAGTAATTTTTCTGCATTGCATTCACACTTTGTTCATATACTTGAATGTAAAGTAGAACTTAATTTTAACATTTCGTTTCGTTTAAATCGGTAAATATATAAAAAAAAAAATAATAACAACAAAATATTAATTATTGCGAGCGAATTCAAATAGCATACTAATATATAGAGAGAAGCACCGCTTAATATGAATTATTGTACCGATAATTTGAGAAATAATAATTTGCGCATTATACAATTAATGCAATTATATCACTGACTTCAAAATTACAGTAATGCATTATTTAATTTAGTTTAGAATTATGATTGCAACTCTTTGAAACCAAGGTATGAAATATGATTATTGATTGATTTGGTAAATAAAATTTGCCTTTTGTTAAGGTGAGACACCTCTGCTGAGATATGGGTTTATTTCGAAACTCCGATTACGGGGTTAGTTTTTTCTTCTAAATAAGAATAAAACCTAAATTAGCTAGTTTTCTCTCATTAAGAGGTAATAACACCAAGCGAAATCCTCATATTAAACATTTAGCATCACCCATTCCAACCAACATTCAGCAGAAATAAGAATCTCTAATTTGTGTTTCAAAACTAGTCAACTTCCTTAGCGAATGTGAAAAGCTGCACTAAAGATTCTACCAATAGTTCTTCCGTAATGCCGTAAAAGAAGGTCGTCAACATGCGTCTTCTCTTCTACATCAGAGACGGGCAGGCATAAAGAATATATTCCATGTCATCCGCCTTCGTAATATCCTGACATCCTCGACAGACATCTGTTATAATAAGAAACATTATACATAATTTCAGAAACATTAGTGATTACAAATTAATTGAACACAATTACATACACCATTGTTATTTACAACAAATCTCAATGCTTTTTGACCTTAAAGAGTAAAAAAATAGTTTTTTTTTTCACTGCACGATTTTCGATGAAAAAAATGAAGAACAAAGTTTTTTTATCTTTGATTGGCATTCATAATTACTTTGAACTTTTTCATAAAATCATTGATGTTAACTAGAAATTTCAGATTACATCTGGATTATCTATTGAATATGATTCTTAAGAAAATGTTTCAATATAACTTTAACAGATCTAAGGGTTCCCGTTTGGGCCTGGTCGCAGTTTTTTATGCAAAACATGTAACACAGCAATCTTTATTTTGTTTTCTTTATCTGGCTTTCGCTTAGGTTTCGTTTTGTCGAGAACCATTATTCTATGTTTAAAATTCTGTAAAGATTTCAAGTTATTTTAAATTTTCGACCGAAATTTTTATTTCGGTCGAAATAGCCTTCCAAATACGATAGCTTTTCCGAACATCATATTATAGGAAAATGTGTGATATATCATATCACAAGTTTCAAGTGTAATTCTTCCGAATTTTAGCTAATGATCTACCCCTTTCTCATTATTTCCATATTCGTAATCACATTAAGGTATAAAGTTATTTGAACTCGGTAGCCTAAGCCAAGGTTTTTTATCCCAATTGCAGCAGTATTCGTTCAGTTTTCAATCTGAACAGTTCAATAAATATTCTAATTAAAAATCTCATCTTATTAATAGGCCTGAATATTTTTTCAAAATTTGTCGACAATGCCTCAAATAATAATAATAATTAAGTAATGTTTCCAAAATAAATAATTTCCATGTAATCGTCCCTTTTTAGGGGCTCATTTAAAAATTGCTTATTTAAATCTCTTTCAAATTTTATAATATTGTCAAACTCTCAATCAATGGCCTCTTACAGAACTCATAATACACTTTAATTTCAAATTCACCATTTGCGATAACATTTTGGCCATAAATGCCAAAATGTGTCTCTTATAATTTTTTTAATAAACATAAGAAACCTTCAAAAACTCGATTAACATAAAAAATTTGATTTGATTACTAATTTGTTGTTTTTTTTTTTTGCTTTTAATTTTAATGACTCATAAAGTTAGAAATTATTTAAGATTTCCCCAAAAAGAAAGAAAAAACTATTATTTTTTGTGTACTAAAGCCTCCCCTCCTTCCTGTTATTCCGCCCTCATTGTAAATATATTTAACAATAATGATCGTCAAATTTATCGATTTGTTGGAAAAATAATAAAAGAGAAGTCAACGCCTGGAACAATTTTCGTTTTCATTTTTTTGCTTCTGCTGTTTCTTTCTCTGCTTGTACGAGTATTCATTTTTTCACTTAATTTTTTGCCATTTTATCAACTATAAGAAGCGTTTATTACCAAGATATTTTGCCTGATTTAAACGTCAATTTGAAAAATAAGATACGACGATGGTAAAAAGAAAAAAGTAAAAACAAAAAAAAAGAAAAAAAAACTAAGCAATTACCTGTGAAAATTTCTTTGTAATTTTCGATTATCTTTGCTCACAAAAAAAAAATTGTTATTTTTTGCATGTTTTTTTTTTTTACTTTCAATAGCATTGGTTTCATTGTGTGACTTGTGACTTTCGATATTGCGTGTGCAATCTACCTAATCTCATCATAATTTTTTTGTCTTAAGGCAATTTGTGATGTTGGTTTTTTTTATTTTTCCTCTGTGTAGTTTTTAATTTTTTTTGTAATTATATATTTGACATATTTGCGATTGAGGGTGTACTAAAAATTTTTTTTCGTTTGTAAAGCCATAAACCGAAATAAGAGGAATTATTATACACAAGCCTCATACCTATAAGAAAAACAGTTTGCCACCACACTCCTCAAATATTAGCAGCTGCTCCTAAACTACTTTTTTTTGGGACTGGGCACTGATTGCGGTGAAATAAATGGATATCACAATATTAAGCTTTGCGATCATACTTGCAATTGCTTCGCAACTATTCCTTTACTTGGACTATGTAGTTAAGGCAAGACAATAGGGTTTCACAAATAATAGATTCAGAAAACCCTGTCAAATTTTCATTATTGTAATTCGTGCAACAGTGAAATTTTAATTGCTGAGTAGGTAATGTGTAAAGTAATCTACGATTTATTGTATAACAATTATTGACCTTTCAATTTATATTTCAAATTGTAATTTTTGAGCTCAAATCGAAATAAATTAAGAGTATAGCCAAAATATCGAAATCTCAAACTTAACCAGAACAACTTCGAAATCTTTTCATTTGTATATTGTCGTTTTTTTTCCTTCTTTTTTTTTTTACAATGCGTTGGATGATTTCAATTTTATATTATGTACATAAATATTGAAAACTGGTAGAAGTGTTAGCTGAAATAATGACGATAGCGATAGTGGCTTCAAAACAACAGCAAACAAAAAAAAATATAAGAAATAAATTTTCACAAAAAAAAAAGAAAAAAAAAAATTTGTGTTAAATTGTAATGGGCGGCGATGGCGTTGGAAATATTAAATTGAATTGTGATAATAATGATGATTATTGTAATAATGATTATAATGATTAAAAAAACAGCAAGAAAAAGTTACTACAAAAAAAAAGGTGTAAAAATATTTTCTTTTGCTCCATACGTCGCTTATTTCTATTTCTATCTCTCTTTCTCTTCCTCTCTCTTTTTGTATTTTTCGCTAAAACATTACGGAATTTCATTTAAATCGTTGGTATATTGTACATAGTAAAATGTTGTAAATTCGACCAGAAAAACAATTTCAAAATATATACACAGGGTGTCTCATAATGATTATTCAGGCTGAAAATAATTTTATGAATGATTTTTTGTTCAATTTCCATAGAAATTTGTTATATGGGGCGGCTTACGCAATCTCGAGCTTCCTTCTTCTTCCCCCTTCATACAAATAAATATTAGTGATTTTGAAGCATTGTTTATTATTTCTATATTAAAGTAGAGTAACTGTTAGGCACTTGTTTTATAAAAAATTATTGGCTCTTTACTTTGGTATTTATATAAATTATTAGGTTTCAATACCGGTTTAAGAGGAAAAAGTTCGGAAAATTGAAGGTTTCTTTTTTGAAAATTAAACACGAAATTTTTCATTCACGCTTTCGCTATCATCAATTAATTAAACTTAATCACCCTTTCATTTATGTGCAACTTTAGGTAAATCACGTTGTATGTATACATATTTCATATACGTACATATGTGTAACTACACAATTATATACAATTCTACTTGCAAAACGGCACAAGATTATTACAACAGAAATTATACATGACGCGCGAATAATATTTTTTTTTTAATTTTATGTTATTTTTAAATTATTTTTTTTTTTTTTATAATGAGCTATCATTAAATGAGAATTATGTATACATACATATATGCTATACAATATTTAAGAAAATCAACTTTGAAAGCTACACTGCTTACAAGTAGTAATTTTAATAATGACATACAAAAATTTTATATTGTCAATTTTTTAAATAATTTTATAATAAGATTTGTGTATGATGACTATTGTATATGACTATTGTTAACAAAGATTTTATGATATTTTCAACAAGAGTCTATAGAGATTTTGAATTCAAAATTGTGTCATGTACATATATATGTACATAATATATAAGTTTTTCAAATTTGTAATTATTTTACGATTAGAAATTGTTCTTAAATTGTAATTCAAAAGTTTGAATTTTCTTGCGACTTATTTTTATCACTAAACAATATAGAAGGGGCAGAATATAGAGGTTAGATTTGAAATACTAACTAACATTTGAATAAATTTCATATCTGTAAACAACCATAATAATAACATAAAAAAAATTTTTTGATATAGAAACTCAAGCCATAAAAATTTGCATTTGATACGAAAATACTAGAAAAATTCCACTAATTATGCAATGCTAAGCCTACACATTAAAAAAAATTATCCATTTTTGCTTTTTGTTCTTCTTTTTTCTCACATTGCATCTAAAATTTTGCATATTTTTTGAAAAATTTTGATCTTAAAATATTTTCATAAATTCAATTGCAATAATATTATATGAGAAGATCACATACTCGTACTTGTACTTCCCGACAAAAAAGGTACGCACATCCAATATAAAATTACAATTTTATTTTTAATAAAAAACAAAACAAAAATTGCTTGTTCTAGCATTTTAAATTGTTTGGGCCCGTAAAAACATAAAAATACAATTTTTTTTTTAAATAAAACAAAACATTTAGCATATCTCTCTTTACACCGTGTTTTTTTTTTATGTATAAAAATGTTAAGATTGCAATAATGGTTTCAAGGTGCTAAAGTTACGTATGCACACTAAAAGTTTTATACACAATTTCGAATTAATTGCGAGGAAATTATAAAAAATTTTCGAATTCGAAAAAATTTTTTTAAAAATTATTGAAATGAGGTATGAAGTGTGTAAAAGCATAAAATTCGTAGAGTTCATTGAATATTTTCGAATATATTCTTCCACAGTTCTCGCATAGCCCACATAACCAAACCCGCAATATTCTCTTTAAAACTCACAACACTCACAATATTATACGAAAATTCTTATAGCGTTATCCGATCGATCGTCATTCAAAACAAGTTATCACAACATTGTCAAATAAAAGCAAAAAAAATACCTGAGGTGTAGCGGACCATATGAGTGACTCAGTAGCTGAGTGGCTTTATCACTATACGTTTCATAGCACAAACAGCAATTTAAAAATTACCGAATTTTAAAATAAATATAATACAACACTTTCTATTTGGAGTGCCAAACTCAATCATCGATAATGGCTAGTTTTGGAAATTCGGTAGACCTTTTATAAAAATTTTGTTGGGTTTCGAAACTACTAATTTGACTTGAAATAATACGAATAGGAAGACGCCAATTAAGAACTTAAAATAATAAAAAATCAAAACAGTTTTTAAGCCAAATAATTACCAAACAAAATAATTCGAAAAATAGAAAGAAATGCTATACAGATTTTTGAAACCGTATATGGCCCATTAAAATTTAAGAAATTTTTTTTCGTACATGAAATAGTACTTGACTTGAGCCACTCAATTCAACAACAATTCATATAAATGTTAATTAATTCAATTGCAGGTAATTAATTTTTTTTTTCTTATATTTTCATTATACAATTAGTTCAATTAACTATTGACCTTACTTTGTATTTTATGTATTTAATATTTATTGTTATTATGAATTTTTATTATAAAATAAATTAAAAATTATGTGAATTACAAAAGTTTTATCTTCTCTCTCACTCCCATCTGTGATGTGTATATACAGTGTTGTCGTACTAGGTATGCTGCTACAACGTTTTATAATCGTTATTGCAAAGTTACTCGTTTTTCTGTGCTGTTTTTTGTCTTTTTTGTTGGAATTTATCAAATCATTTAAAAAATTATTGATTACATTTGTTATTTTATTTATTTAAGTATTTATTTATGGAAAAATTATGTGGATTTTTTTTAACATTCTTTGTTTGTTTTTCTTTTTTAATGTATAATATCTACAATACATAGTAAACTCTAATGAGGTCACAAATTGAAATTATAATTGTTTTTTTTTTTTACATAAATGAAAATAGAATGTTGTTATATTGAATTAAAAATATTTTTATTTGAAATTTTAGTAAAAAAATTTAATTTTTTTTTTTTAATTTTCATTTTTGCAAAATAATTTAATTGTGTTTTGTGCAATATCCTAACATTCTTAATTATGAATGTATAGTTCGTTATAGAAATGATATCTTGTATCTCCAATTTCAGCCATATTCTTATACGTGCATTTTTCTACTTAAAATAATTAAAATGCGTTAATAAACACGAAGAAAATTTAAATGTATTTACATATTTAATTTAATTTACATAATAATTTACATATTTAAAATTTGGCACCCTTTGAGCGTCCGTTTATGAAATTTTATACCCACAAAAGCTGCAATTTTATAGAATAAAGGATCTTGCAGTAGAGTGCTCACAACGACTTTTCGATCAAGCACTAATTGCAAAACTAAAAATTGTATGTCTGTCTGAAACCTAATTCTATAGAAATTTCCCAAACCCCGATAACATATTTTTTGGCCAACTTGAGTTAATGATAAAAATGAAATACTAAAGAGTCAATCTTTGCTTTACTAGCACCCCATGAGCTAATTTAAAAAATTAAAATATTAAATATTGTTGAAATCATAACCAGATAAACTTACTCGTAACTCATCAATTTTACGAATTTGCAAAGCCCGATATTTACCTTACGCGACTTCTCATCCTGAAAGTATGCAATAATTATGATATATGTCAATTTATCAATGAGAATTTGAATAAAAAAATATTTTTTCCACAACCTGTAAAACTTAAATTATGGTATTTAGAAAGTTTTCATTCGCAAACGACAACATTCAATGTTATGTTATTTTCAAAGTACAATAAAATCTCTATATAATGAACAAAAAACATCATATTAGTATTTTTATGGTACAAATAGTACAGAGATTTTGAATCGTCACCAATGCAATCTTCAATCGTTCATCAAATAGAGAGAGATAAAATGTTTTTAATTTAGAATGTTCGTTATATTTAAATTCCACTGTATATAATGTATTTTTGTTTGTTTTTTTTACAATGTTCGATTATGACACTTGAGAATTTTGATTTGTTAAAAATACCAAATTCATATTATAAATCGATTATGATTTGCAATGTTTTTATTTAAACATACATGAATACAAATTGATTTCTATATAGCATATAAGCACATTGTTGCATTCAAGAGCATACATATAACAACATGTACGCACTGACATAATGGCATTAATTTTATATTATGACTTTGTTAGTATAGTTAATTAGAGAGTTTATAAAATTAATTCGATTTTTTTTTCGTAATTTTTCGTAGTTTTAATGACTATAACAAGTAGTTCATGTACCAATAAAATGACAAAATAAATAAAATATTATGTAATTCAAATAGTATGTAAGCGTTTATGTATACATATAAATGTGTTTAGAGTAAGCATTGAAAAAAAAAATAATATAATTAGATTAATAGTAATTAATTTGAATTCTTTGATGCAATAAAAATTTGAGAACCACAATATTTAATTAAAAAAAAATTGTGAAAATTTTATTTTAATATCGTAAAAAATTTTTTAATTAAAATATTTTCAAATTGATATTAAATATTTAATTAGATGATACTTTCGCAATTTTGTAAAATTATATAGGTGAAATATTTTTTTAATTATCTAATCGTGGAAAATGTAAACTATTCTAAATTTAATTATGTTTTATGGGAATTTATTAAAATAGCCCGACTATTTACGCAGATAATTATAATCGCTAAATTCAATGAGCTAACACATTCCGTTAAATAGTTTAGGTTAGGTTAGGTTGTCGCAGTTCCCCGAAGGGTACATATAGGCCAACTAGACCCGTTGTGGTGCCGCCGGATCTCTTCCCTTCCGCTCCTCATCTGAACCAGCCCAAACCCCTCAATGATCGGTTCAAATTCCTAACGCTTACATTCGCTAAGTTCGTAGCGTGCCCGAAGAAGTAAGACCCATGAAATTCCTACCTGGAGCTCGCCTGGAGGATAGAAGATAGGTAGCTCCTACAAAGATCGTTTGCGGGCCGGCCCATTCCCCATGCATATTCGCCAATCAGACGATGGCCCGTCAGGACCCCTACCACAGCACTGATATACTCCCTTCTGAGAGAGATCAGATCCTTTATGCGACGTAAATCCAGCTTTGGCCACAAATTCTTTATCGCGTTACACGTTGCTCCATTAGCCCATCCAAGGTTGGTGCGCTCCATTGCCGCGTTGCGCAGCAGCAGTAAAAAAGTTCTTAGAAGCATGCCTAAGTTCTCCTTTTCAGGTGAAATCCCCAGAGCAGTTCCATGCCTCGCAAGCTCCAGAACGTCGTACATCAGGATCGGCCTCATCACTGCAGTGTATAGTCAATAAACCATGCTTGGTTTCGGGCCCCATCTCTATTCGACGACCTTTTTACATGAGTAATGCGCAATAGTTGCCTTCCTTACTCTCTCCATAACGTTGGACCTCCAGTTCAACTTTGAATCAAGAATTAGACCCAGGAATCTAGCCTCCCTGCTAAGGCATAAGCGGACTCCGTTAAGTGTCGGCGGAGTTATTGTTGGTATCTTATATCTCCTACTGAAAACAACCAGTTCCGTCTTTTGTGGGTTGATAGTCAGCCCGCAGCCAGCAGCCCAGCCAGAAAGGAGATCCAGGGTCCTCCGCATCAACCCATTTAGGGCATGAAGGTGCTTTCCAGACACCGCGACAGGCAAGTCATCAGCATAAGCTATCACCTTGTAGACCTCCTGCTCCAGGCATTCCAGTAATTGATTAATTATGATAATCAATGGGGATGACGTTCACCAAATATGAGAGAATATTGAAGTACTTAAATTATTTTCATAAATTACTTGTCATCACCACTACAATTTAAAATGCATCAAATTTGCTTGCGGTGTATAATTTTAATGAATTTTTTAAAATTATACAAAAAATTTTTCCTCTTAACTTTTGACATTAATTTTATTTAGTGATTTTTACTTTAAGTCGTGATTTCGAATATGAGAAAATAAATTTGTTAATAAAATTTAAATTATCCTTTTTCATCCAATTACTAAATTTCTTCTTCAATCTTAATTTTTCCTGTTCCCATTTATCTTATTTTTTTAATAATAATGAGATCTCTTACTTGGGAACTCATTCATTTGTTGCTAACAAGCATGTCAGCATAATCTAATATTCATTTTTCAATATCATCACACTTTTAAGAAATAATTCTTGGGAACCGTTTTATTATTTTATCATTTATTTTATATGGTCCATAATGGTCGTGGGATATTGTGTAATATGATATAATAAACTTATACATAAATCTAAATCGACTTCATAAGTCATATGGAAAATTATTGTGTTTTTTTTTTGGCTTTTTTTTAAATAGATTTTTTATTTTTCGATTGTGCCTATTACGCTGTCATGCATTCATCAATCATTAAGAAGAAGTTCTATTTTTTGGCTTTCATTTAGGAAATTAATATTTTTATAAAAAGATGATTTTAAGAGGCATAACATCAATGAAATAATTTCGGGTACAATTTGAATTTCATCAAAGATGTATACATATTAATCATGAAATTTTGTGAATGAATTATGGAGGAAAGTTTTTGAGAAGAAAAATATATTCCAATACTATTAACTTTCTTACCCTTTGAAATTAAAGTTGCCAAAAACATTTATTTCAGAAATATTTCTTTTTAAGACAGTTTTTTAAAATTAAAAGTTGTTTGTGATCTTTGTTTAGTCAATCATATACAGATCTGCGTCGCATGGCGGGTTTAATATTTATCCATCGGGGTGACATCGGAACTGAAATGGGGATTATAACTGGGCACTTTCTAATTGGCGAATAAGCCAGGAAGATATAACGCCCTCCCTAACGATCTCTGAACTAGCTGTTGTGACGAGGAAGAGAAAGAGATGGTGTATCATCAACTATGCTTATGCCCGATTTTCACATGGGGAAGGGGCAATTTTTTGGAATGAAAATGCTGGGGAATTAATCTAGTTTATTAAAGGCTCACCCTGGTTTACGTGAGGGTGGAGATATGGTTATCAAGCGGTATCACAACGGGCCTATCTGACCTAAATGAATCTCCTGATAGCCGTATAAATCTAACCTAGCCTATATACAGTCAGATGTTTCGATATGATTTAACCTCTAAATTTTACATTAATGTCGTTATGAATTTGAAATAATTTATTCTGCTTTCTGCTACAGCATTTATTTAATTTTAAAATATTTTTTTGAATAGATATTTAAAAAATATATTAATCAAATATTTTTTATTTTTTTCTTTTGTAGGTGAGTTCAAAGGTCCAACAAGAAGCTACATAATTTTGGATTATTGGATTTGATGTCTTAAGTATATAAATTTTTCAATATCTTTTAAAATTTTTGCCGTATTACTTGTAGTAAGCAAATATAAATTTTTGTTCTTTAGTAACGCATAATTAACACATGTTAAATCATATATTTTGATGCAAAACTTAAACAAAATATCTCAAATAATTTTCCAACTTTTCCCACAGCTTTCGAATACTAAAAATATTTAATGACCTGAAAACCTTAACCTTCTTTCCAAAATAAAAATTAACCTTATGTTTCAATTCCAATGAATGTGACTGTGAATTGTACAAGTGTAATTCAACGCAACAACTTTCAATAATTCAGGTTACGTATATATTAAAAATGTTGCAATAAAATTTCAAATACAAAATTTCACCATTTATTTTTTTTTTTTTCATTAATTTTGTACACACCTTATCCTCATTTATACTGCAATTTTATTATTAAAAACGCCATCATTATCACTGCAATCAAATTATCAAAAGCGATCTACTCCTCGCACTTGATACTTTTTACATCTTGAAATCCAAAAAAATTTTTATTTACAGAGGAGGAATTAATGGTGTTTAATAATGTTCTTAAAACCAGAATTTTATAGAAATGATGCAATGATCATATATTTGCAAATATTAAAATGAAACACTCGAATAACTTAATTTGACTCCAAATTAAAAGAGCAATAAAATTATTTCGAACAATTCTTGAATTCACCGTATGGAATAAGGTAAAAGCACTTCACATTTTGTCCTTAAATCAACTCGGGGCAGATCGTCAACCGCAATAGAGCAATGTTATATTAAAATGACTTGTGATATATTTTATTCCCTCCGGAGCGCGTCTATTTTAAAAGATCATCATTTAACATTAAAAATTATTATTATCCTCTAATATTATTCAATATTTTATTATTAATTTTTTATTATTATAATTATGTACAAATCTTTAAAGGTCTCTACATAATTTTATTAGATTTTCCTTTTATTTGTTTTTTGTTTATTGTACGTGCATATTAATACCATCTTCATCATAATAAAAAAGTTATATTTTACGATTATAATGACTTTCAACGGTTATAATCGTAGTTATAATAATATTAACAGCAAATGGTAATGCAAATTTCAACAATTTTTATGTTATAAAACAGGCTTTACTTCATTTTCTATTTTTAAAGTTCATACATAGACCACCTTTAAGCAGAGAAAAAATGTGAATAAAATTTGATTTTTTGAGTCAACACATTACAGCAAATGAAAGTTAATTTACTTTAGACATATTTAAATATCAAATGTAATGTGATTTTGTGAAAGAGAACAGGTCCGCCTTTGACTTTATCGTCGCCCCACGCGGTTTTCAAAAAGTGATCCCTTCTGCTTTAAAAGCTATGAACAATATAAAATAAAAATTTCACATTGCGTATAATAATTGCGCCCCCCTTTTCCGACCCTCACTGTATATGGTTATTTTACATACATGGTATATCCGGCACTGAAAGAAAAACTAAAGTTATTGAACCACGTTAGTGTCTACTGTCAAATGTGCCTAAACACTTATCTTCCGAATTCGCAAATTAAATCCTTATTTCAGGCTACTTCTACAAATTATATCCTTATTTCAGGCTACTTCTACAAAAAAATTTATACCAAATTCGATGATACTGTTATTAGTTCGACAAAAAGAAAGAATTTTAAAAACAATTTCTGGGCTAAATTTGTTATCGAAAACGTTACAACAGAATGTGCTGGAGAGAAAAAAGCAATGTTATCTAAACAATTTCTAACAGGAAGTTTTTGATTATTTTGCGAAAAACACCATGACATGGTTAAACCCAATGAAGGGATAACGTTTTCTAAATAATTTTTGAGGTAATTTTATTATAGAAAACGCTATAACGCAATCCCGCCGAAGGAAACCCTTTTTTAAACAATTTTCATCAAGAACGAAAAAGAAATTCCGAAATATCCAAAAAAAGAAAATATTCCGAAAAAATAATACTCTGTTCGACGAAGTTCATAATATAAAAATTCCGAAAAGTTTTCGTACAACGAAAAAACTGTGTTTGTTCAATTTTTTTGCGTGCAGCGTAACCAATTATAATTATGCAGTGTAATACTCGTAATTAAAATTTTACTGCAAGAAAATAAAAATTTTTCTAATTTTACTCAAACGTCATATTTAAATAGATAGAAAAATATTTACCCTTTAAACTTTAAAAAGTAAAATAAAATTGTAAACTTTACAAAAATATTTTGTATAAATTTTCTTCTACAACATTAAAGGAATATAAAAATTAAAAAGAAGAGGAGACTTTTTGACTCCATAACTTTAACGAATTAAAAAAAAAAGCAATGATGTTTTGAAAAGCCATTTTTGGAATTAAGAAAATTAGCATGATTGCAAGTTTTATTTTTTTTTTGATTTGATAAATGCAAATTTGTTTTGTTTACCAATAGTTCTCTCTCTATACTTTTCTTCTTCTCTTTTTATTTGAATTTACTTTTAAAGCTACAATATGTTTGTGTGTACACATAGTTATAGGTAAATTAAGTATGCGATCCTTAAAAAGCGATTGGGTGATGTTAAATTAGTAATGGTCAATTGCATATTAAATTATAATGTTGTAATCGAATGAATTGAATATTAATGAAGAAATTGGAGTTGGAAAACATGAGTGCAGTACCTTTTATGCGAAGAATTTTTTTCTATTTTCTCTATATTTTGTTTTTTCTCTATATTCTTTTATAGAAAGAATGGATTTATTGCTTGATTAATTATTATTAGAAATTTTTGAATATAGTATTCTTTCTATTGTCTTGCTGTTGTTGTCGTATTCTTAATAGTGCTGCAACTAAAAATGCTTATTTTATTACCTTTTCCTAATTTAATTGAAGACGAAATTTTATTACTTAAGAAATTTAATTGCAAAAAGAAAAGAAGAAAGAAAATTTATATTTGGAATTAATGTTTTTTCGATTGTAAAACACAAAACTATATTCGTAATTAACATTTTATTGTAATAAATTTAGAATTGAGCTCTTTGTATTGGCGATATGTTTTACAAGTTAAAATAGTAATTGATTGTCATCAGTTCGGTCTCTACTCAGAATTTGTAAGTATCCTCGTGCTTCATACCAAAAATTTTCTAAATTTTCCTTAAGTTTTCCTAGTTCTTTTCAAAAGAAATCTCTTGTAGAATAATTTTGTAAAAAATGGTTTTAATCACTAAAATGTTGTGTTTAAATTTTATTTACGACGACCCGTCCATCTATTAATTACGATATTCATAATAGCGGTTATTCCTATTTAACCCGCGTTCATACTCACACAAGAGATATTCTCTTACAAATTTGAATGTATAATAAAACATAGGCTAAGTTCACCAGTATATATTCTGTCTCTGTGTTTTTATAGCTCTTAATATTCTCTAACAATAAAAACTTCTTAACTAAATATAAGAAAATAGATATTTTTCAAATAAATTGCATGAATTCCGACAGTATTCAAAAAAAATTTTAGCTCAATTAAATACAATAATTTTACCAATAATCCTAAATATAAGCTCAGTTATGGAAAGCAATTGAATTCATTTACCTTTACAACTGTATTAGCATTTGTTTTAAAACAAAAGAAATTTAAAATCTTTTGAGATTTCAATAATAGACGCACAATTTGTATATGAATAAATTTCATGTTCAAAAATTCTAATGTTTGATCAAATTGATCACCCTAAATTGCATTATTTTTAATTTTGTAAGAGACTATTATAATTTCTTCATCATTATTTTTCTTTAAAAATTATTCTTCATGTATTTTGTAAGAGAATTCTGCAAAAATTAAAATTCTAAAAAAAAAATTGTCTAAATAAAATCATGAAGAAAAATTGCTAACGATTTTAGATTTTGATATAAAAATTAAATAATTCAAATTACATATACCATATAATTTCATCCTTATATAATCAAACAAGAAAGTAATCAAAATATAATCTAAAATTGTTATGAACAAGAAAGAAAATAAAATTGTAGTGGCCAGAATTTGCAATCAATCAAAAAATTCAAGAAAAAAAAACATTGTAAATTGCATAAGTAATTTATAAAATAAATCTTGACTTACTTGCATCCTAATAAACATACACATACATATTATACACATAATATACTCCTACTAATATACATAATGCTAACTATGCTACATATCGGGCTCACACACTTCTTTACAGTGCACTTCAATTTCAATTTTTCACCCTATAGTAAATTTGCCCTCCATCACTTAACATAATCAGAATTTTGCTATTCTAAATTTTCTATTTTTTATAATAATTTTTCTCTATATATATTAATTTTGCCTATATGAAATGTAAATATAATCTTAAATGTTGTAATCACTTTTTATATAGAACTTAAAAATTGGTGCAATTACCGCTCTACAGTGTGTATTCTACAAGTATACAAACACATAAACTTAGCCCATTTAAACGAAGGAAAAAAAACAAGCAACCAAAAATTGTAGAATTTTATTTGTTTATCATTTTATTGTGCTACGGGCGATGATAGGGCGCATAACAAGAAAAAAAAGAGTTCTCTACTAAAAATTTTACTACAATTTTTCTATTATTTCTTAAATTTGCAATTGCAATCCATAGCTAGAACCTTTTATAATCCATATAAATCTTGAATTTCTTGCAGTAATCTCAAAAGAAATACGGTAATGCAAAAAAAAAACATTTCAGATTCTGTGCAGTAATTTGTCGAGTTTTTATTATTTTTTTTTGCAATTTTATTTTATTCTTCTTCTTGATCTGTAAATGATATTCATTCGACCTCCTTCATTCTTAAAAAATTGAAAA
The DNA here is from genome assembly GCF_029603195.1 of Condylostylus longicornis. Classification (NCBI taxonomy): domain Eukaryota; kingdom Metazoa; phylum Arthropoda; class Insecta; order Diptera; family Dolichopodidae; genus Condylostylus; species Condylostylus longicornis. The sequence goes on along the minus strand of NW_026577975.1, from coordinate 4,945,094 downwards.
TTTTTATTAAGAAATAATATATGGAACATTTTCAATTCAAATTCTTCCATTATATACAGGGTATAGTTCGGTATGGTATGATATAACATACAGGATTTTTAAGGCCATCAAAAATAAGTATAATTATTGTTCGGAACTAGGTGTCAATTCTTAACGCTTTCCGAAATATAGGAATTTTAACAAATTTCAACGAAATTTCTGCTTGTCCAAGTTGTTTTGCTTATTACTTTCCATCTGGAAAAGATAGAAGCTTCAAACGAACAGATTTTGAAAGGATTACTAAGGGGCTATATTAACCATTTGAACTATATTCGGGATACTAAATTCGAAAAAACAAATTTTTACGTTTTATTATTTTTAATAGTTTTTTCTAACCCGATTCGTAATTTTGTACGAAATTTTTTTCTAAAGCATTTAAAGGCTCCTAAGCTTTAATTTAAATTATTACAGAATCACCCTGTATAGTTAAATGTATATATAGATTTAACGTGTATCCGAACTAGAGATAGAAAATAGATTGGCTCCATTTATATACCACATTTTTTTTTGTCTTATTCATTTTTCGATTTTTTTGCTGCTTTCTTTTATGTTACTATTGAAATAACGATGAGGATGATGTTGATGGTTACCCACAATATCATTCATATTATTCGCATCTTATATAATAAGGAAAAGGAATAATATCGTTGTTATTGTTATTATTATTATAGTTAATTCCAGTCTAGTGTCTTTTCATGTCCATTTCATCTTCAAGTGCGGACCATAATTTTTTGTTTTATTACTTATATATACAATCGAGAATATTTTTTTTTTTATTTTGACGATGTGCATGAGAATTTCTATATATTCTTCTTCTATCTTTTATTAGAATAAAATATAAAATTACCTGTCTAATTTTATTTTTTTCTTCTTTTCTGGTTTTATTATCCAATTTTTATTTTTTTTTTTTATTGTCGTCATAATCATCCATTGTATTAACGAAATAATAAAAGAAAATCTAAATTAAAATAGAGAAAAAAATATGCTCATACTAACTTATTTAAAATAGAATATAAGAAAGAAAAATATGTAAAAGAAATAAAATTGTAATGATTTCATTACCTTTACAATTGAAATGTATTCATCAGGTATTCGAAAATTGAAATAATATAGCGGGCCAATATATGAATTTAATTGAAAATTCGGATAGAAATATTGAAAAATACGAGAATATGTACGTATAGCATAGTTATGATACCCATATAACCGTTGAAGCTGTATCATATCAGCTATACGAGTGCTGTCGTTTCCATTTTCTAAACTGCAGTAAATGGGTCTCTTGAGTTGGAACAAATTTACCAAAATTTATTTATAATGTTATTAATTTGATTCCCTTTATTGTAATATTGCATTGTAAGATAATATAAAAAATTCAAATTATTTTTTTGTAAAAATGGATTAAGTTTTTCGATGGCTTCCATTTATCAGCCGAATCACAAATCTCATTTGACAACACTTTTTACTGCATTTAGTGTATTCAAATAATTTTCATTTTTCATATTTAATTAATTTTTTTTTGAGAAAAAAAATTAGTTCAACTCTTGCATTACTGTGGGATGAGCTTAATAAGCTTATACATATATGATAATAAAATTTTTATTGTTGGGAACACTTCTTAATTGAGCCAGTTTCATTAACATTCAACATTTCTTGTAGCTCGGTTGGTTTAACAATTTCCTTTTTTAAATATTAGAAATGAAAGTTACTTGCAAGTCTTTCAAGATTTAATGGTAAAAGTTTTGAACCTGCTGAGGAACATAAATGAATTGAATTGCACAGATGGTAAAGCCTCAGAATAACTTTTTATATAGTTTGCACAGATAAAGCCACATAATAATGAAAACCAACATATTTTTCTAAAATTGCAATAAATCTGTTGGTACAGTAAACATGTCCCAAATGCCATAAATCTGCTGCAATTGTCACATAAACGACAGCACGGCTTGTGCCATAAGTAGTAACACGATTTCAACAAAAATTACAGTTAATCAAAACTATAGAGAATGGTTTTAGCAACTTTCTTTTTTCAAAATAGTTCACATGACTATCTACTTAGTTCTACTCGAAAAACATTTGGATAAATTAGACAAAACGTTGCCTCGTCACCCAATTTACATGTACCAATTCAAAAAAACAAACATCCACACCACTCAAATTTAATAAAAAAAAGTTTTTACACCCCTGTTTCCTTCTATAAGTTTCCACAAATCTTATAACTATATTTCGCATTTACATATACGGCGTTATTTTCACAATTTTCCCTTCTCTTATTTAAATATCTAATAGTTTTATTTAAAAAAAAAAAACAGAAACTATTCCATGACAGTAAAATAAGAATTGAAATGAAAATATTCACAAAAAAGAAAATGAGTCAAAATAGAAAATAATAACACCGGCACCGGCTTTTAATACGAAAAAAAAAACATTTTTCGCTATTTTGATTTCTGTATAACAATAAAACTTTCTTATAATATTAAAAATACGAGTATAACTATGGATAATAGCAATGATTATAATAATAACAATAACAATAATAATTGTAAGTTAATATGATGACAATGGTTGGATGAAGCGAGAAGAAAACGAAAAAAAAAAAACAATTGTCATAAAAGCTGAATTAAGATATCCAATTACCCCATATTACAGAATAGAATATAGTCATAATATAAAAATAAACAGACAGAGACAGAAACATTAGAACTTAAAATAAAAAATAAAGTTTTAAAACGTTTGTCTTTTCAAAAAAAACTTATGCCTTTTATTGCAGAATTTTTATTGAATTTTCCTTATTTTACTTTTATTTTATAAAGGAACAATTTACTTTGTTTTGTATTATTCTTTTAATGTACATGGCCGACATAAAACCAAAATCTTAAGAGCTATTAAAATATTTAAAATGAAAAATTAAATAAGAACTTACAATAAAATTTTACGGTAGCCCTAAGCGATCAAAAGAATAAAAATTACCCTTTTCACATTGTAAAATACCCATCGGCTATATCTTTCTCATTTAACTTTAAGATTTGGTCAGCTTTTTATCATTATTTTTTTAATAAATAATTATATTTGGTTTTATAATCGTTTTAAATTTATAATATTAATTTAAAATAATATTTGAGAGCACAGCGTAACTCAATATTTGGTTTGAATTCGTAAATTTTTAATTATTTATTTATTTTTTACCAAGGCCATTAAAAATCCTTTATAACCCCTCTTTGGATTTAATTGGTTCTTTTTATCAGTGTTAAATACCGAAATAAAATACCGAAAATATTTTTACAATGCAATAATAAAAAAAATTAAAAAATTCAAATTTTGCTATAAATATTAAAATTTCTTTTAAACATTAGGAAAACGTTCGGCCCTTTTTAAGAATATCACATGAATATTAAATGACTGTTGCAAACGACTGCCAAGTTTCATACATCTCTTTTAAATATTTCTCCAAATATTTAAAATTTTCTTTTGGAGTTGTATGTCATCTACCGGAACCTGTTAAGAAATTCCACCAAAACTTCAGGGATATACATATGTGACCTATAATTGAACTGCCAAGTTTCTTGCATCTCGCTTTAATATTTTTCCAAATACTTAAAATTACCTTTTGGAGTTATATGACAGCTCGTAACTTGTTCTCCAAATTAGTTCAATTATAATAGAATCCGACCTTGGCGTAAAAGAAATAACTTGTGAAATTGGGACAGCTTTTATCCTCATTTTTCACTCAAATATTCCTGAAATGAAGGTTCACTTAAGCATAGAAATATTATGCTAACCTAATCAGAGCAAGCCGCTCATCTATTGAGTTGCCGTTTTTGAGCATCTTAAACAAACGTTTTAAAATTTTAATAAATCTGTTTTTTTTTGCTTAGGTGTGAAAGGGTTAAAATTTCATACTATAAATCCTAATATTTAATAAATTAAAACTAGAGAAGTTTATGTTTAAACTAAATTTGCAGTAGAATTTGCTCAATATTTTCAAACTTTGAAGCAACTTGTGCCATGACATTTTAAATTATTCAATTTAACTGTGAAATATATTAAATTTTATTATTTTAAATATATATACATAAATATATATATATATAAAAAAGAAATATAATATTTTTACTATATAAATTGCTCAATTATTTCCAATTCAATAAAAATAATAATAAAAATTTTTCAACTATATAATAAAAAAAAATGCACCCACAATTCTATAATTTATCTGTGGTGATCATCATAAAACGATTTTGTAATATATAAAAAAAAATTCAGTAAGTACAAGATTTTCTCTATACAAGCCTAATAAAAATAATAATCCAAAAAGATATTAAATTAATTGAGTCTTGTTATTTTATGATCTAAATATTAAACAAGACTAGTTATAAACAAAAAAAATGGAGAAAAAAAATCCGGGTCATGTTCATAAACTGCAATTTACAAATTACTCACTAATGTATGAACAAGGCATAAGCAATATATTATAGCGATTATTGCATATACAACGAGTTCAGTAGTTACAAATGACTAGTGAGAGAAAGAAAGAGATTTTTAAAAAATTTTTATTTAAAGATTATTAAAACTTATTTGCATAATTAAAAATTTTCTTAACATTTTAATGCTATACTTATTTACTTACATCCTATATCGTAATATTTGTTAGTTTGAGGACAAGATTTTCAAGTTTAATATTTTTAATGTAATAGAATAAAAAATTGTGTGATGAAACTGATTACACTAAAATTTATAATTAAATCCGTATATTAATTAATTTAAAAAAAAATTTATGAAATCAAATTCACTCTGATTTTATTCTAATTTTATTATGAATTTCTCTAATTTATTAAATTGTAACACAAATCAAATGTATAGTGTCTTAATAAGTCTTTGCATTTAATATTTTAATTATTTTAAGCAATAAAATTTAATTACTTTCTTATTAAAGATGCTAATGGCTTTTTAAAATAAACTTGAATTATTCTCAATTAATTTTCGTATTAAACACAAATTTCACTTTAAAAATTTTTTCATTCAAAGAAAATAATGTTTTTGCATTACATAGCGATTTATATTGAGAAAATAAAATTTTTAAACCCAAAAAACTAATTCAGTTCTCTTAAAATCTGGCAACACTTTCACTGTCAAAAAAGTTCACTGTCAAAAATTTACTTCTGTGACTGTCATTTCCACAAGTAAATAATTTGAAGCAAAATATTTTTATCGAATGTACAACGAACAATCAGAATAGTGCCAGTTATTTACAAGTGCGTGAATACGATTTTTCAAATTACTCTCTTCGTATGTCAAACTGTTATAGCTTCATTTTATCAAATAACTGTCTTTATTTGTCAAATTAATATTTATAACTTAGTGATTTCTATAATATTATTTTACCACTTTCAAATAAATAGTACACTAACTTGTAATTAGCGAAAAATGTAAAAAAAAAAATTTTTTTTATTTTCAAAAATCTCAACACTTTGTATGTAATTTGACACAATTATTCTCTCAATTCAGCAATTAAATATTATACTCTCTCATTTCAAAAGCGATAAAATCAAATCCTGAAGAAGAAATGTGCCTATGCTTGAAATTTAAATAAGAAAAGAACATACAATTACGAATGTGCTTTATGAAGGACCCACTTATTTTGCGATACGCACAAATATTAATGTTTAAAAAATAAAATTTCTCTATAGGTACTTATACGGTCCCTTAAATGTCAAAATATTACACCACATAACTGAATTCTCAAAATTATTTATTTTCCCATATAAATTTTATTTTTAAAAATTTTTTCTATTCAATTCCTAGAAAATTTTGATATTTTCTATAATTTTCCATATAAGGAGAAATAAAAAACAATTTCGCACCTCCTGAATACTTTTAGAAATTTTTTTTTTTTTACATTTAACAATAGTAGAATTGAAAAAAAGGAACAATTTTTAGAATTTTTTTTTTATTTATTCCTTCTCTTATACATCAACGAAGATGGGCACTTATTGGACCTTAAGCTGTATAATCTTTAAAATTTTAGTGTATTGTATAAGAACTTTAAAGCACCACCTATAATCATTGGCTTATTATAAAAATAATTTTTAGAGAATTTTAAGGAAAAATATATTTTTCCAGCTATACATTTAATTTCTGACTAAAAAATACCATAATCATGTTATAGAATATTTAATTAAAATTCTTTATTATAAAAATACAACACAGAAAAGTAAAAAATTGCCATTGAATTCCACAAATATTTTTATGCATGCAACTATAGCAATTCATATACATACAATACATACACCCAATTCCATTACAACTTGCTCATATAATATTTTGCGTTACTCACTAAACACTACTCCGTCGTTTCTGTTACATATAATTTACTATTAAAAAAAATATTGTGCTGTGCCACATTAACGAAACCGAAATGGAAACATGTTCCATTGTAAATTGCAACACTGAACCTATAGCCAGTAATAATATCCACATTTTTATACTCTAAAAACCAATACACGTATATACAATGTTATACATATGTAAAGCATAGACCAAAAAAAAAACGCCAATAACTTAGATATATACATAAATAAAAGAATACAAAGCTTCTACATCTTAAACTACTCATTACTTGGTGGCTAATTGATTCGATACGAACTTAATTGTCATCGTTATTATCATTATCATTTCGGCATCGGAAGAAAACGAGAATAAGAAATACAGTTTATGTGTATACTTATGATATAACCGAAGTACATTATTGTTGTAGCTTAAAGCGAAAACTAAATTCAGAAGCCAGACGACAAAAAATGTAATGAACAATAAGTTTGTTTTATTTATTTTTGAAATACTATGCATTGGAATACTATGGACTCTCTTACCTGTTTAACAGTAAATACAGTAAGTAGTAAATCTCTGCTTTAATTTTTAATTCTACTTATTATTGTTTCCGATCGTATTATTGTTTTTTTAAGAGTGCGTCATTAATTTAAAATTGAAACAAACAAGCAAACACAGTAGCGTTCTCTCATTTTCTTAAGTATTCATTATTTTCATTATACAATTGTATTTAAAGTTGCATTTAAAGTTTTTTTGTGAAGATGGCATATGAATTATGTTCGACACTTCCGATTAGTTGGAATTAAATAAAATTTTCAATTTTAAATTTTTTAGACTTTTTTAATTTTAATCACTTACACAGTGCAGCTTTTCTCATTTCAATATTTCCAGAAAAAATATTCGAATATAGTTATTCGAATAAGTTCAAAAATCCGAAATTAATTCGAAATTGACAAGTTTCGAATATGAGAATGAGAGATCAAATAAATAGAGAAAATTGAGTTCGGACTAAGAAAGAAATAACTATTCCTGAATAAAATGCGACATGTGGTAATTAAGAACCCTGTATTTCATCTCGAGAACGCATATAAGAAAGACCATAAACTTAGTGCTCCTTCCTTGCCATAGCGTAATTTAATTGAAACTGTGACCAGCCTTAGATCTTCAATATTTCTAAAATATTTTGAAGCATGAGCAATACTAAAATATTTTGAAACATGGGCGTTCCATTCTAAATTTTATTCTTTTTGGACATGCTTTGAGTAGCTTTTATCGAACATGGTTTATGTACATTCGTCAAATATTTACCATTTTGTAATATGGATCATCCAATTCATCTACAAAAATGTAGAAACGTCTTATTCTTATATAATATGAATACACATGAAAAAAAAAACAAGCAAAAAAAAAACTCTGACATAAAGTAGTTAAAATACAATTGCTGTCTGTTCAAGTTCTAGGCACAAGTTTGTATTATAAATGAAAATATGTTATTAATTTCTTCTTCTTTTTATTTTAACCATAAAGAATTCGCTTAAGACAATGCTTTCAATGTAAACAAAAGAAAAGAAAACTAAAATAATACAAAAATGGCAATAATAACAACAAGAAACCGATAAGACATGGACAGGTCGAGGTTTTGTAAGCTTCCTTTTTAATACTCGTGCAAAGTGTGCATTGAAACGTCTTTTAAAATAAAATATTTAAGTTAGAATATAAAGACATAAGTTTGTTAACAGCACTTTTAAAGTTTTATTTATCATTCATAGATGGCGGATCAGAAACATTATAACAAACAGAAAATGTTCAGTAATTGTGATTCCGGACATTAAACTTGCACTTTCCATGACATATAAGAAATAATTTTAAGTACACTTATCGGAGAACTCATTCATTATGTTACATTGATCTCTTACAAAAACAAAGCGTAAAACTTTTTGACGTCGTTTTAGTTCGTTTAAATGACTTATTTGTCATTTAAAATTCGCACATTTTTTTTTTCACTTTGGGTGAGTTGTCATTGCCAAAAAAATCACTCATTTAAAATAACTCATACGTGAATCGTGACATAAAAAGTGAATTTCGCGGTAAGGACGTGACTTTAATTAAATGGTGAAATAAGAATTTGACTGTTGGGGTAGACGAACTCATACTTGATATCATAGATAAATTTTTTCCCTAATTTATCACAGAAAAAAAACTAAGTTTAATAAAAAATAAAAAAATTCTTTTCAAATTCTTTTAAATTTTTATGCTACGGTAATGTAGATGTGTGTGTTGTGTTGGACTCCTTCCATATTCGTCTCTTGAATATAATATGTGGTTTGTTATATAGTGGTTAAAAACAATACCGTTTTGTAGAACCGTTCTTTTTCTTTTGTTGCAATTGATATCAAAAATTTTTAAGGCAAAAACCAAACCCAGAAAAAAATTTTTCTTTTACATTTTCCATTTAATTTTCTCTTTGTTGAAATTACATTTTATTGCTTGAGTAAGGAGAAAACTTTATTTTAAATATTGTGTTTTAATATTACGAGTATAATATTGTATACTCTGGGTATAACAAAGTTTTATTGCTATATGCCTACAAAAAATTAAATAAATAATGGAAAACTTCATTTTAAACGTCATATGGATTGAAAATCTGTCCTGACAAAAATTTTGTTTCGCACAATTCTAAAATTTTCAAAAATTCACTTGAAAAGCTCCTTTCTCTCACAATTTAGCTAGAAAATGCTTCTAAAAATTTTCGAAATTTTTCAAATAACAAAATACTTTTCTACAATTTGTATTCCAAGAGTTTGGCCAGAAAAAAGAAAATGTCAGATAAATGTAAAATTCATAATTCAGTCGAAAACTTGGTGAAATATTCTAAAAATATGTGACCTAAAGGTGTTACAACGTAATAAAAAAAAGGGAAAAACAGGTCAAATGCGACCATATGTACCATTTTTCACAGTTTCTATAGTTCTCTTTCTTTTTTAATTTAATTATTTATTTTTAATTTTTTACTTTACAATTCTTATACAATTTCTTAATTCTTTACTTCTGCCCTATTTACATGCATACCTAAATAAATATTATGTAAGACTATGGTGTCACAAATTTTGCAATTCAAATACACAATAAAAAAAAAAGTAGGAAATAAAATGAACTTTTCTTCTACCATCCTGCCAAATGCCAATATTTAATGTTTTGCCCTCAAAATGACAAAAAAAAAATTAATTTTATTTTTAAAAAGGGTTGTTGCGCCAGATTAAAATTCTCTCAAACATCAAACACAATATGGAAGTCAAAAACGAATTATTTTAGAAAAAAAAACATTAACATAAATATTTGAGGAGCAAGAAGAAGAAGAAGCATGATGAAGATGCGAAAGAAAAACAAATTAAATTTTGATTGTCAGAAAAGTATTTTACATTTTTCAATAAAAAAAAAATTTTTTAGGGCACAAAATATTTATATGGGTAATAAAAAATAAATAAGAAAACTAGAACAATCTAAGAATATGAAATTTTAATGAAAATAATGTTTAATGTCACTAGAATTTTGTTATTAAGAAACTGTCTCTAAAAAAAATTAAATAAAAAAGCAAAAATTTTAAATTTTCAACATCGCAAAGGTTATTGAGTAGATAACATAAAACTTTTAATTTAAATCGGAATGTAATCGGAACGGTGAGAAAGTAATTAATGAAAATTTTAACCCTTATCTTCATAAAATAAAAATCTTTGCATCATATATAACCTAGTCTACTTTGATAATTACTTGAAAATATTTGAATACTTTTTTAAAGAATGCCATTTCAAATAAGAGAACATGAGTCCCGTTAAATCCAAAATAGTATTGCTCCAATATATTTTACCGTATCGAAAAGTAGTAAGAGAGTTAATAGCTCAAATTTTAAATTTACATTATAATATTTTAGATATTTTTGAAAAAACTTCTAGAAAAACTATCAATAATATCTAAAAAAAAATATAATAATAATATTCAGATCCGAGCCGTGTCGTCATTATTATCTCATGTACGCACACCATTCTAACCACTAAGTTCGCAGGTATACCTTAACTACATACATACATATATTGCATGAGTAACACAAATTTATTTTGGCAAATACGCACAATTCTGACACTTGCATAACTTCACCAAAAATTGGAATACACAATAATTGTCATTACAATCAACATTAGACTAAAATAATCATAATATCAGTAAAAAATCATCGCTCGTTTCTTTCGTTAATCGTTACATAGCAAAACAAAATAAAATATCGGAAGAACAAATATTTAAAATCAAAATTTTAAACTGAATTCCATCCATTCCAACGGTTCTAAAACCAAATAGTAATTATTTTAATTCCCTATTACTCTTTTCTCTCTTTTTCAAAAATCCTTAAAATTATGTTCACCACATTATTTACGTTTTTTCAATTTTACGTAGTCGAATTGCTATAATAATTTTCTCTTCCTCTCTATTTCTGTTGTTTTGTTAGAACTCTTTTTGTTTTTCAGTTCTGTTCTCCTTATATTAAAATTTAATTTTTAAGATGTGCAAGGAATTTTAAATTGAATATTATACCTGCATATTTTTATTATTTTATATTTACATACATATATAGGGAAGTAAAAAATTAATAATAATAAAAAAAAAAAAGTAAAAACCTGTTATAGGTATAAGAGATCAACTATAATAGAAAACCCGAATTCAGATCAACTTATCGCTTTATATTTAAACAGGAACACACATATACAAACAGACATACAGAATATTACCGCAATCAACAAAGCAAATATAACACAAAACAAAAAAAAACAAAATGTAAAAATTAAATAACTGATCTAGACAAGCGCAAATCTAACGACAACCCAATAATAATAACAATAAACTATTAAAAAATAAAAATATAAAAATAAAAATTTTTTTTTTACAAAAATTGCATAATATTTCCGTGATTTTTATCTTCATCTCTCCTTAAAGCAAGTTGCATTATTATAATTTCTTTATACACACTCCTGTACATATTGAGCAATATCAAAAACTTAAACATTACACAGGTATGTAATAAGCATACTAAACACAAACATACGCAATAGCATGGCAAGTAAGTCTGTCACAAATAAGTCCTACACACTTATATAATAATCTACTTTATATACATACCTATTATCTACTAGGCAATTTTCCCTTTAAAAACTTGTCTTTTTCTAGATTTTTTTTTTTTGAGGAGCAACTCGACAACTATACACAATGATTGTCCATTACAATTTTGGAATTTTCTGCTATTATATTGCACATAATATTCATGAATGTTAGATTCTTGAATCACCACTTCTTTTATTAAATACATAAAGATCTAAATATTTTTTTTTCTGTTTGGGCTTGATTCTGATATCTTCAACTCTACGTACATGGTATATAATATACATGCAACAATTTCTTATTATGTGTGTATATATGTATAAGTATAAAACATTCTTTATGGGTGAACACAACAAAAAAAACGCAAAAAATATCTAAATGCATATATGTATAACATTAAAATTAAAATCAAGAATAATTTTATAAAATCTGTTAGATACCAGTATGGCAGTATATATATATATGTTTATACATAAATGTACACTGTATATATTTAAATAGAAAAACCAGTTAAAATTCTTAAAAAGATATGGTTTGCATTCTTCGAGCCAAATTATTATATAAAAAAATAAAAAACTTAAAAAAAGTACATGATATTAAAACAATAAACCAAGTTTGGATTAGAAAATTCTTTTAAATTAACCATTAGAAATTTCTACAAAAGGAGGAGAGAGAGAGAGAGAGAGAGTAAAAAATAAAGAACTAAAAATTTGTATGTAAAAATATATTTTGAAAAATATGTAGATAATTATTAAATAAAATATAAATGCGAAGCATAGGGTTAAAATATTAAATTAAACTAGCAAGCTACCTATACCGAAGAAATTTTTAATATTTCCAGTTACCAAAAAATCGAACACGTAACGAAATTTTCGCTCATTTACACACGAAGAGAATGTAATGTGAAATAAATTTGAGATTAGGTTTTCATTCGGTCAAATTTAATCTTTCTATCTATATCTTTGCAGAAGGTAGTATCCAATTAAATATTGTTATAACTACTTTAAAAACCTTAAAATATATATTTTTAATATTCTCAATATAGTTCTTATATTCTCAACTATAATTCCGATATTCGAAAACGGTTTGACAGTGTAACTCTTTACGACTATAGAGCTTTATAATTTACGATAACTCTTTACGACTAGCTTTATGGGCTAAATTTTCTTAAATAATATAAATTGTAATTTAAATTATTAAAAGTAAGAGTAAATTTGTTAACAATTCCAAACTTTTGTAAATTTCTTCGAAAAAAAAAAAATTTTATTTTTACGATATTCTGTTAGTTCTATTATTCAAATGAGTTTGCAACCTTAATTAATTTTATTACTAATATAACGTAAGCAACAATGTTGCTTAAAATTTCTTTGCATAATATTATACAACAGGTAAATAAAAAGAAAAATGAACGTTTTTAAACGATTCAATATTAAAAAACAAAAATTTGATAAAAAATTAATTTTCTTTTTTTTTTTAACATTCAATTTTTTTTTCGTTTTTCTTATGTTTTTTTTTTTTTAAATTAAATCATGAATTTTAAGAGCAACATTGTTGCAAAAGTAATTTTTTGTTTTTCTTGCATGATTTTTTGTTTTGCATTTCACTTGTATACCACTCAATTCCCGATTTTTTTACGTTATTTTTTATTTTCTAACTAAGTAGAATAACCAATTGGCAATGCATCATCTCCAACTCAGTGAAAAAAAAAAACTTTTACAGTAAAAAAGAATGAGAACTAAAGAAAACAAATTCATCAACAAGCAACATAATTTTTATATTCACCCGCCGCCCAGCCATTATTATTCTTTGCAAAATCTCTTTATAGAAAATGTCGAGGTTACCAAAAATTACAATAATGTTTAATGGTGGCGTGACGAGACAGCAGCAATATAGTGACGACACTTTTTGAAATTTTCCTATGATGATGATTTTTTGTTGTTTTTATGATTTCTTTTAATGTACAATTAATGCCTTAAGGATATTTTCTGATTTCATCATAGAATCATACTTTGTATATTATAACTAGGATGCAATGCTTACAGTACACACCCAAAACGAAATTTATATATGTACGTATGAATGTATATTATTTGTGAATACTTACATATATATAAATTTTCCATTTTAATAAATATTAAATTTGGTTGCTGGCCGCGATTTATCATCTTTATTTATACTTCATTTTTTTTTTGTTTTTTGCTTTTTCCTTGAATCCATTTTTGCAACAAAACTGTTAAATTTTACATTTTAACCATTTACAACAGCAGTTTTGTTTTTCTTATTTTTTTATATTAATAGAGTTACTGTTGTTATTTGTATATACATACATATATGAAATGGTTACTGCTCATGATATTACTGTTGTTACTTCTTCTTCTATATTATATATACTGTTACTTTTTTTTTGTTATGATTTCTTTTGATGATGGTGTGAATGCTGCTGATTTTACTACTACTGCTTGCTATCACTATGCTTCTACTGTTCTGATACATATTAATATTTTGCAGAAATGCAATGCTAAAAATAGAGAATTAGCTCTATCAGATACGCGCAACATTTGGCTCGATTAATGAAATCGGCTCCTTTAATTATTTTTTGCGACTCAGAAGAATTCTGGAGAAAATCATTAGACTTAAGTCCGCTGATTCCCATATAATTTCCAAGTAAATATAATTTTAGTAGCAAAATGTATAGCCAAATTTATTATAAACAAAACTTGGATTTTGACTGCAAATTCTATTATCCAAAATAGCTAATAAAAAAAAATTTATTTAATTTTTAAAGGGTTTCAAAAGTTAGGTAAAAGGGTAAAAATTCACATCACATTTTATTCTAATTTCTGAAGCATTTATTCACATTATTTCTGAACTTACTTTGCTGCAACAGTGTAATCGTTCATATATATACTCTAAAGTACTTTGGCCTGCATACTACAAGCACTACAAGCAATTTGCAGAATAGTTCATATACACTGCAAGCACCTCGTAGAATAGGTTGCATACACCTGTTAAATTTTATAACTTTTAGCAATTTTTATGATATTTAGTGTTGCTCATCATTGTTATACGCGGTTGATTATTGATGATGATCACAATAATAATAATAATGATGATGATATTGATTATATGATGATGATGATGATGATCGTGCATAAAATGTTGAAAAAAAAAAAGTACATTCTAACACTCATTCAAAGTACTTTATTATATTATATAGATTTCAATCTAAGCGCTCTAATAAAAACGCCTGTTTATGTTATTGAAATTTTTTTGATTTTTCAATACATACATACATACCTTTATGCACATATTACAAGATAGAACATATGTATGTATATACAATTTTTATAAAAATGAAGAAATGAAATGAAGAATAATGAAAAGAAAAATTAAGGAATATAAGGTGGAATAAACGAATAGAATCAAAAAAACCAAAAAAAATATTTCAACTATAGATCAAGTGAAGTATACAAACATACCCAAGACTTTATATTTAATAGAAAATCTTCATAATATTATAAGATATTCATCTTATATTCAGGTGAAAAACAATTTCATATACACATATACAAAGCAAGTGTAATTGAAAAATAATTTTTATAATGAAAATCGCTTTTGATGGTTTTTTGAATTCTTATTCCTTTCACCCCTCCTCTGAATCGTGTATTTTCTTTTCTATATAATCTTTAATTTGTAAATTTTGTGCTGATTTTTTTATGCAGTTTCTTTCGATATATAAATATATATTAGTATATATTGCAAATTATATAATATTTTTATGATGTTGATGAAGATGTTGCTGAACCGTTGGCCATATTCAACATACCTACATAATTCTATATAGAATTAAATGTTGACGTCTTAGAACATCTTAGAGTTAAGATATTTCTTTCGGATCTTGGGATTTTAGTTTGTTTCGTATATATGTATAAGTTCAAATATGTATAAATGTTAGGCTTTTCATTATCTATCTTCTCAGTAGAACTTCTTGTATATATTTTGTACTTGTACGAATGGAATGGAATTTCTAACATAAAATAAGCATGAGAATTTTATGTAAGTTTTGTCGTAATTTCATTTTAAGATTTTTTTTTATTTTTGTTTTAAATTGTTTTTTTATATTTTTTTTTTATATACGTACTTTCTAGGCCAAGCACTTTGAAAAAAAAAAAAATTTTTTTTTTTTTGATGAGAAAAAATTTTAATTTTTTTTTTTCAATATTTTTTTTTTATAATAGAAAAATGCAATCATAAAAAGAAAATGCAACGTAACATGAGTTTCAAATTGAAATTTTTTTTTTTTGTTGAAAAATGCATACAATAATTAAGAGAGAAGAATGCGGCGGCGCTCTGTTCAAATTTTTCTCAAAATGTTTTTTTAAATTTTTTGTTCTTCTTTTTGTTCTGTTTTTTTTTTTTTTTTGCTTTGCTTTCATTAGACAATGACTAATCAAAATGTATAATGTAAATGAACTTTTCAAAATTAAAAAATTGATAAGTTTGAAGTATACTATGGCTTTATATATATATGTATATGTATGTACAGTGATGAAACTATTGATGTTGAAGAGATTATTGAAGATAAAGAATGAACCTGCAACTTGTTTATGTTTAATTTCATATATAGAAAAAAAATTAGTGTCGGTTTCATGTTAAAATTAGAGTTAAATATGTTTTTTCTAAAATATTAATATATTTAATAATATTAAATTCTCGATATTTGTATGTATGTATTGAAAATGTTTTTCTATATATGTAATTTTTTGCAAAAAATGTTTCACTTACTAAAGGTTAAAAAACTTTAATTTTATTGCATTTAATACTGCAGTTTTAGACGATATCCGCAACTGTGTATTTAGAAAAATTTCTACCCTTGTAATAGCTATCAGGCATTACCCTCACAAGCTATAAAAATTTCAAGATTGTAATTAGAATAACATATAAAAACTAAAAATATCACAAGTTGACTATCACTTGAAATTTTCGGCTTTTCATTTAACCAGGTGACCTTTACGAACTAAAAATATCATTACGACATGTTATAGTGACAAATATCATAAACAACTTAACTATATACAATTACACTATGTGGAAATTTAAAGTAGCTTAATTAAATTTAATTAACTCTGGATATTTGCTTTATATTACATATATGTTTCTATATTCAACTATACATAAGTTTCAAATTACTTATTATTGACATTAGAATTATTACTTTTAATATCCTCTCATTCCTCTTATAATTTTTGAATTGTTAAAAATTAATATTAAATACTAGATTTATTCCGGAATTTTTCTATCGAAACCTTTATATATAATAGGGAAAGATTAACAATATAATGTGTAAAATACAATGTTAATGTATTAACTATGTAAAGGTATATGAAACAAAAAATTGCATAATTATAGGCTAAATCTAATTGTTATTAATTTCCTAATTTTGGTTACCAAACGTTATGTGAGAAGGAAAGATATTACATACATACAAAACAATATTATTATCTTTTGAAAATATTTAAAAAATTTTAATAAAATTTAATCACTCACAGTTTTTATATTTAACACTTTAACAGCCGGTGTAATTTTTAAATAAAATTTTTAAGAAAAAAATAATTAGAATGAGAATTGATAATTTACATGTTATTAAAAAATTAAAGGACATAAATGAAAAAGCATTTCCGAATTGAATGTTCACTTATTTACAATGCAATTATACAATTGAATTTTTTTATAAGAAATTTAAAAGAGCCTTAATCTTTTTCGTACTGAAAACCAATTTTAACAGCCCAGTTCAAATTATTCAATATACAGATTTCAATTATTATTAATGGGAATATGTTTAATATTTTTAAAACTAAAACTGGAACTAGCAAGAATCTTTTTTATTTCAAAACTATTTATAGGCACGGCACATTAGAGTTAATAAGAAGGTGATTAACTCTTTTATCAGTATAACAATTAAGTTTCGTATATTTAAATTTCATATACGTACATACGTACATAAAAAAATATGTGTATGAAATATGCCAATCTCAATATTGAATTCCAAATCATAAAACAAAAAAAAAAATAATAAAAATCACAGAAAATCTTGGCGTTTGTTTACTAAACCGCGGTATCTTTATTTTTTTTTTATACCTAAACTATTATTGTGTCTTTTATATTCTTTTTTTTTTGTTTATTTATTTCGAACATTGAATAGAGAACATTGGATTTACTCTGATTTTTTATTATTATTTTTCTTCTCTTTTCTTTTGTTTTTTACTTCCTTATCACTGGAAATTTTTATCATTTTCTTATCAATGTAAACAGTAAATTTGTTCATAGTACACATACATACAATCAACTATAATTATAATATCATAACAATAATATATAATAAAAGTAAAGAAAAACACGGGCAGGTGAAAAATCACAATTTTTTCTTCAATATTTACCTTTAAAATTCTAAGATTGCGTTTTAATTTTAGTATCATATCAAAAATCATACAGTCATCATAAAAATTTAAAAAAAAAAAAACGAAATTATTATTAAACGAAAATATTAAGAAAAAATAAAAATTTTTTAATTAATTTTAAAAAAATTAATTTCAAAAAATTTGTTTTTAATAAAAAAAAATAGAAGAATTTCAAAAAAAGGAAGAAAATTTTATCTCCTTAATTTTTCGCGATCGAAAAAAGAAAATTTAAAAAAAACGGGAAAAATATTTTCATTTGTTTTTTTTTTACATTTTAAACGGGTAACAATAAGGCCATCAAAATGATGTCAATAGTTGGTAAAATGAGAAAAATTTTTACACGTAAAAGTCATCATAGTTCATATGATGTTGAATCAAAAGATGATGACCTTCAGTGTTATTCGAATTTCTCTGAGAATCTCACAAATCAAGATGAAATGCAAGAACGTAATAATGGAAATGATTCTCCTTCTTCTCCTCATATACCTGTAAGTTGTTTTTTGTTTTTTTTTTTGTTTTTTGCTAATTTATTAGAAAATTTGTATATAGATTAAATGTACATAGATAAAATGTATTTTTAACATTGTATAAGTAATTTCATTTGACGCCAAATGAGAATTACATTAAAAAAATTTATATAAAATGTGTATGGAGAATGGAGAATGTAATGTCAAATATTTTCAATTTAATGTGAGCAAATCTCAAGGTATTTTGGTTAAATATTAAAATTTTCGTAATTTGAATGATAATTTTCAAATTTATCGCGATATTGTAAATTAGGCAAAAAATTTAGAAAGGATAAACAAGATTTTAAAATAAATTAAGAAACTAAAATTAAATTTTTTCCAAAAATCGGACGATAAACCCCATCCCTCACATCCGGTTTCTTTAAACATTATTATACGCATTCTTTCATAGAAAGGCATTTTTTTTTCAAACTTGCCTCTTTGCCAAGATTATATGTATATAGTATTAAATTTATGGCACAGTATAAATTTAATAAAATTAGAAAATGCATTTGTTTTTTTTCGAAAGAATTAAATTATTATAACATGACCCTCTTAATATATAAAACTAATTTTTAAGATTGAGATCTAACTAAATATACTGAAAATCTTAATAGTTTTGAGCTAAATATCAAGTTATTCTAGTAAATAGTCCATTATATTAATGTATTTCGTTTGAGCTAACACATATACATACATTGTGAAGGTGTAAGTAGATGATTATTTTCACTAGAAATAAGGGAAGATTCGAAAATCTTCCTAAATTTTTAACATAATAAAGAGTTTTGTATTAAATGACATTTATATACGACAACACTATAAAGGAATGCTAAAATTTTAAAATTAAAATTGCAAAAAATTAAAATTTTTGCTAACAAATTTGCGAATGTTTTTCAATTGTCGTAAACTAATCTAGTATAATTTGCAAAAACTATTGCATTTGTAAAAATACTGAACTAAATTTTATAATTATAGCTATATGGGCAATTTTTCAACTATAAAATATGAATTTTTCATCTATGAAATTTGTTTACTAATAATAAATATTTTGAAATTTAAAATCTATATTTATTTGCAATAAGCAATACAAATATTAGCGCACACAGAAAAAAAAATCTGTACATTTATGATTTGTTTTCGCTCTCCCTGTCTCTCTTTTAATGATTTTCTTTATGAAATTCTCATTAACCGACTTTTTTTTTGCTGTAAATAATATTTAAAGAATTTCCCCGAAAGCAAAAAAAAAATATTTTCCAAATGAAGAAAAATATTTATGGAAAATTATTAAACTACCATAATGTTTGTTCTGTCAACTCAAGGATACTACTCCGATCATGTGTATAATAACAATTTTTTTAAGCTCCAAGCGTATTTGGTTACCGAACTATATTTTCTTAAATTTTTATGTAATTTATCATTTTAAGAAAAAAAAATTATCTATTAGAATTAAAATTTGAATTTATATTTTTAAAATAGTTACCATTTGACATTTAATTAGTTTTTTGACAGATGTCAAATTTCCATTCACTTCATAATGGAATTTCGATTTACACTGCATAAGGATATAACTGTACAAACATTTGCAACTACATTTCACACACTCTTCCCCACTAAGTATAAAGGGATTCTTTTGTGAAATTTATACTTATATATTACAATTTGTGTCAAGTAAATATTCAATTTGACAGAATGATAACATTTTTCACAAAAATTTTAATTACAAAAAATTCATTTTGCATCATAAAAGAACTGGCAAATTTTTAAACAACCCTATAGATTATATGTATAATCAAGTATGCTGTTTACAACATATCTATGTAAAATTACCTGTAAATTTTTTGACAACAGTAAAGTCGTAATGCTATACATACTAAATATAATTATCAAATCTTAAATGTAAGTGCCATAAGACATTCATTTCCATTTTCATATTACTTAGCGGCAAATTTCACAAAAAAAAAAAGAACTAAGAATTTGAAAAAGAAAAACAAAAATTACATGCCAGTAATTATTTTCATTTGATATTCTTAATAACATAATAAAAAGTTAATCATAATGCGTCACTCGATTTTGTACTAATCAACAAACAAATAAAATTATTGAAGAAAATTATCAGAAGTTTAAATTCAATCAAATGGTAGCAATGAGCGCAAAGGTACACCCTCAAATCATAATTGGCGGCACAATATTTATTTTTGATGTCCATAAATAGAGAAATTTTTGAATATTGTTAAACTCCTAAAGGCCCGTTCTCTGTGTTTTAAAAAAATGTTTGCATATACTACAAAGAATTTCATGTCATCAAAATGTGGCGGCGGCGGCAGCGGCACTATCGTTTTGATAATTTTTATAAACTTCTTTTATTATTTTATTTATATAGAAAAAAATAACATAAAAATATTTTATGAATTTTGAATATTTCATATTTTTCTATTCTATTTTTAAAATTATTTTTAATGTTATAAAATGAATAATGAATGCATAAAATGTACATGAAAAAATTTCAAAATTAAATTTTTTATACACAATTATTCCAAAAAAGTGCATTACATTGTATATAATGTGCAATTATGCAATATTTGATTGTTATAGGCGTTTTCCAAAAGTATTACAAATTTTTTTTTTGAATATTTTTTTTAGAATATAATTAAAATTAGTGTTGCCTCACGACAAGAATACAAAAAAGAGAAACTTTATCAATAAATTATCAAAAACCATTACAAAGAGCATTTGCATTTGTATGTCAAATTCTCGGTTATTGAATTCTACGATCGCCATGTCGCAAACTTCATAAATTTCAGTACACGTTGCTAACGCAATTAACAATCATTTTTAAATTACAATTGAATTCCTTGTCGATTCTTTAGTTCTGCCTGTCGGTTTATTCGATATTGTTAAATACAAATTATTTATTTGAGTAAAATTAATATTAACAATATTAAAAAAATTTAAATATGACGATCTGCACTGTGATGTTATAAAGTCACTTACGAAATGCGCAAAAATTTGTCCATATTTATTTGTGATGAAATGGGCTTCAAAGGAGAAAAGTTCAGTACCTAATTGTTTCTTTCATTAAAATCAATTCAATGTGCTTATTTTCCCAGAGAGTACTTTTGTGATAAGCCCTTTCAATTATGTCCTCGTATATGCATTAAATTTTTTACATATTTCAATTTATTTTCTTGGGAATGTATTGAGAATGTTGCAGCAACACTAGTACAAAATTTTAATTAAAATACACAGTAAAAATAATTTTAGCAATTCAATATACCAAACCCTCGATTATCGATAATAATCATTTAATTTGTATTTTATTACAAGTCTAATGAATTTGTCATATTCATATACTGAAATTGGCAATGTGATGCTGTATAACAGTAGAACAAAATCTTATTCGTAGGTACTTCATTTATTTAAAATTGTATTTGTAACCAAATTTGGTAATTTTAAAATGCTTTTAAGCATACCATTATAAGAAAATCGGTTCTTTATATATAAATAAGAAAAACCCTGACATTTGAGATTAGATGAATTTTGTTTTAAAATAAAATTTACAACAAAAGACACTTAACAATTCTCCTCGGTCTCCCCTCCGCCTCCCCTCTTTTTTTGACTAAATACATTTGCGCTATTAACAATAAAATCATAAATTATATAAGATTTTTTTAATAAAATTTTGCAAATATGATTCTTCATAAAGTTGGTAGCAAAACCCACTTACAAGCTCATGGACTTACGGTATATAAATTGCATGCAATGCAATTGTGTGCAGAAGAAAAATATTCTTGTTTCGCTTTTTTTTTTAACTGAATGTTCACTTGTCATCTAATGTTCTTAACGCACCTGGTTTTTTTTTTTTCTTAAGGTATAAACGTATAATTTTTTGTTTTGTAACATGCACACACATTGTGTGTACTCACTATATACTCTGACGACTTGTCTTATTTGTTTATTTATTTACCTTGGAAACATCAACAGTACAATCAACTCTTTGGAAGTAAATTGCACAAAAAAAAAAAATAAACAGCAAGAAGAAAAAAAATTTAAAGAAAAACTTGAGTGAAACAAGAAAATTCTATTTTTAGTTGAATGACATTTTTTTTTTTGAGTCAATTTCTCGCATTTTTTTTTTTATTTTGTTGTTATTTTTTCTTACTTTTTACAATTTATATTGAATTTTGTATTGAATTTGTAATTATGAGCCGTGTATCATTTATTTCATATTTCTTTACGAATTACCAATATGCTTTAATGCTTTTGGAGAGGCTCGTGCGTTCGTAATTAAAGTGTTTAATTCGTCTAATACTGAAAATATTTGTAGAAAACTGCAACTATGAAAATCGAGAACTTGCATCTCCTTCTGTACGAATTGAAAACCTGCGCCCTATATAATCATCTCTGACTAATTGAAATCACCAAGTTGTGAATGAGAAATTAATAAGAACCGGCTTTTCTTAATAGATTTAAAATGTACTTTGTATACTACCTTATATTAATAAAAAAATTTTTGTAAAAACTATAATTAAATTTTTGTAATTTTTTTAAGGAACATTCTATGCTCACCCTACTATCGATTCCTCCTTCTTCGTGAGAAGGAGGATCGTGAGAAATGATCATTCGTTCATAATTTACTATAATTAATTCATAATCAATTAAATTGTTGTACTGCCTTGCAATGTAACGTGCATTTTAAAATTACTATTGGAATTTTTATTGGAAATTAAGTTGGAATTTTATATGGAATGACGAAAAAACCGAATTTTTAAGCCAAATTGGAAATTATCGAATTTCTACAACTTTTAATGTCAATAAATATGTAATTCTGAAATAAATTTTTTTATTCTCCAAAAATTTTTAGAGCTTCTGATCAAAAAATTTGTTTAAAGTTTTAATTTAATATTAAAATTATTGCTTTTAATATATTTATTAATATATCCGGAGATAAGTATGCCATTTCTGCAAAATTTATATAATATTTAAAGAAAATTGAACTTAAATGAATCATCCAAAAAATTACTTCATTATGGTTTACAGATTTTGGCTGAATATTAATAAAATCAAATAAAACTGTACAGGATAAATTTTAAATTAAAATAAAAATTTAAAACTATACGAAACTCGTTTTATGCGGCTGTTATTTGTACAGGAAATATTTTAGAAAAATAAATAATTAATCTCTTCAAAAATTCTATACAAAGCATATACGTATTCCATACGTTTCTATTTCCATTTTGTTAATTTATATTAAAAATTACAAACATATCTATAAGTACTTTATAAATGTAGGTAATCCAATTATAAGGATATGTTTCTACTCTATACTTATTTGGTTTAATCCAATTTGTTTCATCTATATATCTTATCTTAATCTCAATATACATACATACATACAGATATTATTCATATACGTAATGAATTTAAATCCAATATGTAATTCTAAAAATTAAATAAATCGATTGAAATTGTTGCTCTACATAAATTATACATTTATAAATAAAACGAAAACTATATTACATACAATCGAGGTATTTGTACACCTATATATACATATATTTAAAATATATACAAACATACATAATTTTATATAAGTATGAATTTATAAGCAACTCTTGTTTTACAATTGCACTCATTCCGTTCACAGTTTTTCTTTTTTATTTTTTTTACAAAATCATAAAGTATAATCTTAAAACATTATGCCGTCAATATGTACACAAATTACTATTATATATACACACACACACACACATACAATACAAACAGATGTAAAATTTCCTAGAGTTAGCTGGTCACGTCAATTTATGGATGGTTATTTTTATTTTTTTTTTCGGTTTATTCTTCTTTTCTGTTTTAAAAATGATTTGGGCTATATTTGAACCTGATCAAAACTGTGTCACTTGGCTAAATTATAAGTGTATGTATGTATATTCAAAAAGCTTAAAAAAAATTGCATAAAATTGCAAAAAATAAACTGTAATTTGTTTAATTTAAGAAAACAAGAGAAGTAAAAAAAAAAATGTAAACATACTTCATTTTGTGCATCTGATGCACAGTTTTTATGAACGTTTTTTTTCTTTTCTTTCTTTCTCTCTCTCTCTCTCTCTTTCATTCTCTCTAAGTGTACATATATCCAGTTTTGGATTAGTTCGAAATAATTTCCAAAAGTTTTGATTTTTTATTTTTTTTTTCAACTTTTTCTAAATTGCACGGAGCTCAAAAAAAAATTTGATTTCTACAAAATATGCCAATAATAATTTGTGATTGGAATACTATAGTGTTGTATGTGTATCACCTTTGATACAATTTATTTTAAAAATCATTCTAATATAAGCCTTACTTCTATGTCTATGACTCATTTGTCAAATGCGCCTACAAATCAAAACCAGCAGCAGCCTACGAACCAAAGAAAAATAAATAAAGACCTAGTCTTCTAAATGAATACCTGATGGCAGGTAGCTTTTGCTATATTAGATGCTCTTAAATTTATCTTTGTTTCGTCTATACACAAAATATTTCACCATTCCTTCATCCCATACCTTAATTCGATTCTACATGTTTTTCTTTTTAGAAATCTAGACAGTTTTTAATTCTCCTCCAATTTCTTCTTATAAAGTACGCGCACTCATGTTCAAGTTTAATCCAGTTTTTATATACTGTTAGAGGGTATGACGGGTTCATTGAACGATAAACGAATGATTTTTATTCCCATTTTAGCGTCATCATTACGTTAAATTCATCTACGTTAAATTACACCCTACGACCCCCGTCTCCTGAACCTTTAACAATTTACTTTCATTCTCTCTTCTGCTGTACAATGAATTGCTTGTTCATTTCGAATCAATATTTTGCATCAAACTTGCACAAACATTACATTGGCTTTATTTTCCTTACCATTAAAAATATTGACTTTATATCATAAAATAATCACATAAACATTACAAAGACCGCAAATACCGTTTTGCTCCGAAATTATATTTGTGAAGAGTAATACGTTATCTCTTATTTTTGGGCAATTTAGTGATGGCTAAATGTAGATAAGATCAAGTTTAGCTGTCGAATGAAGGCAGGTGACTTAATTTTTATCGCCACCACTGTACATATACTCGTACAAATTACTCTTAAAATTGTCCTGTTATATCATAAATATTATATATAAATAGCTGACTGTAATTTGATACAATTTTCGGGTTTGTTATAAGTACCATCTCTGAAATAAGCAAACAGAATTAAATGTGAGAATATGACTATGTAGAAAAGCTACACATGTTTGTACAATAAAAAAAGGAGTACAAAAAATAACTAAATTTGGACTGGTATCTTAATTGCACTGGATTAAATGCAATTAGTGTTTTTTTTAGATTAAGAGAACAGAAAAAAATACAAAATTAGAATAAAAAATTTTATTCTTAGAAAAACGTGCCCAAATACTCTGATGATTTCATTTTAGTGTTTTATGTTTAAAATTTTTCTTATAATTATGAGAAAAGAGGAATCATAATTTTTTTTTATAAATAAGATTGCTATATTCTATATAAAAATTATCTAGGATTAAAGATTGCTAGAAAAAAAAATTATCTAGGACAACACAAGCTTACAATTAAAAGATAACCAGAATCAAAAATATTTTCAAAAAGATTAAAATCTTTAAATGGAAAAATTAAAATAATAAAAAAAAAAATTTAACATGTAAAAATTGATTAAATTTTTAAATTAAATTCTGCGTTCAATGATAAATTAATTAAATTTTTTAAAAATTTAATAAAATTTTGTAAATTACATAAAATCATAAATTAAAAAAATCTTATATACCATATGAATTCGTTTATTACATGATAACTGGCAACAATTTCTATAAAATTCTCATTAAACGAGAATTAATTATCGAAATAATAAAAAATAAATACTCATTTAAAATTTGTACTGCGGAGATTCCTGTACTATTCTAAAACTAACTCAAACCAAACTCTCGCAAAGAGAAATTTTGATTTTCTTTAATTAATTTAAGATTGGCCAATGGTTGGCCTTTCGGTTTTAATTAAAACAACTACTTATCTCAAAATTAATTGTGTACAAGCTAACTTTAACACAATACTGGAATACTATGGAATTTTAACACTCTATGTGTAAGATGTGAGCCGTACAATAGGAATAAAACTTGTTTAAAATTTATTTATTGAATTTCACTCAATTTAAGTGCTCACTTATTTTATAATACGAATTTGTTATGAATTTTTGTGTAAATTTTTAATTAATTTTTATAAATAATCTGATTAAAAACACTTTAATTTTTCTTGTTGTAAAAATATTGTAAAATTACCAAAAAAGTAATTTATAAAAATAGCTATGTAATTTCTAAATGAATTCAATTATCTTGGATTAGTTTTTTTTTTTTTTATTAATTTTTCAATAATTGAAATAGCTGTGTTACAAGAAAATTAACGTTACGTATGTATATTAAATTGAAAATATGTGGAAAACAGTGGTACTCTTCTTATTATAGGGCATTTGTTGGTAAGAAATTAATATTAAATTGTAATGACTGTTATCAAACTGCTTTTGTAAATATAATTTGAAGTTTCGAAATTTTCCAAATTTCTTGAGTGAAAAATTATTTTTCCACTTTTTCGAAAATTCATTATCGAAATTATTCCATAAATACAAGTTTCGAGCACTTACAATACGACTTCAAATATGTTCTCGAAAATAAAATTATTCAATTTGAAAATTATTAAATTTTTTGAATGGTTTTCTAATTTAAAGACCATTTTTATTTAAATACACTAAAACAAAAAAATTTCGAAATTAATTACCTATTCGTAATTGATTACTAAAGGAAATATAGATTTGTTTTTTTTTCAAAAATTCATGCAACTGTAATTTTAATAATTGCAATTTTCGAAAATCCGCTTACATTCATACATTTTTTTAAAAAAAAATTAGAAAATTCTTCTGTTGTTCAAATTCCTAATTCACACATTTATGTACATACAACGAGATTTCACTGTATAGCTACTATTTTTTTATAATAATAAAAATTTACTTTTAATTTCTGGAGAAAACTGTTAATCTCATACTATACCGTTATTTAAATATTTCTTAAAAATTTTAATTATACTCCTATAATTATCAATTTAAATGTGTGTTTATGTATGTATAATTGTATAGGTATAGGACACATACATATATATGTACATACATATATATACGAGTAATAATAATAATTTAATAAAGTTGGGTCAAACCAATAGTTTGTATTGAAGCACTTTTCCCTTCAACAAGTGAAAATTCTGCTTTTAAATACAGTCTATTTGTACCTATCACACTATAAAAATTATTTTCATTCATATACCAAACTATTTCTAGGATTGCATATTTTTAGGATGATGCATTCATGCAGTCTTTGAAATAAAGCAAAAATTAATATAAAGAGGGGTTAACATAATGCTCGATTTTAAGGGTTAATTGGGTGAGCTAAGAAAAATAATTATATTTTTTAATGTTACGGAATTTACCGCTAGCTTTTTATGTTTATAGAAATTTGAAAACGTTTGCGGTTTTTGAAATATAAGGCGCCAAAAATTCAAATTTTACAAATTTCAAGAGGAGATAACTTGAGAGGGGGCGGAGATGGAAAAAAATTTTCTTCTAACGAAATGAACTATTTGTTAAGGTCTATAAGCCCCTAAAATTTCAAGCTTCTACAGGCTGGGGTCTAGAAGAAAAACGAAATCAAAAATTTGGAAAAAAAAGACTTTAGATAACGGTAAATTTGAACAGCCATTTTGTTTTTCTAAAGTTTAACTATAGTAAATCGCGCTAGGGGAAGCAAGCCGTTGCCTTTATGCGTTTGCATAATTTCCAAAATGCTTATGGTTTCATTGCAACAAATAGTTAAAAAAGGCCATTTTTAAGGATTTAGGGGGGTATAACTTCTAGAGGGGGGGAGATAGGTAAAAATTTTGTTCTACGGAAATAAGTTTCTAGTAAAGATCTATGTATATACAAAATTTCAGCTTTCTATCTTCAAGGGTGTAAAAGTTTTGTAAACAGACACACGGACAGACGGACGGTCGGACGGACGGACGGACGGACAGAGTGAAACTAATAAGCACTTTTTTTCAAAAATTTTTTGGAAAAGTGCTAAAAATAACTTTAATTTTATTATATATTTTCATTTCTAAGCAGATGCAAAATTAGTTTTTTTTTGAAAAAAAAACAAAAATTTTTTTGTAACATTAACAGCAGTTAGTCTACAACTCTTTGAAATCACAATTGTAAACATTGCCAGTATATAAAAATCATAAATGAATAGAAAAGAAAAAAAATTATCATTGTTTCACTTTGGTAAATTTTAATTTAATTATTGCTCTTTCCTTTATGTACCTATACATTGCAGCATGTAGTAGAGTTTTTTGAAAGTTAATGTGATCGAAAAATTCTCAATATTTCGAATATATTCCAAATTTTGGAGTAGCATAATAGTTTTAAATGTGTACGTTACTCACAACAAATTAGTTTTTTTTCAAATGCAAATTTCGATTAACTCTCTCGCATTTAGTAAATACTATATCGAATGGAATTGTTATATTCTCAACAAGCTCGTCAGACCATTATATTGTCATATATTTTCAAGTTTAACAAAACACAATTTATATTTGTAAACGTATACAAATCATTAAATACAACTTCTTCACCTAATTGAATTTTGTATATGTACCTATGTAAAGGTATTTTTACAGGTATTGTGCCTAATTTCTGCCTTAACTTTCCGGTGGCATTCATATTCTGTTACAATGCCGTGTCTATCAGATCGGATATCTGATCGGAAATTGAAATTATTTTCCGAATTATATTCCGAAGTATCAAAATTTACAAAAATAATGCTTAAGGTTTTTATATTCCGAAATATTTCGAATAAAATATTTTTTTTATATATTTGGGGATTGTATAAACAAAAGCCATGTATGTATGTATTTGCAAAATTTAAAAACAATTACACTACTGACAAGACTTTATTCTTCTGGTGGAAATGTACAAATTCATGTTATAAAAATTTTTTATACCTATTTCTATAATCAACAAATTAATTGTCAAATTAAAGTCTTAACAGTAATCTTTATTGAATACCAAATAACTTTTTAAATAGACTCCGTACTTATAGTTTTAAAACACATATACTCATTATGTATAACTCTCATAAAAATTATACAATATACAATACGAGTTACGATGGACGAGTAGTATAACATTATTATTCAGTCACTTGAAGCGAAAACGAAAACAGAAATACAAAAAAAAAAAATAATAATAATAAAATGTATGTTAACAGAATAACTTCGAAAAGTAACAGAATTTATAAATTTTTTTTTTTGTAATTTCCAACTGAGTAGAAAAATAGCGAATCAAAAATTTCACTTTCATTTTTTTTTTACCTTTTTTTTTTGCTCTTGCTAGCTTTAGACTTTAATGTTCAAGTATTTGCGCTTAACTATTTATTAAAACACACACAAACTCAAAAAAACTCTTCATCATTATTAAAAATCATCAACATTCATCCAAACATTTATTACCTACATACGAACATATATTAATGAAAATATTGCGAAAAATATAAGTATGCATTGTTTAATTGTGTACAATATGAAAATATGTAGGTAATGATCATTGGGCATAACGAACGCAAAAATGAAAAAAAAAAAAATTGTTAATGTCGAACCGCGCACCGTTAAACTCTTGTTAATAATCGACTTATTTTTTTTCTCCCGTTTTTGCCGTTTTTTTGCTCTTCAATAATTGAAGTTTTTTTTAATGTTTTTTATTTTTAATATTTTGCAATTTTTTTTTTAATTATCCCAATAACGAATAAAGTTTTTTTTTCTTGCTGTTGTTTTTTTTTCCTTTTTCTTTTTCATAACTTTACTAAAAACAAAGTTAACTGAGGTTAGTAATCATGTTTTTCGATATCGATTATCTTTTGTGTGTAAACACACTTATTGTTATACACAGAGAGAAGGAAAAAAAAATTTATTGAAGTTGAACGAACTCATAAATCAAAAAAAAAACAGGAGAAAAAAAAAACAATTTCGTTTTTTATGAATGAAATCAAAAAAAAAATGCTCATAAAAAAAATTGTTATACTCACAGTATAACAATTTATTATGTGTGTATATAACAATGTTTTCAATATATTATCAATGATTTTTTTTCTTTTTCTTCTTTCTTTTTCTTTTTTTTTTTAATTATCATTAAAAACATGATGAAAGTTTTCCGTCAACTTTCGATTTAAACATAGAAGGATTGAAAAGAATTGTGAAAGATGACGAAAAATAAAAAAGACAAGAAAAAAAGAAGCAAAAAATGAAAATACTCGTAAAATTTTTCTCATAAAATAAATAAAAAAATAAAACACCAAATATTATAAATTGAAAATTTAAAAAAAAAAAAATTATAAAACACACAAGCAAACAAAGAAAAATTTTTAATGAAATGAAAATTTTTTTTTTTTTGATTAAACTTTCTTTAAGTATTTAAGGCGGTCTTGATTTGTGTTTTTTGTTTTTTTTTTTTCCATTTAACAAAATTTATTCTTTCGATTAACATTAATTTATTAAATAAAAATGTGATAATTATGAATTGGAGTAAGAATAATAAAAGAGAGTAAATATCAAAATGTTTAAAATATTAGAGATCAAAATCTTTAATTTCATGACAAGATGACAAATAGCAGCTAATAAAATATTTATGAGTTTATGACATAAATTATGGAGTCATATACAAAACTACATTACAGATTACAATAAATATATTATAATATTAAGAATAAGAATATACGGTGGCTCAACTTCTGTGCTTTGACACCAAATCACAGCTACTATTTACTTTGACAATTGACACTTCTGTGACTTTCTATGATCCAGCTTTCACACGAAAAAAGCGAAAATTTTTTCGGTCGCATATTTTTTTGCAAATTACGGATTCCTGGCGAATGTAAATACCACGAATATGAATCAGTTTATAAAAGAGTCAGGCTGGTTTCAAGTGATAACGGTGATATGGAAATCTAGCTATGTCATAACGGGCCTGTCTGGTTTAAATATATCTGGTCGCATGAATTTAATCTAACCTATAATCTAAGAAAGGGAGTAATTCATAATTTATAAATACGATTATAAGTAATTGGAATTAATTAAATTTTTAAATAAGTATTCGACAAAGTGTTGTTTTCAAATAAATCAGACTAAATTAAATGTCATGATCGCAGCCAGATAAAAGTGATTAATTTAAATTTACTTAAAATTAAAAATCTAAAACAAATTAAAAAATTTAAAAAAAAAAATTAAAATTGACTTACAGTTTTTGTTGCTTCATGTTGGAATTTCATCCTAAAAAGAAAGAATTTGAATAATATTATTGAAATTATTTTAAAAATATAAAAGATAATTTTTGTTTTTTTTAAAAAATTTCCAGTAATTATAGCTAAAACGCTGAATAATCATAATACCGTATTATTACTGTTTTCAAGTCAGAGATTTTATACTATTTCATTGTCCGAATTATACTGAATTGAAATTACTTTTCAAAAAATATAACAAAATATGCTCTTGCTCTTCCATTTGACTGATAAATTAATATTAAATAAATTTCAAGTCAAATTTTTTAAATAAAATAGCATTTTGCTCAAAAGAATGCTTTTTTCTTAACAGATTAACTACTTTTTTTAAATTTTACAAATTATTAGTAAATTTTTTTTCTTAATAAAGAGTAAATTCAAAATTTCTATTTTTGAAACAAAATTTTTTATTAAAATTACCCTGTTACATGCTAAAATGTAAAGATAATTACAAACATTTTTACATGATAAAATGTTAATTTTCTTCTATTTTTTTTTTATTACAGAAAAATTCAACAACAGTTGCAATAAACAAAGACGCTACGAAAATTAATTCAAAATCAACAACAACTGTTAAAAGGTATGCAATACAATTTTTTTTTCTATTCATTTAAAAAATTCAACACTATACGACTTTTATATTCACCATATACAAAATTTATTCCACAATATTTTTACTTTATTTTCAACATACTGTATTATAATCATTATGGTTTGTGCCTTAACTAAAATTTAAATGTTGAATTAAAAAGTTGTATTTAAACGAAATTTTCTTTTCCAGCTTCGCCAAAATATATGCAATGAAAAGAAAATAATATTTAAATTGTAAATACAAATTATTAATTTTTCAAATTTTAAAATTATTCAAATATTTTTCTTTTACAAATTTAAATGGAATTAAAAATTTTTAAATTAACTTTTAATTATTTATTATCATTATTATTCATTGTAGCCCTGCAATACTTATAGAATATCCAACAAAAACAAATCTTTTAAATTCAAATGATAAATCAAATAATAATCATAATAATAGTACATTATCAATTAATTCACAAAAATCTATTGAATTAAGATCACCATCACCATCAATTGGTGATCGTTCAACTTCTACACCAAAAATTATAAAAGATAATAATTTAGTAACATTATCATTACCGTCCTCAACTAGAACAACTGCAATCGGAAATACAACATCTGCTACTAGTACAACTGGAGCAAATATAACAAAGAAAACACAAAATTTACCAGTACCACCATTTCGTTTATTACAACGTCAAAAACCAATTGAATTAACATCATCAACATCATCAACAACAACAACAAAAACCAAAAATAAATTATTTTCAACTTTAAAAAGTTCCTCTACAGCTCTATTACAATCTAGTAAGTTTTTTTTTTTATAAAAAAAAAATAATATACTTAGTAGCCTTTTTGAAATATGAATTTTATAAATTAAAAAAATAAATTTTATTTTAATTTTCTATTTTATAATAAAGGAACACCTCCTGTTAGAAAAAAACCAACAAATTCTAATAGCGAATTATTATTACAAAATTTATCAAAACCAAAAAGTTTAACAGATTTACGATCTTCATTACGAAAAAAATCAACACTTAATGGATTAACATCATCTTCTTCATCTACTATTGGTTCTACATCATCAATTGGAAGAAATACGAAATTAATTACGAAAAAATCAAATGAAAATTGTATTAATGATAAAAATAATAATAATAGTCAATTAAAAACCAATAATAATATAATTCCAATTAAAACAAATCAAATACAATCAATTCGACCAGTCCATCAACAAACAAATCAACAACAACCAATAAAATTATTAATACCAAATAATAATCAAAAAATTACAATTAGAAGATCATTAATTGGTATTCCACCATCATATAATGAAAATAATCAATTATTAATTGAAACACAAAAGAAAAATCAAATAAAACGTAGAAGTCTTGAGATACCAACAATTACAAATACACAAGGATCATCACAAGAATTAATTAATCTACAAAGGTAAGTATTTTAATATTTTAATTAAAATAAATTATATTATTAGAATTAAATTATAATTAATGGATAAACCTAAAATGAAACCAAAATTTTTTAAAATTAATATTTAATTATATATAAATTGCAAATTTAATATAATATAAAAAATATTAAAAAAAAAAAACACACAAAATATCACAGAAAACCACGTTTGCTAAGTGAAAATGAAACGTGGTGGCTGATATAAAGATATTATTCAATATAAAAGTGCACAATTAGGGCAAATTTATAAACAGGCATTGCTACATCATTGTGTAAACTCTGCTTTAAATATTTTGAAATTAGAATTTATCTATATTGTAATTTATGCAGCATTAAAAGCTTTTGTTGTAGCAGAACTATATTTTAGTTTCAAAGAAGTTGCAATTACAAAATTGACTTTATAATTCTAAATTAAAATTTCTGCAATTTAAGTACTAATGTAAATTAGGTTTTAAAATATGCTGCAATTATAATAATTCAATTTAAATTTATTTTAAAAATAATGCAAGAATTAACCTCAATTTACAGAAGAGAATTTACAACAAGAAATTACAGCTTAATTTAAATAATTTTTCACCTAATACAGTTGAAAATCCTCATTTATTTCTTAAATTTCCAATTATTCACTTGAAATTGAAATCAACTCAATTTATTAGAAGTGATAAAACCAAATTTTAACCAGAACTAAAAGCAGCCACTCAATACACAAATAAATCGAAAACAAAATGAACAAAACTCTTCTTTCTATTTAACACCAACTTTGTTTTTTTTTTTTTCTTTTATTCTTATAACAAAAAAAAAATTTCTTTGGTTCTGATTCTTTAGAAATTTTTACCATATTATTTGACTATTCTGTTATTGGGTGCTATTAAAAGTTTAAAATTACATAAAAGACAAACATTAATATTAAAACATAACAAAGAAACTGTTATAGAAAAGAAAAATAGCAGCTACCATTATTTTCATTTTATTTTATTTATTTTTTTTCAATTTGAAATGTTGATGATATTTTCATGTTCATTTTGTTTTATTTCTGTAATTTATTGTTTAGTGTATTCAGTTTATTTTTTTAAGTATAAAATTTTGTTTCAAATTCTGTGGTAATATCGGGGACTGCTATAATTTTATTACTATAAATTTGACATAAAAATTTGCTTAGCCTAAAATTTTACATACATTTGTGAGTCTTGTAAAAATTGTCTTTATAATTTTGCATTACATTACAAATTAATTTCAAGATCGACTAATATTATTCTTAAAGAAGATCGTATATGCAATCCAGATATTTAAATTTATTGTAAAATTAATAATAACACCTGAATTTCTTGTTATTCGAAGCCTACTGGCTTAGGAATTATTCAATATTAAAACTGTTTTGTATTTTTGGCTTGAAAACTAAAATTATATTGCTTCTCTTAAGTTTACAAATTTTATTCCAAAATTAAATTGATTTAACCATAATAATTGATAACTAAATTCTTGGCCGATATTACTGATTAAACCTAATATATATTTAAAATTAATTAGCATAATAATATTGATTTGGATTATAGTTATAATTCTCTTATCTAGATTTTTTCAACTTCAATTTTATTTTACATTTTTTTAAATTGGGCACAGACATAACTTTTTTTTTGACTACACAACAGTTCAATATTCTGTTCCAATACAAAAGCGCCTTTAAAACAAAAGAGAACAAGTCAAACAAGACCAAATTATGTTGTACGTTTGCATTCTAAAATTCAAAATGAAACAAAAAAAAAAAGCAAAACCTTAACAATTGACATGTAAAACTTGAATAGATCTTCAATCAATCAAAAATCAAAAGAAAATTTCTCGATTTTTTTAACAAAATGAGATTATTGTTAAAGAACTGAAATAGAAATAAGAGAAAATTAAATAAAAAATAAAATAAGAAATGAAAATAAATAAAAAAAAAATAACGAAAAAGAGTTAAAAAAAAAAATTGGAAAAAATTTCCACAATTACGAAATTTAATTTTTCTTTTTCTTTTCTTTAAGAAAAAAAAAAGCTGAACGATAAATGAATTTGTAATTTTCATGCTTTATTTTTTTAAAGAAAGGAAAATATAATGGAAAAATAATAGGTACGGTTGATTTTAAAACACAGTATTGAACTCAAAAGTCTTTCTTTATAGAATGTTCTCCTAATGCTTCCTAAATATAAAGAGTTATAACGTACTTAAGTCAAGTATATAATCTAAATTCTAAAGTCTCATCCGTATCCGTATTATCCTTATCATTAATGATGCATGAATCTGAATCATTAAATACAGCTCCTCGAATCCGTTCAATCATCCGGCTCTGAATTTCTATGAGTCTGATTAAAGTCTCTGATTGATAAACTCCGTTTCATTAACTCTGGACTCATTGAATCTGTGTTCTCAGCTCTATTTTTACCAACATTATAAAATTTTCTTTGAGCACATGAACAATATTCTCTAAAATTGAAAAAAAAAAACATAGTTAAATTTTCTACATTTTCTTTAACACTTTTAGCTGATTGCAAACACTGACATAAAAGTTAATTTTTGTTTTCTTTCTGTTTTTTTTTTACGATTCATTTCATGTTAAACAAAAATTTATTTAACATTTTTTTTTATTTTCAATCTTTTACAAAAAAAAATCTGAAAATTTTTTCAATATTTTCTTTGTTTTTATTTTAAACTGGCGCACTTTAGTCTACCAAAGCTTTAAAATTATTTTTTTTTTATTTTCTTGTTATTTATTCTACCTATGTTGTATTTTTTAACCTGTATTTCATTTGTGTTAATTTTTTTTTTCTTATATTTTGCATTACTTCCCTAAAAACATGAAAAAGATTGTTTTTTTTTTTCTTACTGTCTGATTTTTTATTTTACTTTTTTTTTACCTTTTTTCAACAAAACATCGTGCATGGTTTTCAATAATAAATAAAAAAAAAAAATGGTTTTCATTCGGTAATATTGGGATGGCATAGATTTTTAGATTTCTTGTTTGTTTTTACTCTTTCGACACATTTCCCGAAGCTTAACAATATATACACAAAATTAAATAGTAGAGAGAACAGAAAATATTTTCCCTTTCTTATGAAAGTCCAATAATACCCATAGCAGTAGCTTACCAGCTATTACCAATCAAACCAAATGAATATTTTTTGCTGTCTTATAAATATGCATGCATAGTAGAGATATTCATTATGTGCTTGTATGTAAGTGCATATTTTAGAAGAACTTTAAAGCATTTCATTAAAAAAATTTTCCGTTGCAATAAAAGCAAAATATACAGAAGGTGTTTTTTTTTTTTTTAATATACTCAAAACATAAATAAATAGTATAAGTAAAATATACACGTATGTATATGCGGTTATACGATATACGAAGATTTATTCATTGCAAATGAATACTTCATTATGCTTCAAGAATTATTTATGAGATCAGAAGAGACCTCATTCAGCATCAATGGATTAAATAAATAAAAAATTAAAAACAAAAAGACCTACAAATAAAATTGTATATATGAATGTATGCATGACTAGAAAAATAATACCGATTTCTTAATTTGGTATTCCGCCTATAAAATATAAAAAACGATATTAAAAAAGAAAGAAAAAACAGCATCAAATGAAAAGAAATTGAATATTTTTTTTTTCTTTAAAGAAGAGTGCATTGAATTGAAATGGCCTTAAACTAAATAGTAAAAGGACACCAAACTATATATAGAGTGAAAAAAGAAAAAAAAATACCAAAGTGAAATTTAAAATTTTATACTTACTATTTTTAGCGAAATTCAATACATTTTATATTTTCGTCACAAACGCAACCACTAACAAAGTCACGAGAATTTATTCCTTTTTCTTTTTCTTTTTATTGAATATACGAAATTAATTTTATCTTCTTAATTTACTATTGAATTCCATGGTTTTAATTTTCATCCTAAAATTAGAAAATACAAAAAATAAGAATTAAATATAATTTCTCAAACAAATGTTATAAATATTTTTTTTCTCAAAAATTCTAGTTTATAGTCGATTGAAATTCAAAGACTTTTAAACTGTAAAATTAAATTTTTGAGGTTTCTTAATAACTAATGTATAATTGTGGGGCAAACTCGTTTAATTGTAACACAAAAGTTCTAATAAAGCATAATTTTCTACTACAATACACATATTAACGAAAAAAAAAACAATTGATTAAAAAACTCAATGAAATTTTAGAATGTTTACTAAAAATATAGGCACTATAATAGTCTACTAGATGTAAGAAAATTCAAAATAGTACCACTGTATAAATATTTTAATTAAATTTCTGTAAATTTATTGGAAATTTTCAGATTTCAAATTTTGAAAATAATTAAGTTTCGCATAATTATGATAAAAATTTCAAATTCAATTAGATTAAAATATAATTTGTTGAAGAAATAAAATCTACGCTTGTGGACTAAGTTCTACGTTTCTATTAAATTTCTAAAAAAAGCACAAGTTTAAGACTCAAAAGATTTCCATTAACTAGAACCGTGATAGCGTTAATGTATAAATTAAAATCATAAATGTATTAATTATTAGGCACTTCTGTTTTGTTTATGGCTAAAATCAAAAAATTTAATATTATGATTATGCTAGGATTGCGTTAAAAAATTCAAATTACACAAATGTTATTTTGAATATCCTATATACATTTATACATACTTCACTTATAATTTTCAACTACATATACATATTCAATTTAGATTTACAACAATTATAGCAATTTGTGTTAATTAAATTTATGGTTAATATTAAATTTGATCTCATTTATTTAATTAGAGTTAGGAAAATTCTTTCAGAAATCTATAAAATTTTTACAAGGTCATAATAACATTTTACATTATTCCCATTCCATTACATTATAACATTTTTTTTAACTCATATACAAACAAATTTTTTAATTAATTTAAGTATTTCATTTTTAAAAATTACATCTTATCCCTGAAATAATTTTACATAAATCTTATTCAATGCTCTTTTTAAACAAACAGAATTATTCAAATTTAATGCTCTCAAATTTTTCTTTAGAAGCATAAAAATTTTAAATTTTACAATTTTTTACAGAATTTTACATTCAAATGCACATGCTTTTACAACAAAAAATTTTGTATATACTATGTACACATGTACATACCTACATACATACAAGTTTATCTTATTCTTTTGTTCCATTTTATGAAAACTATATGTAAAATCAATTCAGTTTTTCAGAAAACAAAAAAAAAACTACTTATTATATACCCAAGCACTTGACACAAATTTTATAATCAAATAACCTAAAAAGAAAATTAAAAGAATAAAAAAAAATATCTGCTCGACTTTAATAACCTAAAAAAGCATAAAATGTTAAAAATGTTTTTTTTTGTTAAAAAGTAAAATTGGTTTTTTTTTTTATATCAAAATTAATGTTTTAAAACAAATCAGAAACTTAAAAAAAACATAAGAAGCAACATAAGAAAAAATTACCATCGGAGGCATATTATTTATGTATGTATATACGTGATGTGTGTCCACAGAACAGTAACATGTAGAAGCTCATAAACACAACGACATAACCTCAAAATAATAGAAGTTTTTGGTCATGGTCGAAATTGTAATAAAATTTATATAGCTAGTTTTTATTTGTTTAATTCTATTTACTTTCATAAATTTTATTACCAACTGAGCAAGAAAAGACGTTGCATCGTGCTGTGATTTTTAATAATACAAAGTGGCAAAAATGGTTAATTTAAAAGGAAATTTAAAAATGATTTTATTTTAAAAGAAAATAATTTTCTTTACTTTAAGGTATTAATGCACCTGCATTAAATTATTAAATTAATTTCAGTAAATTCAGCTCTATTGTTTTGGGCTCAATTATCAACTCAAAACATTTTAATTAAACACTTTCATATATAAATATTAAAAAAATTATGATGTAATAATTAATTAAATCCATTTTGTAACATCTTTCCTTTTTTGATGAATAACAAATTTTCCTTTATATTATTATTAAGGTACTCTTTGTATACCGAAATCTAAAATTAAATTGAGCTCAATAAGTAACAAATTCAAGAATAGCATTTAAATTTCACAATAATATTAACAATAATAATATTTTAGAGTCCTTTATTTAGCAATTTGTAGTAAATTAAGGTAATATAGGAACTAAAGATGAACTGGTGAACTTATTTTAAACAATTTTTGCGTATATTTGTCAGATCAACTTACTGGATTTTGGAATTCAATCAACTATTAATGGTTCCCAAAAATTTATACTTGAATTTCGTTTCGCTATAAAATTGTTATTTTCCGATAACAATACAATAGTTCCCGATAACAACAAAAATATTCAAACACCAGGTCCTGATTAACTTCAGGTAAACCTAAAAAAAAAAAAAACAACATTTAAATATTTTTAAAAAAAATCTGCATTTTTATTCTAAAATATCAATTTTACTCTCTTATAAGAAAAATTCGAGGGATATCTAAAATATGTATAAAACTTTAAATCCGACCCAGTCCTTTAAATATCGAAGTCTTTAACACTCATCATAAACCGTATATTCTTAGAACACGGCTTAAAAACGAAAAACTAAATTAAGAACAAAAAAATTTCATTTTTCAAAATGAATAAAAATTTTTTAAGGAAATCTAAATTTACATTTGAACAAAAAACAAAGCAAAAAAATAATACCAAAATAACAAATAATACAAAAATCTTGCTCAAGTTTTTTTTTTTTTTAGATTTTTGCAATCTCGACTCAATCTACATTTATGTACACACTTACATAGGTCAACATACACTCTACAGTTTACAAACAATGGTACTTATAGTTATAATAACGATTTTAATTGAGCAAAAAATTGAACTTTTACTTTACAGTAACAATAAATTGTATAAAACAATAAGGAGGAATGATGTGCAAAGTAAAAAATGTAAAAAAAAAAAAATAAAAGAGATTTAAAACGTGCACAGATTGAATAAATCAGCAATGGTCAGCACTTTTTTTTTCTATTTATTTTTTTCTTTTTTAATTTACTTTGCTAATTTTGTTATTTTTTCATTCTGTGATTTTTAAATATTTGAAACCAATACAATTTATAAAATTGAATTAGGTATTATGATTTTGCCTATATATTTGTAACACATATTTTATTAAGTTCATGTATAAAAAGATTTTTAACTTAAAGTAAACTACGAGTACATTAATTGAATTACCGCTTCCTATATTTAGCATTCGAAAAGCAATAAATTTTAGACTTACAATGACCAAAGCGTGAGGTGTGAAGCTTAACGTATCAGGAGAGTTTAAATTTATCGAAAGAAATTATAAAAAATAAAAAGATAAACACGATACTACTCAAAAAGATACTACACATTCAAGAAATCAACATAAATAAAACGAAATTATGCAAAATTAGTTATCAAAAAAAAAATATTAAGGAAAAGGGAGATGTTAGGTGCGGTTTACGATTTTGGAAATCAAAAAATACAAACTGGATTAGAAATATTGCTTGCCTTTAATTTAGTGCTCATGATTTTAAAAATATTAGAAATTTAATTAAATTATTTGCATAAAATAATTTAATCATATATGACTGAATATCTTATAATTAACTGACATAATTACAAAATTGAGTCTTCTTCTTGTTCTTTTGACGTTATCGCGGATTTACAATTTGTGCGATTCTTCAATTTGTGATTTATTTTCTTTTCTCTTTTAAAAATCATTTTAGTTCTTTATTTTTTTTACGGATCTTTGTTTTTAGTCGAATCTGCAAAATTTCAAAATTTTGTATTCAGTTCAAATTTTGTTTTTTCTTGAATGAAATGAAATTGAAAATAATGTTTTTAGTTTTTAGATTTGTTTAAGACTTTTTTGATTTTTTGTTTTTAGATTTCTGAATGAAAACATATTAAAATTTTTTAGTTTATTCACTAATTTTTTAACATCTTATTATGAATAACAAAGAAAAACAAATATACAAATAGATAGAGAACATTAAAATTACTTGATTTTTTATTTATATTGTAGAGTAGAGCAGAGCGATGATAATAGTAAATAGAATAATTAGGTTAAGTCTTTTCATAATTTAATTAAATTTATTTGATTTTGAAAAAATTAATAAAAAAAACCTCTTAAAATTCTTAAAATGTTATGTATGAAATTAACAAAAATTTTCTGATGAAAACCAAAAACCAAATTCCGATATTTATTTTCTAAAATTTTAATTAAAAGAAAGTTTGTTGTTCTTTTTTGTCGTTTTTGTAACATGTTTAAAATTTTAAATTTAAACTTAAAAACATACTTAAAATACTTAAAACGTACATGAAATATGGTACCATAATTATTGAGGGTAAACAATAAATCTGTCAAACATAAGATTTAAGAGTACCGAAAATTTCTATTTGAAGATTGAAAAATAAGTAATTTTAGAATAGAAAAATTATTAATTGAACTTGATATTTACAAGTTGAGCAGAAAATAATTTAATAAGTGAATATCGATTTAGTTAACCAGTTAACTTGAAATATCAGAATTTGTATGAATTATCATTAGAAAAGGACTCTCAAAAACTTAATCAGTGTAAATTTATATTTTATTAAGTATTTAAATTTTGATTTGTTTAAAATTTCGCTATAAAAGCAAATATAGGGAAATTTGCTTGATAAGTCGGAAAAGTAAAATTTGATTCCATTATCTACTTGATTGTACACACTTAGTACATCTACTTGATTGTACACAAATTTACAATACGTATTTCGTTTATTAACTATAATATATTGCAATAAGATTATTGAATTTAAACAATCCGTAATTATTTTAATTTCTTTTTTAAAAAAACCAAATTAACACTCTTAATGGAGACACTAATTAATTGATTTCAAATGTATAGTACTAATTAGAACTGAGTTCCATATATTGCATTTTACATTTTAAGCAAAAATTTAAACATTAAATTTAAAATTTGTGAATACGACTTAAAAACCCTAATTCTGTACAATTTAAATATTGCAGTAAATACTAAATATATTTAAATTTGATATTTAAAAATTATTTAAAAATTATTTTAAGTCTGAATGATTCTTTACCTAACTTTAAATAAACTTTATATAAATTCAATGTCACATAATTAATAAATTTATATTTAGTCTAAAATTAGCATTGGAACCTTATTATGTATACTTAAGTATTCTTTAAAATTTCTATTCTTCTAAAATTATAGCATTATGATTTTCTTATTATCAATTTATTTTATTTTAAATTACATACACTCTTCATTTTCCTACCCAATGACCCAGAAATGATACAAGAAGAAATACAATATAAGTATATAAAAATGAAGCCAAGTCATTTCCAATTCATCTCCTCTTCAACTAAAAATAAATAAGAAAATAATAAAAATAATTTTTTTATATAAGAGCAAAATATATAAGACATTCAATATCTATATATACTAAAGATAGAAAAATTATAATCAAAACCAGCATGCAATACACACGAACCCACACTCGACTGGTAAATATTAAAACCTCTAAATATATAAAATACAAGTAATAATGCTAATAATAACCCTATAGCGCTGCATCAAGTCAGAATAAAGATTTCTTTTTTATTAAACGGAAGCAAAAGAATATACCAATAATAATTTTAGTTATGCGAATTAAATTGAAAAAATAAAAATAATAAATAAAAACAGTAACAAAAATATTATCGAGTAGGGAGGAGGTATGGGAAATTGAAATTTATTCATGCGAAACATCATAAATTTTCCATCTTTAAGATATTTTTATATTATTGCTTCCCTTTTCCCTTTTTTGTTTTTATTTTTTCGTACAAATTTTCTCTCTTTTAATTTGCTACTTTTATTTAATTTTTTTATTTCTTGCATGCTGAATTGCTATTTTAAAAA
Source organism: Condylostylus longicornis (assembly GCF_029603195.1). NCBI lineage: Eukaryota > Metazoa > Arthropoda > Insecta > Diptera > Dolichopodidae > Condylostylus > Condylostylus longicornis. The sequence goes on along the minus strand of NW_026577975.1, from coordinate 4,901,268 downwards.
CGGCTATAATGCATTTCAATTGCTCTGGTTTGAGAAAAAAAAATACAATTTTTTTTTTCCTTTTCTTTAACAATTATGGCCTGTCTTAAGGTTCCAAACGAAAATTTTTATTGTTTAAGCCTTGCTTTATGTTTTTTTTTTTTTTTGTAAAGATTGAACTGTTTTCCGTGGTGATGATACACGATGCATTCGTTGTCGATTTATTAAATTTTTTGATTTTATTCTCATATGCTTTATTTTTTTTTTTGTTATTTCATTTTTAAAATTTAATCTTATGCTTTATATCACTAGCAAGAAGATAATGATGAAGTTTCATAATAAAAACAGGGGGGTATCAAATTATTACCGCATATATTGTTAATGGAATTGGAATTCCAAATTTAATTTAATTGTCTTCTCAAATTTAGAAATCAATTAAGTTGTAATGCTTTTGCTATAAAAAATAGGTTTCTAAATTAATTAAAATTTTAAATTTCAAAATTTGATTTTGCTATAGGCGTGTTCTAATTCATAAACGTAATCTTCAAATTCACAAACACTCTAATAACTGATGAAGTTATTACTGACTAATGAAATTCTACTCCATAATTTAAAATTATAAGCTTTTTAATTAAATAGTTTGATCTAAATATAATTTCTATAAAATTTTAATTTAATAATTCTAAAATAGCATGTAGTATCAGCCTAAAAATATGCAGCATATGCATAAGGTGTAATGCTAATTGATTTTCAAGAATTAGCCAATTTTACAAATTTTTAAAATAAAGCAAATTTATGCAACACGTTACAAAAATTTTCGATTTAAGATCATACAAAATTTCTTAATTTCTATATAAACTTAAAAAGAGCTTCGAGAAATCTACACAAAATGGTTTTATTCAAAAATTTTCATGAAATTGAAAATTAATATTGAAAACACTCGGTAAATTTTAATTCAAGTTATGAGCATTACATTATATACATACAATTATTTTATAAACACATATATGAACATACTTGCATACTATATCGTATTAAATAAGACTTAATCACGATTCAGCACAATTTTTTTTTTGCTAGCCATTCATGTTATATTGCAATTTTTATGGAAAAAAAACCAAATTCGGTTCACTTGGTTACCGATTTTTGTTTTTTTATATTACATAGCTATTTGCCTCTCTTTTTACTTCATTTATTTTGCCATTATGACAACAGAAAATATAAATGAAAATTATTGTAAAACAGAAAAAAAAAATATTTTAAAAATGTCAAAAATAAGAGCAAAAAAAAGAAGATGAAAGAAAAATAAAATCAATTTTTGTTTTTAAATAAAAAAATGATTTTATTTTTGCACCTGAACGTAAAATGCCACTTTTTTATGTTGTGGGAAAAAAAAGGTTAAAATTAAAGTTACCTTTAACATGGAAAATGTACATACATACAGTATAACCTACATGTACAATAGTTTATAATTATAATATAATATATGTAATATATATAAAATTATGTACCACAGTTAATTAATAATGAAATTTGCATTATAACTCATAATCTGTTTCAGAATAATGAGTTCAAATCTCATTAGAATAATTTCTTCAGAAGAGACTTATATTTACAGAGTTTGGAATCAGAAGATATATTTTATGTACATTTTTACTATAAATGTCCCCCATTTAAAATTTAGTCAAAGATGTTTTATAAATTTAAATGTAAACTAAAATTAGTCCAACATTCTAAATATCAATGGGAAGAATTGACTGAATTTAGAAAATATTTCTGAAATAGAGACAATTAAATATTTCAATAAATTCTTTTTTTTTTTATTAAAAACCGAATATTCCATAAATTGAATATTGTCTGAAATCTAAGATAAAATTTATCTAAATCGTAAGCTTAATATTGTTGTCAATTTAAGTAATTGCAACAATAATTGTAATATGAAAAACAAGATTTTTCATCGCAAAGTTTCGTTATTAAAAATTATAAATTAACATTAGAACGTTAAAATGTAGCTCTTAACATTTTCAACTTATCATTGATCTGAAAATTACATGATTTTAATTAGCGAGATGTTTTTAAATTTAATATTACATATTATCTATGTATGTATAGTTAATGAATGCACTTACTGTAATATATATATACGGAAAATAATAATACAAAACTTATTTGCCTTTTGCATAAATACAAGGACTTTTCAAAAAGAACAATGTGACGTGAACAAATATGTTGTATAAGTATTATATCTTATGCTTTATAATTTATGATAAACTTTTATTATATTAAGAATCTTTAAGAATAATTATTTAGATGCTTTTATTATACTCTTTACATTAAAAATATTTTAAACTTACGTTACTTATGATTTTACTAATGATAATAATGGTTCAAAATGAGTTTAATTTAAGAAGACATTGAGAATATTTTCTTTTCTATTTTTTTACATTTTTGTCATTGACTTATATTACTTTATACATTTTGAAAGTAAATTTATTCAAGTCGAAGAATAAAATTATTCTTAAAAAATTCTTAACATTGTTCTAGTATACGCTTTATATCTACTTGAATAAAATATGCTACAAAAAAAAAGATACATAACAAATATCTCTAATAGTTTGTGATGCTAAAAAAAAATTCGTGTAAATAATTAGTCTTAATTGATTTTAAGAAAAATTTCTATTTACCTCCAAATTTTTGATGACTTTTCGATTAAAGAGCTCGTCATTTCCATTTAATGTGAAATATAAATGAATTTTGAAGGTATTCGTTCCAAAAACAATTTCATAATATCATGTTAAAAAATTTTGTCCAAATACATATTATGTATGCTGTTTTATAGTTTGCAATTAAGAAATTAATTTATCAAAAGGATTACTTCAAAATGATAGGACCATTGCTGCTAATGCAAAAGTTGTAATCAATTGTAAACTTAATTGTGTATAATTTAATATCTACAAACAAGAATTTTGTACTCGTTGCAATACAACCGCAATTCGAAATGCATCCGATTTCTTTATTGTTATTAGCTGATTAAGTCTAAAATTTGCAATATAACTCCAATATTAGCTATATTGAATTCTTTTTTTGTAAATATTTTGAATATGCCTTCATAATTTCACTCCTGTTTGGTTAGGATCTACAAGTAAAGAAAGTTGATAAATAAAAATTGGGTAAATAAAATTTTGTAATTTCAAAAATATTATTCTATACTTAATTATAAAGTATCCTATAAATTTCAGATTTTTGTTCTACTTTTATGAAATTAAAAAAAAAAAACATTTTTTTGTTTTTTTAAATTACCTTTAGCATCATTACAATATATTTTATGTACACCCTTTACATTTATATTCGAAAAATGAGAGGTGTAATTAAAATTTTCCATATTAAGAAGTGAAAGAATAAAAATAATAATGATTACGACAAAGAGAAATATAAAAATAAAAGGTTTTCCCCCCCTTTTTTATTTATAAGGTACAATGAGGGAAAAAAAATAATAGTTAATTTTTTTTTTCACTACGCTTTAGTTGTAAAATAATCATGTACCTACCTATGTTACAAATAGAAAACAAAACAAATAATGGTAAAATGATGATAAAGTGAAAAAAAAACAAGAGAAACATAAACGATGAAAATTCTCGTCTTATGATTCAGAATTCTGGGTCATGATAGGCCATGAATATTGTTGCAGATTGAATTTCGTCAAGACTGACAATGTAGTAAGTTAAATAAAAATAAATGAAAAAAAATAAAAGAATAAAATCAGTACCGTAGCCGTACCGTGTATAGCGTGTGAAGTCATTAAAAAAAAAACTTGTGTTTTAATTTATTTTTTTATGCTTTTTCCTTGTTTCTCTCTTTTTTTTTTTTGTTTTGACCTATAAAAAGAATAGTATTTTATTTTCCTTTTTTACACTTATAAAATTTTTTATTTATTGCATTTTTTTTGTGTAATATTACCATACAAAATATTACTATGTATTGTTTGGTAACATTACATACATGTACCTACAAAAAAATAAACTTTCAATATAAGATCTTAATGTATAAATCTATGTAGGTTGCAGCCCTTGGAAAATTTTCACTTTTTCTTTCATAATTATACGTTCATAGGCAATTTTAACTACCAATAAGCTTTTAAATAATTCTATTCATTCAAAAAATATAATGTAAATTCTCATATATCAAAAATAATGTTTCGAAGTTTGATAGACGGAGTAGGGCACTTGCAAATATTATAAATTCATTGTGCATTCAAAATAAAATTACAGTTTTATATATTTTTACGTGATAATTTTTAAATTTTTACCTAAAAATAAAATATATTTTTGATATAATTCGAATTATTTAACTTGGAACCCTATCGCACCAATAGTATTGAAATAAAAAATGGTTGTTGCAATGTTGAATTATTTGATTTAATGTTAGAAATAATATTTTTATATTAAAATTTCATTCTTCTCATTATTTTAATTGCTTTGATGTTCGCAAAATCAATTAATATTTGATCAATTGTGCAATATTGCTTAATTTTTACACTTTTTGTAGGCACTTGCTTAATTTTAATAATTATAATTCAAATAGACAAAAAATCAAGACTAAAACTTTCATCCTTAACACATTTTTTTTTCTTAGTAATTGCACTTAATTACTTTAAGATACACCCTGTTTTGTATTTATTATATCAGTAAGTAGGGGGGGCTAGGTACGTATATAAGTACTTAATGTTCTAAAGAAATAATGAAAAGAATTTTAAAATAGGGTAAATTGAATTCAAGAAGATTAAAAAAAAAAAACCAATTGTAGCTATAATTTACTTTTCAACATGATCTGTACAATTAAAATAGAATAAAAATATTAAAGTGCATTTTTACAATAGTTTCTCGTACATATTCATCTACAAAATATCTAAACGGCAAAATAACAGTATAATTTATAAAAAAAGAAATATATAGAAGTACATCTATATATACCTATGTACCCAAACAAATTGCTAAAGTAGACATAACGTTTATTTATAGATACTTAGCTTGTTTCTAATTAAGATTGAAGGTAATGATCTAAAATAGAAATTAATTACAAATTGAAAATATTGAAAATCGGATTAAGTATTCTAATTTGAAATTTTTCCACATATACTTATTAAATACTATTAAGTGGTGAACAAATTGATATATACATATACGCACTTATATGTACAATACAAAAGCATATAAGAATCAATCGTTTTGCTGTGCAATTATTAACTGCATAAACAGTATTGGTTAGCAATTTTTGCAACATTTAAATTATATGATTTTAATTAAATGATTTTTATATCAAAACATTTTATCATCATTTTCTTTTAAAATTTTCTTCTGCATATTGTATAGGTACATTATATTTTGTAATGTGCATCGGATAACACATTTGAAATATCAAAATTATGACATGCGTGTTACATATTTGTGGTAAAAGAAAGTACCTACTCGTATGTAATTCTGAATTGGTATATGTATATGGAATGAAAACTGAATAAAAAAAAGGTCTCATTCAAAAGTTTTTTAATATACTTAAACATAATTAAATTTTATCTTTGAATTTTTACTACCCATTGCATGTGGAATGCACATAAGCATTGCATTATTGTAAGATTGTCATTTGAGAAATATTAAAGTAGGAACCTACTAGGTACTAGATATACAGTTAATTGTATAAAGTGTTTTGTTAGTAAATTTAAAACTTGCGTTTGTAATTTAATTAAGGCTAAGCTTACATTCTAGTTAATAAGATTTATAATTTTAAATAAATATACATAATATGTTCCTACCTATAGAGAGTAATCAACAATTTTATCGAGCCTTATAAATAAATTTGTACTACTTACTTGTAAATTTGTACTTAATGATAAGTGTATGCATTTATGATGTAAGTTTATTTATACACATGTGTATTTATAAACATATGTACATACATATCTATTCATGGTAATTTTTCCTTCCTGATATGTGAACTTCTTCATGTACACAAAGGATACAAAACGGTAGTCAATCGGATTTAAATAACGATTAAAAGTTGTTGAAAACTAAAAAAAAGATATTGCATGCCTCATTTTCAAGGATAAAGGATAAGCCTATTAATTTATGCTAACTTACCATTAATAACCACCGAACATTCGCATTATTTGATTTTTGTCCAAATGTGTATTCTACATCCTTAATTATGAAAATCTCAAACTATAAATTTTTTTTATTTTATTTAATAATTGGTTCTTCTACTGTTTTACGTCAACACTCAGCAGAATTTCAGGAAAAGTCAGACCCACTAATTTCTTTCATGAATTTTTCTATAAATATACCGTTAACTAGAAAATAAAATTAATAGTTTTTCTAATATTTTTGGCGCTTTTTTCTATGCCGCTTTGTTTATCAGATTTTTCGTATGAACTTCTTAAATATTTAATAAAACTTTGTAAAAAACCCGCATGTCAAATTTCAGTGTTGCCTACGAAGATTTTGAAAACTCCAGTGCATTTCACACTAGACATAAAATTCATAAACAACAAATCGAATATATTTTCTTTTAATAATTTAGATCTTGTTTAATGCCATATATCGGGGGTTTTCGTTTTTTGAAATAGTGAGCGTTCAGAATTAAAAATTTGTATTAAATAAGAAATGATTGAAGAGGGTCTATCGTGTTCGTTTTTAAAGTCAGGGCTCTCAAATTGAAAAGTTTTATTATTTGCGCCGATAAAATCTGCGTCTGATCGAATTCAAATTCTGAGCTGAAAACCGAAAATGCTAATTATTGGTCTCAATTTAAGAGCGATTGGAAAATTTTTCATTAAGCTTTTTTTTACAAGATTTTATAACATTTTTAAATAATTTAATGAAATTTTTGCATAATTATGTTTCAACACACACTTTGTCTTCAATTTTATGTTATAATTCAAACAATTACTAATCATATAAAAATCGAAGCAATATTTACAACATTAGAATAAAAAAAACTCTGGTTGCAATATAATTAAATTTTAATATTTAATATTCTCTGTTCCAAGAATACTCATACTCTTTTCTCTCTTCTTTAAAACATTGTTTTGCTCTCATTACAAAATTTAGTATTAAAGTACTCAACCGTGTTGCATATTCATTCATTCATTAAAAAATAACTCCATAATACACAAAGCAATACAGAACTATACCACATCGTTCATAAATCCTCCATTCTTGCTAATATTTTGCTTGAAATAAACCATTATATTTTCCTGCTTTTAATTTTACATTCAAAATAACAAAAAACATTATTATAAACATAAGGAAAGAAAATATTCTATATTATCTATGTATGTATTTTTTTTTCATGTAGCGTATATAAACAAAACACATATTTTTACAAATATAGGAAACAGAAGAACTATGATATAGTATTTGTATTACATATTCAGCAGTTGAGAAATTAATTTAGAAATCTGTTTATTTTTATTTTTAAATTTCATATGCCACACCAACACATAATGAAAAGAAATAATGATTTGTAAAAGAGTAATTACGTCAAAACTAATAGATTTGAAAAACAATTGCAAATTTAAAATTATATAAAATGTTGATTTATTTTATCCAACATATATTAATTATTTGCATTATTTACTTTAATTTTAATGCAACTATGAAATTTTTTATAATTTAAGAGCTACGCAAGTCAATTTGTATTAACCACAAACGGTAACATTGTACTGGATATTATTCTAATTAAACAATTTTGCATTGCCTCGTCATTAGAACAGGTTTACACGAAAATTAATCAATCTTAATCTTAAAGGCTTAATACATGCTACACATCCATTAAAAGGACATGACACATTTAGTTTAATCTTCGTCCACTTGGGTTTGGAATATCGTATCGCATACAATGCGGTTGCCGCGTCAAAACTCAAGAGTACTATGTATGTGCAATTTAAGTTTTGACAACCACTTTGCAGCGTACCACCTTAATTTAAGATGCATCAAACCTAGTTTAAACAGTATACATATTTCCAACATAAATTTTGAAATGATAAATTTCAAAAATTCATACGAGCGATCTTTGAATATCACTGTTATAAATAAAAAATTACGATTAATTTTCTCATTATTCAGCAAAAAAAGAAAACAAGTTTTACAAACACATAAAAATTTTATATTATACTTTGTATTTGTGTTGAATTTTCGCTTATTTGTATTGTTTACATTCTCTTTTTTATGCAAAGCAGAAAAAGAGAAAATCGTCTATTTTGTATTACATTGGTATTTTATTTGTTGCTTATAAAATTAATTGAAATTTATTTTAAAAACACTTAAGGATGTGACAATATAATAAAATTTAACTGTTAAAATTTATATTTCATTGCATCGAATACCGGCATACATAATTATTAGGTATTATTTACAATATACATATATTGAAATTGAAAACCTTCATAAATAGAAATTTTAGATAACTTTGATCATTTTTTCTAATTAGAGTGAAAAAACTTGAGAGAATCAAAATCTTAACTCATTCTTATTAGCTTTATTTTCCCGACGGATTTTGCATCGATATCACAACCTCAAATAATATAGATGATATGAAATGAAATAAAATATGAAATGAATTCAAGTTCCCGCAAGTGAAATGAATTATATGTCAAATATTGATGCAAAAGTCGTCGTGTAAGCACAACAGCTATTAACAAATTTTCGTCAACAGTTCTTTTCCTTTTTATAAACAAATATTATAACAAATAGACTCAAATTGTATCACTTTTGCTACAGCAATATTGAAATTGTTAATGTGTTAGTTTGAGAATTATATTTTTCATTTCATTTTATTCTTTTATTGAATTAAGAATGGAGTACAAAATTTTACGACTCCATTGTAATACATATACAAAAGATTACATATAACATCTTAATATGTATAGTGTGTAAAATATATGTGTGTGTTTACAAATACTACATAAAAAAAGTAAACAATATATGCAACGTCCATTAAATAAACTGCTGAAAACCAAAAATAAAAAAAATATATGAATTGACTTTCTCTAAATGAATAAAAAATTTTTTCAAACACCAGTTGAGTTTTGAGAGCCTTTGATTTCGGTTTATTTTTCATCGTCGCTGTCGCTGTCACTGTCGGTATAAAGTGTGTCGCATTCTTTAAAGAAAATAAAAGAAAGAAAATGACATTTTTTTTTTTGTTTTATTTTAATTTCTAATGTGTGCGTGTGTTTATGACTTTATTTTTGACGTTTTATATTAATGTTGAATAAAAAGTTGAAATTTTTTTGGTAAAATTACAACATTATTGGAAATGAATAAAAATTTAATTTAAATGAAAAAAAAAACAAGAATGTAATTAAAAATTTTGAAAAATAAATTAAATATTTTATGCAATTATTTAAGAATTTGTCAACGTAAAAATTGTAAGAGTTCGAAATAATTTTGAAGTTAATATCAAAAATTTATTGTTCAATACTTTTTTTTTCTTTTTACTTTTAAGGAATTGATGCGGCTTCGATTAATTTTTTTTTTGATTATATTTTAGCGTTTACCGGGGGTAAAAAATATAATAAATAAATAAGTTGCGCAACATATTCAACATAAAAAAAATAATAATTTCAAGTGTGGTGAGAATAAAGGAGTTTTATTAATATTAAAAAATAATTTATATGCGACACAATATTTTCACTTGAATAAATTTATAATTTAAAAATTTAATAATTATAAATAAAAAAGAAAGAAATCTGTCGGTACCTGATGTTCAATTATTTGGATATTGAATTTTTGAAATATCAACTTGGATAAAAGACTATCAGCAGCAGTATATAAGTTCTCTAAAGAAAAGAAAAAAATTTTTTGCTTGAAATTATTTGAATTTTTATAATTTTCATAAATTGAAATCAATTAATAAAAGTATATGATTACAAAAATTAGTGCCTCTAAAAATTTGAATAAAAAAATTAAATACATAAAAATCTTAAAAAAGAAGAATAAGTGCTTATAGATTACACCTGAATTTACGGGAAGAATTTGGAAAGGTGTTTGAAAAAGTTTAAATATAAATGATATAGAAATTAGTGAAGTACCATTATTAAAAAATGTCCATTTAATGAAATTGAATTTATTACACGTAATTATATAATATAAAAAATTTACATTTCATTTAAGTATATTTTATATACAAGAACTTTTTTGTAGGTTGAAGATTTTTGAGAAGCTACTGTCTACCAGAATACATTATTACATATTTCAGTTACACTCTTTGACTAGGATTTCAAAGAGTTTATTTTTTTTTCTTAAATATCTAAAGATATTTTTCTATGAAAAAAAATTAAAGAAAATTAAAAAAAAAATTAATTTGGAAATTGTATTTAAGGAATATACTACAATTTTTTTTCTTTACAATTTTTGGCGTAAATCAACTGAGTAAGTTCCATTTGAATTATTCTAAAATATAAAATTTAACTTAAGTTTCTGCATATAATATGAACGGTGTTCAAATCATTTAAATTTAAGAAATCAAATTAAAATTTGAAAAAATTTGAATTATTATTATAAACTTTTTTGTTAATATTTATTTATTTAACTAATTATTATTATTTTTACTGAAATTATAGTTTACCAATATTATTAGGTAAATATTATTGTACCCACTTATATTGTACCTACATTCATTACTATATAAACTAGCTAAGTATATCTAAGTATACCTACACTATGTAGTATGTTTAGTTTCTTATTCTTTAGCAATTTAATATGATTTAAGAAAATTAAAATAAAATATAAATATAGTTATATAGGCAGTTCTATCTACATAAATAACAACATAAATAATATAAAATATTTTTAAAGAAAATAAGAAAGAAAAAAAGAAAATAATATTTTAAACCAGTTGAGCTTGTTTATATACAAAAACAACGTAAAAAAAAAACTTAAGAGAAAACATAAATTCCAATAAGTTATGTTTTTTTTAAAATACAATAAAACAGTACTGAAAAAATAAAACAGAAAATAATAAAATAAAATTTTTAATGGAATTTCACCTTAAAGGTGAATCTCATCAATTTTACATTTACCTATTACATATCAAAACTACTTAACTTAAATACACAAAGTTATAAGTATATAATTGTATAAAATTAATAGATAAAATAGGTATTTAACCGTTAAATTGTGTTAAGTCTTAAGTCTCTAACTAACATAATGCTGTTGCTTGGCTATAATAGTATTTTCTTACATTATTTATAAGTTATTGCAAATAAATGCAAAAATAAATCATCTTTACTGTCCAATAAACTATAAGATGTTTGAAAATTTAAATAAAATATTTTTAAATACTTTTCAATTCTAATGAATAAATTCATTATTACTTAAGCATAAATTATACGATTTCGTTATTGAAATTATATTTAAAAATTATATTTGAAAAAAGCCAAATAATCATGAAGTTTTAAGAAAAATTAAGAATTTATCAAGAATATTTAAGAATTTAAGAGAAGAATTAGCAATGTAATGTAATAATTCAATATTATTTAGATTTAACTTTCAAAATTTCCAAAATTGCAAAAGATTACAATTAACTATTTGATTGATTTCTCTCAAAAAATTTTTTTTAATATTATGTTTTAATTACAAAACTTTTATAATTTCTAATAAGATTCTTATTACTCATTAATTTTAATTATAATTACACAATATAAAAATAATACAATGCTTGGAATAAGAGCGTTTGAAGGGTAGGGAATTTGAGTTTTCATTTTTGTGTTATTATTTTTACACAGTCATTTGTTTTGGGAGAAAATTTCTTGTTAATAAAATAAAATTTTGTTAATTATTGAATACATATTGTTTTCCCTACCTACATAATTATATAACATTTGTAAATAATTTTTATATTGAAAGTAATAAATTCAAATGAATTTTGAATTTTTAATGAAATTTTTCTAAAAATACTTTTAAAGTAATGTTAAAAGTTTATTATGTTAAAGGGAAGAATTTAGAAAAGGGTAGAACTTTATAATTTTATTATTAATTATATAATGAATTTTGTTCATAATTTTTCTTAGAATATCTGTTATTAGAATATTATTTGAATAACGTTGCTTTATTATATTAAATAACTAGTTATACAAATCATAATGAAAATAATTATTTTAAATTCTTTGAATGGATCAATAATTATAATAAAAGTAGATATATGGAAATTATTAAACAATATTTTTAAAATTTCAAAAATTAATAAATTGTAGAATGTGGGTTGTTCCCAAGAATTTACGTAAACCACTTACACTGTAAATTACTAAAAATTTTATGTTTAAAAATATTTTTATATAATACTTAGCATATAAAAAGAAACAATACCTACCTTAATTGCCATATAAAATAAGAAATTACAATTTCTTACTTACCTTTTTTTACAAGTAACTAACATACATAAGTACTTAAACATTTAAAAGAAATTATAGTTAAAAGGGGAAATTGAGATTTTATTTTGTGGTCATAAAAGTTTAATTTATTGAAATGACCCATACAGAAAACTTAAGTATTACATAAAAACTTAAAGAAGATTACATTTCTTTCTTAATTTTTGCTTTTCTTTTCCTATATGTATATATATATTTACATAATTCCTTTTGATTTTCATCCCCCCATTTCATAGCGAAAAATCGAATAAAAAACTAACACAAATTCAAAACATACTATATTGTAATCTTCAAAATGTTTATAACTATTTGGGAAAGAAATGGTAAAATATATATATGTAAATGAATTCATTGTTATATTAACAAACATACTTACATTATTTAAATAAAAGTAGAAGAATTTGCCCGGTAGTATCATTATTGTCTATCTTTAAGAAATATAACTATGTAAGATGTAAGTAAGTGAGGGAAAATTATTTGAATAGAAGATATGAGCAATTATGTTTTTTTTTTTGCTATTTTTGCTTCTTTTAATGAAAGATGAACTTAAATATTTGTAAGAAACAAGTCAAGCAATACCAATTTTTATTTAAAATGGATTTTAGAAAATAATCTTGCAAGATTAAGTAATTTTCGTTTCAATATAAAAAGATACAGGGTAATTACTTATTGTACTTTCTTTTAAGAAAAATTTATAATTATTCATTATAATTAATTATTTATATACTAATAAGTATGAAAAGTAATAATAATTTAATTTTGGAATTATTTTGCTTAATTATTTTGCTAAAGCATTCGTTTTATTAGCCAGCCCCATCTTATATAGTTTATTCAGAAAACATATTTAGAAATTTTCTAAACTAATATTTATTAAAATTCATTTACTTGCCTATTATTTAAAGAACTTTATGCGGCAGTTAATTTAAATATTTTTTATTAAAAATGCTCTTAAATAGCATTTGTGTTCTGGAGTTTAGAAAATGTGTTTATATTTTAATTAGAAACTATAATTGAGAGCTAGAATTTCCAATTTTTTAATTACTGAGCTTAAATATTATATTTTTACAACAAAATTAAAATTGTATTAGAAATTAAACGTAATAATTAATTTAATTTTAAATATTTATTTATTTATTCGATGATTTTAATTTAAAATATTTTTAAACTTCATTAAGTAATTGCATTTTATTAAATCAGTTTTAATTATGATTAACTAACAAAATATTTAAGTATCGTGCAAATATGCTGATTAATTATTCATTTTTCTTTTTCATGCAAGATGTTCAAATCAATTTAATATTTGATAATATATGAAAATAGTAAAAGCAAATTAATAAAATTAAGTAATAAATATAGTGTTAAAATATTAGAAATTGCATTTTATAAAGTCATTGAACCCATTGAATTTTTAAATGATTACCTCTTTTTTTTTCATTTAAGTGTACATTTTATACACTTAAGTATATATTTAATTACTTGATTATTATTATTATTATTTGTTATTATTTTTAAATACCAGAAACAGTTTTTTTATACTGTTTTTTATATATTTTGTAAGTTTGTTAACCAGTTTCTTCAGTATATAAAATAATGTAAATACAATTCATAAATATTTTTTTTTTAATTACACTTTTCTTAAATACTTATACTTATTTAAAAAAAAATTATTTTTTTTTTTTATATCCATTATGTTCATTGAAAATACATAAGTAATTAAAAACAAAAAATAACTGAAAAAAAGAAAAAAAAAATTAGTCAAGACGGTTGATTATTACTTCAAAAACTCTCTTAAGTGTAAATTTAATGAGTGCTAAACGCTATATACATAATAAATGTATGTACATACTTATTTGATTTAAAAAAAAACAAAAGAAAAAAAGAAATGAAATACGAGTACAAGACATTTTTATAAATGTTTTTTTTTTTTCAAAAACCAAATAAAAAAGTTCATTTTTTTTTATGTTAAAAATTTATGATATCCGTGATAACTTGAATATTGCATAAATGTGTATATATACATATATACCTGTAGTAGCATAAATATGTTGATCTATTCAATTCAATTTCTAAGCATGATATTTAATTATGGGGTATTCTGTTAATGTGATTCCGGAATTTTGTAATAGATGTCGTTATTATATTACTATTCAAATTTTTTTTTTACAAAACAAACAGATCTTTGAATTTCACATATTAAGTACTTAAAGAATTCTGTGTCGAAATATTTTTAATATGGCTAGATTTTAAATAGAGTAACAATAGATTTATATTATAAGCAGTACTTGGTTTTTGCAATTGTGAGCAATTATACAAGTGTACACTGTTTGCAATTGTATGTGAATACTTTCTAGTAAGCAACCCCTCAGCAAGGACAAATAATATTTATTAAACAAACAGTTTTCTTAATATTTATTAAGAAAACAAATTAAGTATACATGATTTTGTAGTTATTTTAGCTTACATGAATATTTAAGTAAAGTGTAAACAGATTTGAAGTAATTTTAGAAAATACCGTTTAATTCATAATAGGTTGAGCTTCTCTCTAGTAATTTCAACAGAGGAGATTTTGACAATGGAAGATCACAGGCTGGTTTGCAATTCAAAAACAGACTGGATTCAAATATTTGGTTTAAGTTTTTTAAAGATGAAACATTTTTATTTTGAAAATCATTACAATTTTGTTCGACGATAAAATTATTTGCCAAAAAAACAGAAATTCTTTCAATCATCCTTGAATTGTAAATTATCCGCGAGATGGCTCACAATTTCAAATAGCCACGGATTTTCAAATAATCATTTCATTGGTAAAATAATGAACAAATTTATTAATATTTATCCTATACACGGTTGTAATAACTTTTATAAAATGCAATTTTATAACATTCTCTTGTCTTTTTCTTTTTTCTCATCTGAAATATAATTTTTGATTGATTGACATGGTAGAATGAGTTGACTATTTATTTTTATTTATAACTAATATATTGTATTTTTTATTTCTCCATTTTTTTTTTCTGAATTTAATTCATAATTATTATGCTTTCACTTATTTCTTTTTTTTTAGTCTTTTAACTACTTGTATGGTTGCCATTTAATTTTTTTTTTCTACCATATTTTAAAATTGATACATAACCTAACTTAAATATTTTTATTGTTCAATAAGTTCATAGTTTTACGTGTTTTAAATTAGTTACTTATTTGAACTTATCTAAAATTTATTGTTCATTTCAATCAGTTGATTGTACTTTCGATTGTTTTTGTTTTCCTTGTATTGCATTATAATTAACAAAATGAAATATGTAATGGTAAAAAGGCAAGAAAGAAAAAATATTATTAGTTATTTATTGTGTATTATTAATGATTATA
Organism: Condylostylus longicornis; assembly: GCF_029603195.1. NCBI lineage: Eukaryota > Metazoa > Arthropoda > Insecta > Diptera > Dolichopodidae > Condylostylus > Condylostylus longicornis. The sequence continues at coordinate 4,885,505 of NW_026577975.1, read as the reverse complement.
CTTATAGGTACCCAAGATAATATTATGTAAAGGAATTGAAAATTACTTATGATGTACATAAATAAATATGCAATATTATCATAAAAAATATTAATGTATCCGGCTTAGAGTTTAGATTTTTTTAATACAATTTTTAAAAATACATATGTACGTATACATTATAACTAGAAGCCTTGTTGAAAATCAAATGAAAATCTATAAATCATAAGATTTAAAGTCGCATGTCTTATGATTCATAAAAATTTGTTATTTAATCAGTTTGATTTGATAATTGAAGTTAGTTTGAAGAGTTTTGTATTGTTATAATTGAGTATTTGATAGATGTAGCCTCTTGTTTGTGATACTAATCGTAATTTATTAAAAAATGTCATTAACTGAATTGCTTATTAGTTTTAATTATACAAAATCATTAAGAATAAATAAGTAATCATTCAAAAATTAGTAGAGACAATTGAAAAAGAGTAATTAAAGTAGCTTGCTGCGTTTAACTAAGGATTTTTTTTTTCTAAAATTTTGCAATAATAGACTAAGTACAACTTAAAATGCAATCTTATAAGTATATCAAGAGATTTTAAAATTTATTTTCCTTATAAAAGTTTAAGCCATCTACCGGAATAAATGTGCGTAACCATTTTTCTCAACTATTCTCACATACCTCTCAGATTTGGGATATTTGGGAGTATTATACAAATGTTGGGGTATTTGAGAGTATTATATAAATGACATAAAATATAATATCATAAAAGAAATGTAGCACCTATTGTATGTAGCATGTTAGACATAAATTGTGCATAGTAATATCAAATGTTTTATGAAGAAAAAAAAAAGATTTTCATTTACAAATCTCAATTTTAATTTAGTGTTATCTCATTTAATTATCTATTTATTTAAATTAAATCCCAAAATTTTGTAATCAAATATTAATGAAAAACACAAAAAAAAAAAATACAACAAATCTTTTAATTTTAATAAAATTTTACATGATTGTCACCAATGTCGTAAATCTCTTTTAAGTCAAACCGTCTACTAAACTTCTTATCTGGAATTATTTGACAATTCATTTCTTATTTTTCAATTTGATTTTAACTATTTTTTATTGTTTGTTTTAATTTTTCCAATTTACATATATTTTTTTTTAATGGAAATTTAAATAAAAATTTTAGACCAGTTTTATCTTTTTATAAAATGAAAAAAGAAAGAAACATTAAATATTTTGTTTTTGTTTCTCTTGTTGTCAAACTTAAACATAAACTGGATCAGCAGACAACAAAACAAAACGCAAATGAAATGAAATTTCATTTAGGTTTTCTTTCTTTCATTTCATTTTTTTTTTTTTTTTGAGATGTTATTTAACACCTTTTCTCTTCTTCGACATTAATGAAAGCACAAGATGAGTGTTACAAATTTTACACAAAAATATTTTCAACTTTCAAACTCTTTTTTTTTTCTTTAATAAAATGTTTAAAAGAGAGAAAGATAAAATTAAAATAAAAAAAAAATTCATTATTTCTATTTGATTTTTTTTCTTTTTTGTCTAAAGAAAATTATTTATTCCTTTACCTTTTTAAGTTAATTTTTATTTAAAAATGTATTTTAAAAGAAATTTTGTAATGCGTGTCTGTTCAATAATATTTGTACTATACACAGAGGAAAATTCACCTTACAATTGTCTATAAACATTTAATAATAATGAAAATTTGGTTAGAAAAAAATGGCTAACTTTTTTTTAATAACATTTTGCACTACTTACATTTGCAATTTCTCACTAAACATTGTTTGATGGGAACGTTTAATAAATTTAAATAATCGTCACCTGTGTTGTCAGTTTTTGACAAATGATAAATTTGGGAACACTGCGGTTTAATTTACTTAATAAAAAAGAGTAAATATTTGATAATGTTTTATAAATAGAATAATTTTTGTATAGAAATTTTATTAAGCAGGCTCAAAAATTAAGCTTACAAATTCAAATTTCAAAATTTTTTTTTTGACATTTATTTGTAATATGAAAAAATTATAGCCATATATCGAGATAAATTTGCTCAACCAACTTTTAATTATTTTTGTAATTTCGATTCCGGTAGCTTGGAGTTAATAAACCAGTGTTATTGTTAACAAACCAATGCTATAAATTCTTAATTATAAGCCAATTAGTTTCTATTCTCAAATGAATTTAAGTATACGTATGTCGAATTAGAAATTAAAATTTGTTTATTGTAAATAAATTAATTATTAAAATAAATTTCTTCTATTATAACTACAATACTACAACTAGAATAATTACTGTTATTCTAAATTATACTACAACAGCTAGATAGACAATTTAGAATAATAGTAATAAAATGAAATCTATCCTAATTTATTAAAATTTACAGATACAGCTAATTTCATTTAGTAAATTGTTTAAACAATTTTTATTAATTGTTTTGTACACTAAATATTTTGTATATCTCATGGTTTAGCATTGCAAAATACAAAATCATTTCGAATTAATAATTGTTGCATATTTATAATTAAACATACCAAAAAAAAAAAAATAAAGTCATTTTATAAATTATTTATTAATTTGATGATAAATTGAAGAAGGGCGTTTTTTCTTATCTCCTAAAAAACACAATTAAACCCAATTATATCGAATTATAATTAATGAATTACAATAGTTTTTTTTTTTATTTATTTTGCAAAAATATTCATTTCAAAACATTATTCATACAATCATTATAAGTATTTTCTAAATTTAAAAGAAATAAATTCTTAATAAGTAATTACTTTAAGATATTAAAAAAAAAGAAGATGCTAAGATCTACATATATAAACTGATACATGAGATTTTATTTTTAAACTAAACGAGTAATTTAAAAAAATAATTTTTTGTTTTTACCACTTACTCATAAGAATTTTATTGAATTATTTAATTTTTTACCGTTTTTTTCTTTATTTTATTTTTTACTGTTAAAATTCATAATTATTCTTTTCCGTTTAGCAATTTATTCAAGCTTGAATATACATACATATATGTAGGTATGTATATTGTAAGTGAACATGCAAGTAAACTTACATAAGAATTTAAGTATATAGAATTTATTTCATAAGAGAAAGAACGGTACTTTTTTTCTTTAATTTTAAATTATTATGGAATTTTATGAAATTTCTTAAGAAAAATTACTAAACTATGTATATATACTTAATTAAAAAAAAAATTTTTTATAATTAAGTATTTCACATTATTTATAATTGAAAATTTCAGTAATTTTTTTTCTGTGTAAGTATATAGCGTTATACTTAATGTTCATTATTACTCTCTTAAACAGTTTTAAACCTTAAAATTAAATTAAGAATAAACACTGCTATAACAGTAATAATTACTGTAAATGAATTATTGTTTCAAGGTCACATAGGTTATAATTCTAATTTTCTATTTATGTACTAAGTTAGTATTTTAAAATAGATTTTCCATAAAATAAACTAAAAAATTTGAAGTATTTTCTATTATCAATTTGAATTGGGCAGGTACGTTACTTTTACTGTGTACTGTTATAAGTACTGGTATAAGTATACCAGTTAAGTATGTATTTACTTGAGAAAATGAGTTCAAATGGGACTTCTCATGTTCTTTAATTAATTTGTTACTTAATTTATTTACAAAAAAGCCATAATGTAATAAAATTTTTTGTATATTTTTTTAATAAATTCAAGTTAACTATCGGTTTTTTACAAAAATTTTTAGTAAAGTAGAATTTTGTTTACGGAATTAGAGCCAGAATCGCTAAAAATTAAAAATTAAAATAAAATTTTAAATTTTAATTAAAATAGAATTTTCTTTAATGAATTTAGAACCAGAATTGCTTTAATTCTATTTAGAACAGTTTACATATAGATTTAATTTTTTTAGTCATACATTTACCTAGACTTAAATTTTATGAATATTTAATTATTAAGAATTATTGATAATGAAAATTGCCTGATTTAAAATATGTATAGTGTACTCAAATAGTTCATGTATATTTTTGATTTCTGATTTCTGAGTACGTATTTGTAATTAATTTATTATCTATCTAAATTAACTAAAGATTTCTTTATCAGCACGAAATTTCCAGTAAAATTAGAAATAGATAACGTTATTTGTAATTGTTATTTAAGATATTTATAGGATAATAAAATGAATGTGCCTATTAGATTAACACAGTTTTATGCTTCTTTCGTCATTATTATGAAATTTATTACGAATATTATGAAATTTTCCAAATATACTATATATGAAATCACATGATTGTGTTGTGAGCTCACGTTGAATTTACTGTAAAAACAAAAATACTTACTGTGATTTCAACAAATTAATTGTTGCCTTAAACCCATATTCTGTTAGTCGAATCAATTGACGTAATGGATTATTCAAAAATATTGTAATTTCCTGAAAAAAATCAATTCCTAATTTGAAATTCTATATCGAAAAACAAAATTCTTCCAATAATATCCAATTACCTCAAGTGATACAACTAACAGAATACGGAAATCAATGTTTCAGTGTAACTCATTACTTACCTGTACTATTAAATTAAATTTTATTTATAAACCATAATTGGTGAATTTGAAATGAATATTTTAATATTAATAATTTCAACAATTTGAGATACAAAAAATCTCAAGAATTAATTTTTAATATTGTTTTCTGACAATTTGTAATACGGATAAATCTTTTACCTTTAATTTTAATAATGTACCTTTCTCTCTTTTTTAATATTCCATTCATTTAATTTATTTGTACCAGTAGGGAAACCTATTAAATCCAACAACAAAAAAAAAAAAAACCTTAAAGTGATGACGAGTTATAAATGAAAATAAAAAGTTATTGCTGTTTGGAACAAAAAAAAAAAAAAAAAGATGAAAAATTCAACTGAAAAGAAGTGAAGAAATGAAAAAAAAAAGTGAAAGCCTTTAATTGCCGAAGGGCTAAAAAAAAAATTCATTTTTTATGGTTTTTATAGGAATTTCTTATTTTCATTTTTTTTTTTTTAATTTTAAGTATAAAATTTTGATTATTTTATACACGATTTAATTTTTATTTTGATTTTTCTTAATCTTAAAAATAAAATTTATAATGCAATTTGTCCTAAATTTTGGACAAACAACCTATTAAAAGACACAAAAAGAAAACAAAACCGAAAAATTTTTTATCATTTTAAAAAAATTTTTTATAAAAAATCTAATGGAATTTAAAATAATATTAAATGTAAACGAGACAAGTCTAAACGAATAAATAAATAAAGTGGGGGGGGGGGGGGGGAAATTCTGTGCGGAGAGAAAAGAGAAGCATCATAAAAAATACTCAATATTTGAGTTGAAAAATCCCTTTAAAATCTATTTTTAAATTTATTTTCGTCTACGTTAATTTTTTTTTTTCAAATAATATAGGTAATTTAAGTTAACTTTGAATTCTAGGCCTTACGTACCTTATTTCTTATAAGACATCAAATTGAAAATTATTGATATCTATCACTACTATGGGTACATTAAAGCAGCGACTCTCAATGGGGGTATCGTGACCCCAATTGCAGCCTAGTCGGGTGCAGTATAAAAATGGTCGCGCAATAATCAAAATTTAAAATTGAATAAGTTTTCAATTTGACTAATTCGATATGGAAGCAAGAGTAGATAAAAGTTGGTTTAGGAGCATGAACATGAACATAAATGCCATTAAGACTTTAAATCTAAATATAAAATATAAATGTATTATTAAGTAGTATTATATATTTTAATAAAATAATTGGGTCCCGAAATCGTTGCCCATTAATTTTTGTGGTTGTGTTGTCATTGATTTTGAGAAACGCTGTATTAGAATATATTCATGTCAATATTTAGTTAGATACCCAATAAATAACATTATTTTAAATTCCTATACATACTTAGTTATCGTTTATCTTTAGTCGTTCTTTTCAGGTAAAAAAAATTTAAATGTATGTATAAAACTTTTCTAAATATTTTTCTACTTTTAGGTACAAATATAGATTAAAGTACATACAATACAATGTCATCTATACACCTTTTAATTACTAAGGTGTACAAATTAAAAGAAAAATAAAAGAAAAATGACTCATTGCGATTATTTTTAATAGCAATGTATATTTGTAGAACGAGACGACCAAACCAACAAAAGTATTTTTTTTTTTAAGAAAATGACAAAAAAAAACAATAAGAAGACAGAGGCGCCTTTTATGACATTAAAAATACGTACTGAAATTTGTTTATTCTATAATCTTATACTATTTTTTTATAAGTATGTATATGTGTGCATTGCATACGTGTGTGTATATGTGTTTACATTTATAATAGATACATTATTATTACTGACTGTTTTTGTTTACACAATTATTTTACCTTATTTTTTATTTGTTTGCTTTTTTTTTTTGTTGATGAAATTAAAAGTCGTGAGTTGTGTTTGTAGGTTAAAAAACAAACAATAATAAAAATTAAAATAAATTGTTTTTTTTTTTTAATAAAATTGAGCAGTACATTATTGTTTATGTGACATGATAGCATCTTTTTGATATACAAAGTTGAATTTTTAAAATTCTTCTTCTTATAATTAAAAGGTTAATCAATATTAACTTAATGACTGAAGTCCATCTCCATGTAAAGTTGAAAAGAGAGCAAGTGTGATTTTCCGCGGCGAAATTTCAGAATTCATATAAAATACACATATTTAAATGGGATTGACCAGAATCAATTGAAATTATCGCCGGTGACAAAATTTATAATTAATTTTTTTATTTATTTATTTTTCACTTAAATCGTATTTCACGTCTTCCAATTTCCTTTGACATTGTCTGCGCCCAAGTATGTGTGACGTAATATGCAAAATACTGTTAAGTTTATTTTGCCCGTTCTTGTTCTGGATTAACAAAAAATAAATCATACGCCTTTGGCGTTCACCGCTTTGATTCTGTTTTTACAGTAAAACAGAGAGTGTGCCTGGAAAGAATTTTATTACAATCATAGTAATATATTCCGATAGATGGCCTGTTGCTCTCTAGGAAGATGTCAAATCTTTGAAATTTAAATTCCTGAAGCAATAGTTTTCACTTTTGTATAACAAAATTTCAGTACATCACCCTGTAATACAAAAGTTGTATGATATAAAATAAAATTAATGTCAAAGTATAACATTACCTTAAATAACTAAAATATCTGGTGTCATTTTATGAAAAGCTCTGCTAAATACATCTTTTATTACAAAAATTACAAAATTATAAAATATTTTGTAAGATAAGTAGTTGATTGTTATGGATGTGTGTGTGTAAAAATTAAATCATGTATATGGTAAACAATAGTATAATTTAAATTATTTCTTAACCTAAATTAGATTTACCTTTAATTAAAATACTTATTTAATCTAACCTAGTTCTTTATATTTAAAAAAGAAATTATTCTCATTAACATTCCTTAAAAATATTTCCTCATTCATATTTGTTATATTTCTTATTCATAACGTTATTGTTACAAAAAAAATTCCTCATCATTTTGCAATTAACTTAATTCAAATTATATTTAAAAGGTACCTAGGTATATAAATAAAATGTTTGTAATTAAAAATGTTAGTACGTATATGTTATGTATGTGAAAATTATGATGTTTTTTCATGATATATTAAAATGTATCATTGCTGGTATAACAGTTAACATCCTCGAGCAATTAGTTTTTCTTATTGTTTAATTCCTTATAAATGTAATGTGATTCTTGTTCTCCTAAAACTAATTAAAATTAAACACGCATATAAGCATTGAATTAATTAAAACAAAATGAAATCATTAAAGTTTAGTTATGAGTAGGCTAAAGGTAACTGAGGATGGTAGACGAAATTTACTTTTGTTATACTCACATACACATAGAAATTGAAAATTTGTAAAAATAATTAAAATTTAGAAATTGAACATTTTTATTCAATTAAGAAATCTCATTAAAAAAATGCTTGGGTTCAAAGTTGTAGTGATTTTCTGCTAATCTTCTTCATAATTTCAATTTTTGACTGGCAAATTTCTTCACAATTTTATTTCGAAATTTCAACTGATAACGTACTTATAAGAATTCTTGTTATTTATTCATAAATTATTTCAATTGCTTGTACGCAACTTGCTTGTTGTACACACCCTAAATTATAAGAAATCGGTAAGCATTTCTTCGAATATTATAGGTTCAAAACCTTACTACATATTGTCAAATATAATCCCAAAATGATAATATTTTTCTGCTTTCTAAAAATTTTTCTTTAAGTAAAAAACTGGCTATTTGCTAGCTCATATGTGGTGCATACATGATAAGCACATGTTTTCAATATCATTTTTACATATGTATTTTCCTAAAAAAAACTTACCGCAATAAATTTTAGTCTCATATTTGTGTTTATATTTTCCTATATGCTTTGGTACCCAAAAAGTGTGAAAACATGTTAAAAATAAGAAAATTTTATAAAAATGAATTCGATTGTTTTTGTTTCTTAAAAAACAAATTACTTATATAGATGATTTGATATTTTCAAATATTATTAAAATTTTCGTATTAAAATATTGTGAGAAAACGAAAATTTTTACAGCTTAGGGCTATATAATCATAGTCATTCTAGAAATATTGCTATTTTCACATACATGTGTATGTGTACTTACATACTTATCAAAAAAAATAGAAAAATTTAAGTATACTCGTATGTAGCATGAAAATTTGCAGTATTTTGTGAATTTGCAGTATATGCAGTAACAAATCATACAATACCATACTAATACTTAATAAATTATACTACTTAATAATTGTTAAGTATTTAAGTATCTTTTATATTATTTTATTATTTGAAATTATAATTGAATATATTCTGTAAATTTATTCTATATTTAATTAATTAAAAATAAAGATAATGACAATCAATTTCCGTATAACAAGTATTTTCCCTCTCGAATATCAATTGTTCTTTTTTTTTATAGATTTCTATTTAATATTACTTTAATTGAATAATATTTAATTAAATAAATTAAATAGAATTATTATTTCATGATATTATAAAATTCTATATTTACTATTGTGAATAATGATGAAATGTCACAATACATTGACGTTGACATTACGTGTTAACGTATACCGCATATTTGAGATAAATTTCCTAGTAAAAATTGAATTTTTTTCTAATTGTTTTAAATTTATAAATTAAATGTTCCCAATTAAGTAGTATTATTTAAACAAGAATTTTTATAAAAATGGAAGAAAATTTAATTAATTTATATATTGTATGTAAGTGTATAGGTTTATGTATGCGCTATGAATCATTATACTTTGCGGGTTCTAATTGAATGAACACATTTTGTAAATTTTTGTATTTAAAATCCTTTGCTTTTAAAATCGAAAAATTGTAAAATAAACATGATGATTTTTAGAAATTTTAATTAAGTATAATGGTAAATACTGGTATAAGATACCAATTACAAAAATATAGGTATACGTATATATACATAAGACACCATGTATAAGTATATAAGAAACCAAGTTTAATAATAATTCTTAAAGGCATTCAAATAATTTTTTTTTTCTTATATTAAAATTAAATAATTGAGGCAAACAAAATTCTATCATAATATTAAGTTGTCTTACTTGTTTTTTCTTAAAAAATTTTCAAATTTAATTGAAGTGTTTCATAGGTATGTCCATAGGTAAGGTATAACTTTACCTTCCTAGTTACTACCTATGCCTTCAAGCTTCTTTATTTCAACTTTAATTTTGGTTTTTTTTTTTCAATTTTAAAGTACGAATAATTATTAATGCCTTTAAAATGCGCTTATAAACATTTATATGTATATATGCATATATGCACATACACGTATATCTAGGTATTGAATAATATTGCGAATGTTATTTGCTTTTAAAGTTTCTCATATTTTCACACTCTCATGCACATACATACATACATACATACCTTAATATTAAATTCGTGGCGGCGACTTTTATTATTTATTAATCTGCGACGATAATTATATTATAGGTATATATCTAGTACTTTATATGCATGTATGTATGTACATAATATATTAATACCGCAATATCAATTACAGGTTACTTCAGAAATTATAAATACAAGACGAAAAAATTGAAATATTTATAATTATTATGTATAAAAAAAACACGTTCAAGTGTGCATATTCAAATTTTTTGTTATACATACTAAAAATATAGAGAATATACAGAGTAATATACAGAATGTTTAAGAATTGTTGAACTTCTTGAAGGTCCGAAACAAGACCATATATTCCACTAACTACTTTTAATTTTGCTTTTTTGAATTTTTTAAAAAAAAGCACATTTTTATTAATAATTAGTATTTAGATCCTTTATGCAACAGAAACTTAGCAAATTTTTTGATTAATTGATTAAAAACTGTAAAAAGTACAAGAGGACCCAGGAAACACCAATATTTCGCATAAGACCACATAAGTTTGGAGCACAAATTTTCGTAAATAACATGTCTCTAAAACAAAAACCTATTGTCGAATTTCGGACACCCTGTAAATGTATTATTTTTATTTATGTAGCTATATTTATAATTGTAAAATATAATTATAGGTACTCGAACCTTGCAAGATATATATAGACAATTATTTAAATTGTAAAAGGGAAGGGACAAAAAAAAATATATTTGTAAGCAGTTATTGTTAACCAATTTGGTAAAATGAAAATGAGAAGAAAAAATCTTTTACATGGTTTAATAATTTTTTTAACTTGTAAAGTTATTAATAATTTTTTTTTTGAATTATGTATTAAAAAAAATGTTTTTAATATTTTAATATCTTTATCTTGAATATTTATTTTTAACACCTTTTAAAATCTCATATTATCTGAATTTGCATACAATTATACAAAAACACACACAAATTAATTTGGAGTTTAAATAATAATTGTAATTGCATATTATACGTAAATAATGTTTGCATTCACATATATACTTATATATATATATATATATATACATATCACAGTGACGTTTATCAATATACCTTATATACAATAATAAATCACATAAAATCGTGACAAAAAAATAAAATTGGCATAAAAATACTGAAACAAAAAAAAAAATATGGAAAATTATTAAATTTCATAGTCTATTTACAATTTAATTTACCTTTACCTTATGGCAAAATAGAAATTATATACATATACATACATATGTAAGCATGTATATATAAGGTAGTTTATACGCTTATTCAAAAAATGTTATACTAGAATTGTTGTTTTTATTTTTAATACATTGGATAATCTCTGTGTATGCTCCTCTTAGTGTACAGTACTTACTCATATACTTAGGATAGAAAATCCTTGACCAATATTTTTCCAACTATAGAAATAATTTTTTGTTTTTCTTTATTTTAATTTTTTAATAAATTTGTCTAAGTGCAATAAAATATTATGCAATAACAGAGCCGTTTTGTAAAGTATAATAGAAAAAATTTTGTTATTTTTTAATAATTTGTAAAACACACGTTTTATTTGCATACTATTTTATCTACTTATATAGTTTGTACATATATCACTTAACATATTTAATTTATTTACAAGATAGTTTAAATTTTTAATCTTTTTTTTTATAAGAAGAAAAATAACGAAACAAGTTGATTAATCACTTGCTTATGTAATAATAATGTGATAACTTTAAAGTCATATTTACTTTATGAATTTTACTAATACAACATTATAGTTGCGGAATTAATAAGAATGTGCTTATTACACTACTGCAGAACAGATGGATGACGTAATCAAAGGAACGAGTTAAAGGCAGAAAAATTCATTAAAAAAATTTTTCTCCTCGAACTGGACTCGAACCAGTGACCTACCGCTTTCTAGGCGGACGCTCTACCAACTGAGCTACAGAGGCATGAAGAAATTGCCGACGAAATGTTCTCTACATTGCTTATACTGTAATTCACATGATTACTAAGTATTTGTTTTGTGTACATTGATTGCTACATACAATCTACTATTGAAACACACAATAACAAGAACATATATATTTATAGGATTGTGCCTATTGCACTAATTAAATTATGAATTTTACTAGTACAACATCATAGTTGCGGAATTAATAAGAATGTGCTTATTACACTACTAATACTTATTAAAAAAAAATTTTTTTGAAAACAATAATTTTATGTTTGTTATATACATACGTACATATGTATATATACTTGTGTATGTGTCAAGTATGTATAAAAAAAATTTGATTAGAGTATCAATTTTTTATTATTGCTTAAGCATTAAAATACAAGAGAAATAAGGACAGAGCGGTGCAGTGGTTTCTTAAAGTAAGAATGTAGTAACTGAAAATATTAGGTATATTTTGTAGTGGTAATATTTTGTATGATTCCAAAGGGTCCTGGTAATATGTGGATCAATTTATATACTCTTTGAATAGTGTAAAACCCCTCTCTCATTCCATTCTATCCCATTCTCATTCAATCAAATTTATTTTTGGGAATGATCATTATAATATAATATAATTTTTAAATTATATTTTAAATAATAATACACATATGAGATATGATATATTTATAGTTGTTAATTTATAACACATAATTCTTAAATTTAGTAATTATGTATCTATAAATAACCAAATTTCCTGTTAAAAAAAAAAAAAATTCGCGTAATAAAGGTAGAGGAACTTCGTGCAAATAAGCGTTCGATTTTACAAAACAAAAAAAAATTTATTTACTAAGTATATATTAACAGTGTACAATTAGTATATTATGCCTTCTGTGTACTTTGGTGTAAAAATTGAAAATATTAAATGGGTGTTCCCCTATTTTTAGTATTACTTATAAAGCAAACATACTAATATTATATTTATCTATATATACATACTTATATTATATAGTACAAGTTAGTGTAAACCAGAAGTTACATTAATTAAATCCAAGAAAATTTTGATAGTTATATGATAACAGTGTGATATTGTAAACATGAGCATTATAGTTATAAACTGTTATAAAATATTTGTTGTAACAAAAAAATAATGACCAATTGTGATTACATTGAATTTCAATTATAAATTTTTTTCTCTTATCATGGCACTATTCTTGAATTCTATAATAATGTGATCATTAAGAACATATTCGTTTAAATTGAAATCTGTTTATTAGATTACTTATTTTTTGTATTTGCCATTCAATTAGACAACAGAAATTATATACATAGCATTCCATTGCAGTAATTCCATTTTTGTAATTCAAAAAGATTTTTTTTCAAATGGCAGTGGTAGGAATAAGCAGAAGCTGTTAAAATAATACCAGAAATTTTACAGATGAATTGACAAAAAAAAGAATTTGACAAATTCAGAAAAATAACCTTCAATTTTTGAAGAAATTTTTGCAATTTATTTATTTACTTAATTCAAATTGTCATTTTATCAGTAATATAATTAAAAACCATGTCATCTTTATACGTCACACACAGAGTAGTTTGACTACTTGTATTCTATAGCAACTGTACAGATTTTGTTGTTTAAAAATAATTATTTTCATAGGCTATAATATAAGCTTATTAATTTACTAAGGTACATAATTATAAAATTTAGTTACAAATTTTCATATTATACCAGTTTTTATATTCATATAATATACCTATGTACTTACGCGCAAATGTGCAAAAAAAGGACCAATTTAAGTTAATAAATTGAAATTCATTTTTCATTACATATACATATATACAAATACATCTACATAATATGTTGTAAAAGTACGTAACTATTGTATTTGTATTTTGTAAACAAAACCGTACCCATGCAGAAATGACTGCCCTATATTTATATTTTATTAAATAATACCATGACAGTGCAAAAAATCAAGAAGCAAAAACTAGTGTCATACACATAAGTATAACAGTTAAGCAAACAAAAAATAAAAAAGAAAAAAATTTGGATAAATCAATTTTTGATTGTATCTAGTTTTCGTTGCTATCAATCATTTGCAGTTTTTATGCTATTATATGTATGTATATCAAAAGTTCTGTTTCTATTTTTTTTTATTCTCTTACCCTTTTATTATATTTCTGTCGTCCCCATATTATTATTTCAATATAAAATTTTACTGTTACACTATAACAGATTCGAAATTTCTATTTATTTTGGTACAATAAAAAAATATATAAACTTAATGAAGAGACTTTTTACCTTTTTGCCGAAAAATTTTTTATAAACTTTCTAGCAAATTTTTGCAACGTACATTATAAATACTTCAAGGGGAGGTTTTTGAGCGTTTGTTATTAAAATTTAAAGAAAAATAGACCGGAAAAATAAATTTTGGCAGCAGCTTCAGAAGAAGGGTGCCCTTTTGTCCTGGTTTGTCTTATTTCGATCGGAGCTTATTTTCACAGATCGTGCATAACTCGCTCAACGCATGGTTTATAATTTCACGTACATAACTGTAATAAAAAAAACACATGTGTCAGCCAAAGTAATCTATATAATATGTACCTATAGAACTTCTTAATACACCAGACACCACAAGTTAAATAAATTTAAAATGAAAATGTTGTTTATTGCTTACAGAAGTGCAGTTTATTTATTGATATATGTAGATCATAGTGAAAATAAATGACTGATGGTTGATATAAGTAAATTAATGTTTTCACTTAGATATTGAAAATTGACAAGTCCGAAACGTGGAATTAATTGTAAATGCAACACATTCTTAATTAACATTTGTTATAAATATGTCATAATGATGTACTATGTAAGTATATTCCTTGTTCAAATCTATAGTTGAGTCGATTTGATATTGACAACTGTAACGAATCACACATGGAGTGTCAAAAATGTAACCCTACAATTTATACATGCGTAAATACTTTTTTTCATGAATTATCATTAAATTTTTAGCATATATATATTTGATTTTGCATAAATAGATAATTTATTATGATAATTAAAATTCAACATACTTATATAAAAAACTGAAAACATTATCTACTTATAAAATGTTCTCTTTAAATGCAAAAATGAAATGTATTTATAAAAAAGAAATCTTTGATAAATGATAGTTAAACTGCCATAACATTTAACTGTCAGATTAGGTCACAATAATTTCAGATTAAAAAAAAATATCCACCACACATGCATGATTATATTTTTCGTATTTAAATATCAAATGGGTGGTATAAATGGGAGTTTTAATGATAGTAGAATTGAATTATATAAATTCGACAATACTTAAGGGTGTATGTATATGTAGACTTTATCTATTGTATAATCAATACAATATTATCACTAACAACCACACAACTGCTATTATTTTACTTGCATATTATACTCTTGTGTGTATTTCAAATATAATATAAAATATACAATTTTATGCGTCTATGTTTAAAAAATGAGGAATATTTGAATCTTAAATAAAAAGGGAAAATTGAAAAAAAATTTAATATTTTTATAGCAAATTTTTAAAGTTGTAATGTTTATGAAAAATTTGTGCATGTGTTCTTGTACCAAAACTTTTCTTTATTTCGTAATGAGTGTCTTGTAATAATAATTATGCTAATCACTTTTCGAGTTCTGTATTGTCAACACAAATAACTGTGAATGAAATTAAATTATATATGTATTAGATATATGTAATAAAAATTTAAGTATTTGCATATTTACTGGCACATATCATTATGTAAATCAGATTTTTGAGATGAATATGCAAATTTTGCTCATATATTATTTAGATCCATACGTATATATGTACGTAAGAAATAAAGACAGCTTATATCCTTAGATAGCTGCAATTGTAATTGTAAATAATTTGGGTTTAAATTTTTTTGAGTAATAGTATTATTAAGTATATATATAAATTACTTGTGATGTTCAATTAAATCTAGCTTAAATTTCATTACAATTTCAATACAAAATTAATCCCTCACAATATTCTGTTGAACAATATCAAATTCAACTCTTCTCGTTACCACAATATAAGTAGTGGTTTTATATGGTTTCTTAAGATCTATTGCCTAATCAAGAACGTATAGTTCTATTAGAAAAATGTAAATTTGTGCGTATGGAATGGTGTACCGCCGCTCATCTTATTTACTGGTAATTTGTGATAGGCAAAATAATTAGTATGAGATTATTTTTTCCTCTAACTTAAAATTTTAACCTAAGTTACTCTATACGTACAGCTTTGTACATACATCCATAAGTACGTACTAGGAACAACTAAATCAGCTTCTCATATTTTATATTTCAAAAATTTCAAGTCACCACATTTCCTTTTTTCATATCGAATAATTTTGTTCTCTTTTGTTATAATTTTTAATTGTCTATACTTGTCAACATGTCATCAGTCATCCCACATACATATGCTGTAAAAAGAAACAAAAATTATAAAATTTTAAAATTTTCTGATGACTTTCATTTTAATTAAAATAAGGCCCGCTATACAAACAAATTTTAAAATAAATCTATTTTAATTTCATTAATTCAATCATCGTAATCTTGATGGTTCGTTCCCTCAATTGTGTTCGCCGTTCAACACATTTTTTTTTGTTGTTGTAAAATTCAATCAAAAATTTTAAATTTTCCTTTTCGTATTTCGGTTTTTTTTTCAGTTATATTGGTGGCATTTTAATAAATTGTATTTTTAAGAACGCCTACTGCTAACTTAATCAATGTATGTAAATTTAAGTATAACCCCCTATAATTATTAATATTTCCTTTTGCTCCAAAATCGCGAATTTGTTATGCAAAAATTTGTTAAATTTCATGTCCCTTTCCTTGTTTAATTTAATTTAATAATTAAGGATTTTAGTTTTTTTCTAATACTGCCGTGATATATTGGGGTATTATTTTCTTAAATTATACTTGTATGTATTCTCATTGAATGCATTATATGTGTGTATGTACATTGTATGCAGGATTTTGGTTTCTCATAAAGTTCTTATATAGTATATGCATATATAAACTCATAGCATACATTTGATTTGTCAGCTATCAATTTCCTTAGTTCCAGACTGTATCAATAGTTGCATTTTATGAGAATAGTCCCGTAATATAGAATACTACTGCTAAGCAATTCAATTTCATTCTAATTCAATCAAACCATGAGTCTTATTTGAATCGTTAGATACGTAAGTACTCTTTTAGAAATTTCTCTGAATAGAACATACTACTATTGTATGTACATATTTGTCTTTTCTGCATAGTATATGTATTAACATATATTTTGGAAAACCATTCTGATATTTTAACTTGAAAATTTCAAAAACAAATGTATATTTTTACCCATTTAAGAATGAATTCTCCACTATTAATTGAGGTTATGAATATAAAAACTTTATACTCTCCATTTGACAGAAGATCTTTTGCAGTTCTACCAACAAAAACAGAATACTTTTTCCAGCAAATTACAAAAATGTGTTGCCATTTTTTGTTAGAACCTTTGTTATAAGCGGGCGAATTCAATTTTGTTCTATTTTTTACACGTGGGTTGCGTTCTCTTTAAATCATTTTTTTTATTATTTTATACTCAAGTACTTACTTTTGTAATTTATATTTTAATCTAATATAGCTAAGTAAGTCTGTTATTTTTAACAGTAAGCAACCAATTTTATTAATTTCTTATTTAAAATTCTATACCATAGAAATACGAATTTGTTTTAGTTGTTCCCCAAAATTTTAAAGAAATTTTGTAAGTTTTTTATCTTAATATTCTTTATCTT
Organism: Condylostylus longicornis; assembly: GCF_029603195.1. Lineage (NCBI taxonomy): Eukaryota > Metazoa > Arthropoda > Insecta > Diptera > Dolichopodidae > Condylostylus > Condylostylus longicornis. The sequence continues at coordinate 4,867,787 of NW_026577975.1, read as the reverse complement.
AATAATTTCATATTTTTAATATTGACATATTTATTCCTCGATTATACTATATACATAGTTACATACATATTTATGAATTTCTCTTGAAAAAAGAAAATTTGAACAAAACAAGAAAAAAGGAATTATTTTTTATATTTCTAGTATTTTAATCTTTTCTTCACATTTTGCTTTAAAATTAACATATTTTATATTTACATCCTTATTAACAGATTATTATGTAAAAGAAATTTTTTTTATATTGTATGTATACATATTTAAATACCTATGTATTTCTCTTAAAGAAAATTAAGGATCTATCTTGTAGCTCTATATACATATATAAGTACTCATTTTTACAATTTCATTCAATTTTGCTGTCCTATGTACCTACTTAGTTAGTTGTACTTATATTACATCTGCATATTATGTACTCATTTAATAATGAAAATATGAAGTGAGTTAAGTACATGCATACGTTCAATGTTTAATTTATGAATTTCAAATTAAATATTTAATGTGTTAATATAGTATACAGGTTATGTATATGTACAGGTATAGATAGATATGTAATGTGTAAGGCTTGTGTATTTTTAATGATACATATAATGTTTTGTGTACATGTGCTAGTCTCATATATGTAGATTAAGATGCAATAATTTTTTTTTAAAATGAATAAAAATATAAATTATTTGTATGTTAATACTTCTAGTACTACAGTGTATATTCATACTTATGTAGCCACCTATATGTGTTTTGTGAAGACATAATATACATACATATGTATTTGTTTACGTAACCTCTCTCTATAAAATCCATAAAATGTCAGGTTAATGGCCTGAAAATATGGTGCGTATCAAACAGTTTTTCTTTCATATTTTTTTTCATATTCTTGTAGTTTTTGTTTTTACATAAAACAGAAATAGGTTCCCTGTGTATTATGTACACTTTAACATACATTATAAGTATATATGTATGTATGTAGGGTTATGTATGTCTATAAAATATGAGAAATCTTTTATTATAAAGATATTAAAAAACCAGATGTTTTAATATCTTTATTTTTACTTGGTTATGGATAGTCTTCCAATTTTCATTATTATTATTACATATTTATAATAGTAATATAGCATATATATTTTTTTAAAAGTGCTGTTGTGTAGTAGACCACAATAAGTGAGTGAATAAATGAAGTGTATGTTTGCGCAAACGAAATAAAATTGAAGTCTCAAAAAAGCTTGCAAAGAAAACAAAAAAAAATGATTTAAAGAACGGTTGTTCATTTTTTTTTTTGAATTTTAATTTTTCATTTTCCTCTTATTATTATTTTTCGGTTTTCTTTTACTTTTCTTAAATTTTACTTCTCAAAAAACACCGCATCACATCAGATTCATTTCAAATTCAATTCAAAAACAAACAAACAAACAAAAAATCTACATCAAAAAGATGCGAATTTCAAGTGGTAAAAAAATAAGGCGAAAAAAAAAATAAGTAATGAATTTTTTTTTATATATGAAGAGACTGAATAACTTTTTTTTTCTTTTCTTTCTTGATGCCCCAAATACTTAACCATTATTTTCACACAAATAAAAAAATAATAATATTTTTCATAACTGAACCCATAATTTTTCTGTTAAAAGATTCGGTTGTTAAAATAATTGTTCAAATTACTTATAATGTACTCGTAGATCGCGCTACACAAAATATAAAAGCTAAGAGTGTAGAAAAAAAAGCAGAGAATAAAAGAATAAACGTTTCTTTTAATTATCATTCCAGTTCTTATTTTTACCCAAATTTTTTTTTTTTAATTAAACGAAATGGTCTATACTTTTTCTTTTATTTTCAAAGTTCTTATATACTTTAGTTTTTAAAAATTGAAAACTTGAAAATAAAAGAGAAATAAAAATCTTGAACTTTAAATGAAATTTTCAATATATAATTGAAATGGAAACCTCATGACCCCATAAATATAAACAAATAAAATTTATGGCAATGTGTGTATGTATGTATATTTGTATGTACCTTGGATGTGTTATATATATAAATTAAAAATCATATCAGCTCAAAAATAATTTAAAAGCGAACCTATAAAATCAATTTCCAAAATTTTTAATATAAAATGTTTTTTTTTTTTAAAGCCCTTCAAACAAAATGTTGTGTGAATTATAATCAAACATGTACGTCTTCATACAGATGTGTTGTACATGCAATATAATACTTTTTATATGTATATATTCAAAAATTTGTGAATATAATATTTAGTTTCGATTGCTTATAAATTATATACAAAAATCTTGAATTGTAGCTTTCAAGTACTCGGAATACTTCAAACAAAAATCATAAACAGTCAATGTAAATGAAATTGCTTTCATAATAATTTATATTTTCGAGTATATAAGTACTTAATTTTACATAATTATAGGCTTTTACATAATGCCGGTCTTAAAAACTCTCAACTTATATGTACTTATGCTCAAATTTCATTAAAATACCCAAAAAAATTAGAATTTCTAGTTTTTATGTTATTAATTCATTAATTTCATGATTTTCAAATCAATTTTTAAAAGATATTTTAAACTAGGTCTCTTTAGAAATACATTTATACATTAAAACTTAAATACATTTTATTTGATATACTAGTTCTCAATGAGATTCAACAAAGATCTTATAATAAAGTATTCAAATATTCAAATATGTAATACAAAAAGTACTCATTGTATATTGTTTCGTAATTGAATGTTCAATTGAAATTCAAAGAGGAAGAAGAAGACTCTATAACAATATTTTATAGTTTCCTTTTCTTTTTGTTTTGTTTTCATATATTTAGTCATATTTTAAGTAACACAATGTACAAAATTCAATTGATTATATTAAGTATTTAAATTCAATTCAAAATATAAAATTAAATAAATTTTAATTCTTTATGTGACATTTTTTTTTCTATATTATAAATTTTATGAGTATTTGTGTATATTGACTTTATTCATTTCCTTTTTAATGTTATACTTATTATAGTTTATAAAAAAAATTATAAAAAATTTAGAGACGTTAGTTAAGTACTAAAACATTATAAAGTTAAATTGCTTTGGAATAGGAAATTTTACTTTTGATTTTATAAGATTTAATTATTTTTTAAGAATTTATTATAAACAATAAATTTCCATTCATTTTTTCAAACAATAATTTCTATAATTTAAAATAATAAGAATCGGAACAGAATAATATAAAAGATACATAAACAAATTCTAAACAATTGTCTTGAATAGTCCGAAGCTCTCTAAGTATAACTCAGTGTTTGCCTGAAAAATAAAAACAAAAATATTTTAAAACTGTTAAGAAGTTTAGAGAAAATTTACTAAAAATTACTGTCATAATGCTGCTACACAGGCTACAACATTCTGTATCAAAAGTAATAAATTAAGGATGCACTATAACATTTTCGCAAAACACTGTTTTACATTTTCCAACATTTTGAAATCATTACACTTTAATCTAGAACTCAAAATAACTGCAAATTGGGAAAGAGAGTGAAATATTTCGAGAGGAAAGAGAACGGGAAATGAAGTTTCAACTTCAAACATTGTTCATACATTTTGTTTGATGAGGTTTGAATAAAATCAAAAAGATCCATGAATGTTTTCGCTTTAAATTTAAATCAAATCAAAATTTCATTCTAAACAAAACCCATGAAAAATGTTTGTTGTGTGCCTAAAAAGAAACCCATAAATTTTTCAATATGTTGAATAGTGTAGAAGGACCTTATATCAAATTATATCCATCTTTTATTTCAGTTCCTGTCTTAATGAATAAATTACATTACAAGTTGATTCGATTTTCTCCCCTCTTATTACTTTGTTTTTTTTTTGTCTAAATCTCACTGAACTATATTTCATTTTCATTACCACTCGGTTGATTGGTAGATTTTCATACTTTACTTATGGATTTTTTATGCAATAAATTTTTACAATATTTGTGCACATAATAAAAGTATGGCTGCTTGTTGATATTTGCCTTTTTGTTATAGTTAAAACACGTTGTATCCTGTAACCTTGTAAAATTTTTGGTTTTTTTCTCGAAAAATCATTGTTTTTCTCTTCTTTTTTTTTCTATATTTTTTTTGATATTGCCGTTCAATGCATCATGCAATTTTTTTTTTAATGATTTACTTACTTTATTCAAGTTCTTTTATTTAAAAGCCGCTATACAATATATTAGCCTTAAAAATAAATAAGAAAAGAGGAAAAAAAAATTAGCAGATAAAAATCCTGCTGTTTTTATGCTTTTAACATGAAAACCATTTGGAATATCTACATGGCAACATTTATTGTCTGGCTATATTTTTACAGAAAATTGTACGCATAAACGTATTCAGAGGGTACATAGAGATTTCTTCAGTGCTTTTATATATAAATTGGACATGCACTTTTATTATGTACGTACATTGAATCAACCTAGCAGAAAGAAAACACAATAAATCAAAATAAATTAATTGAAAGACTCCTTCTAACTGAGAAGTCGGATAAATTTTCTCGGATGTACATTTTGTAGTCGGTCATTAACTAAGAAGTTTCTTTCAACTTATTTTTAAAGAAACTTCTTAGTTAATAACCGACTTTAAATTTAGCTTATTTTGATATTTTGAGTATTATCGCAAATATGCTAAAATGTTTAAATATGTTTTTTCTACCTTTTTCAAAAATTAATAAAATTTTCTCTGAGAGAGATAAGAGAAATCAAATTTGAAAGTAGACGCTTATGTCAAAATATTCTTAATATCATAATCGAAAAAGTAAAACCAAATTCAAAATTTTCACATATCATGTGATATTATTCCGAATATGTGTACGTATACTTAAATATGCATACGTACATATGTGACATACTAATGAGTATTCACAAAAAACCAAAGACAGAAAAAAAAATAACAAAAATATTGAACTTCCTTTAATTATAAAACGTGAATTTCTCATAATACTTATTCAAAAATTGCGCAAAAATATTATTTAATGATTAAGATGACGCGCGGGGTATCTGTTCGGCTTATTTCTTTTATTATTTCAATTCAATAAACACAACATACGAGTATTATCTTAAAAAACAGCATTGTTGGAATAAATGAAAAATCCCGAAAAAATAAAATTAAAAATAATTTTAAAAAAGAGAAAACAAAAACAAAATTAATTAATTTTTAAGTTTTTAATTGAAATTTTTAGAACAAAAAATGATTAAGGTAATTATGACGTACTAATTGTGATTTTAAGTTTTGAACAAATTTTTGTGTGAGTTGTTCTCTAAAACAAGTACATACAGTGCAATATAAATCCCTTGTGTCAATTTAATAATCAAATTTAATACATTTGGGATAAACTGTTCCCTCTATTTCTGTCTCTGTCGAATCTCTCGAAATTTTTCGAAATTTAAATTATTTTGATTTCGAACTTAGAAGTACTTTGGAATTTTTTTTTTTGCAAAATTTCGAAATTTTCGAAGTTCGAATTTTTTTTTCGAAATCAAAAAAATTCGAATTTTAAATAAAAATTATTGAATTTTTTATATATTTCTTTTTTTAAATTTGATTATTCGAATATTGGTACTTATTCGAAATTAATTACCAATTTTTATTAAGTAATTTGGTTTTATAAGTCGATTTTTTATGAACATTGTACCAAAAATTATTACCACACAAAATGTATCATGTACATACATATACATGTGAATTATAACCGGTTTTTTATACAACATATAAATATTTCTTTGTTATATTGTTAAACTACCTTCAATTACTCAATCTAAATTTATTTGGGAAACCGTATCTTGTTCTATCAGTATAATTCTTATTCTCAATTACTACACTTATTTATTCATAATTTTATAAAATATCTATTGTTATACAAGAATTGAAATAAAGGGATTTGCATAAATATTCTTACAAGAAAAAAATTATCTTGATCACTTAAAAAATATTTTTAAGTAGGTGAAGCTTAAAATTTAATAATTTTTTTTTATTCTTTCAAAAACAATAAGTAGATAGTATCTATTAACAAACATGAACACTGAACTGCATAATTTGACAAAAATTTTTCAAAAATTAGTTTAAGATAGTAGCTTTAAACAATTTGTTTCATAATATTAATTAAGTATGTACTTAATTAATTGAAGGAAGGTTCCTCTGATTATTTTCTTTTGTATTGGATTGTTGTTGAGTAAAAATTTGTGCTATTGAAGAGTAGAAGTAAAAGTATCTTCTGCAAGCATGTGCCTACATACAAATGTCATTTAATATATATGAGTACAAAGCTCTCAATTACATACCTTTATGATTTTTAACAAATTCTTAATTGATTACTTGAATGTAATTGAATGTGGCAGCACATGTATAAACATCAATATTTATTTAAGGTTACAAATAAAATTTCATGGAATATAACAAAGCATATACGTATGTTATGAGTTTATAACGCAAAACATAAGCGTCCACGTAGTATAAACGTGGTAGCATGTTTATTTGGGTGCAGCACTTATTTTACTGGTTGTGTTATTTGACCATAAAATTTGACAAAACATTTTTTAAAAAATACTTAATTACATACCTTGTCAAGTACTTATTTTTTTTTTTAATTAAATATACGCACGATTAATTTACGTTTAACAAATTATCAATTTTTTTTTTCCCTTTTTAAAAAATTTTTTATATTTTTTTTTTTGGAAAATTTGAAATAAATAAAATTTTTTGATTACATTTAAGTAACATGACATTTTATTTTTGCTAGTTAAATTCGATTACACAGGTGATGTGAAAACAAGAAAAAAAAAAAATAAAAAATAACAACAAACTTTTTTTTTTTTTTCCATTTTTTCACAATTTTTCACCTGATTAAATTGCAATTTTCATATAAATAATTAACCTACTCTTATATATAGGTATATAGGAGCTATGAATAAGATTATTGTATAATTTTTATTGTGAAAGTGAATAATTAATGTGCAATAAATAAAGCAAAAATTTAAGAAAAAAATAAAATGAATAAAGTATTAAAATTGATTTATACCAAATGAACCTCGTAAATAAATGTTAATTTCTGCGAGAATGTGTTAAAAAACAATTTATTATTTTATCTTTTATACTTAAGTATTAATTTTTATTTAAAATATTTTCTCAGCTAGGTGCAAATATTAACACTTACATTTATATTTAGCAGCTACAATGATTTTTTAATTATTGCTTTTTAGAAAGTATCTAAAACAGAAAAGTGATTTATTACAATTTTTCAAATTAATTTGAAATAACTTTCAATGTATAACAATTAAATTCAATTTTGTTATTTTAAAATTATACTTACAATTGCCTATAAAAGCTCGACAACATCGAAAAAGTCTCGCCTGAACAGTCTGCACTTTGTAACAACCAGAGCAAAATAGTCACACAGAATATGTATGGCCGTCTCTTCACCGCCTCTGCAGAGTCTACGCAAAAGCGATTCGGATTTATCCAATTTGTGCAAGTCGTATTTCACCGGACAATGTCTAGTGAAATAACTAGTGGAAGGGCAGCTTTGTATTATGACGTTCCATAATAGCCTCCCAGCTTAGATTCGATTCCTCCTAAAGCAAAACGCAAAGTTTGACATTAACGGCAGACATTGAAAATTCACAAAAGGGGACGGGCCGAACGAAAGTGCCTCAGATCCTTTCCGCAACAACTCATTACCCATTATCATATACATAAAATAGGTAGTATTGCAATCTGGTGGTATTGCAAACTAATTTTTTGGGTCATTTGCATTGAAGCATTCAATTCGAATTTTAAGCGTCACATGTAATATGATTACCACTCCCTTTTGTTATCACTATGGGCTTAATGGTTATTTATGTTTATTTTTGTAAACTATACCTTTTTGTAAGCAACAACTCTTATCGTTACAAGACTATTAGCGGTATAAGGTCATTATGACTATTACTTTATAGTCGAAGTTAATAAATTTCTTTAAATTTTCTTGTAACAGTTATTTATAAAATTTAACAAAACATTTATGAAATTGTGTCAGAACGTAGTTGAATTTCAAAAATTTTGGAGAATAATTTGAATTTTTTCAATATCTGATAAACTTTTGTCCTTTATTATAAAATTAATTTTCAATTATCTTAGCGAAAATCTTAGCGGAATTGGAATCAATGACATTAATCAAATATCAGAATTATTTCTATTCAATAAAATCGTTCTAGATGGCATTTTTCCAATCCTTATAAATATAATAAAAATATTCTATAAAGAATCAAATTTAGAAAATTTTAATTATTATGTACTTAATTAATATAAGAAAACCCAATTCAAATCTTAAAATTATATTTCATAAAAAATTCTTAAATCTGCACCTCAAAATAAATCTTATCAAACCAAACCTTTCCCACTTATCTAAAAAAAATCGAAAGAAGATTATTAGCAGACTTTTTTTCGAATGACTTTGAGTGAGGTTAATTTATTTAAATTTATTAATAATGTCAAATAAGTACACGCCAAATCTCAGATACGTACTTATGCAAAAACAACAAAAAAATTTTTTTTCATCATTACCGAATTCAATTTTCTGAATGAAACAAAATATTTAAATACTTATAATTTGATTTTTTGTTTTTGTAATTAAATTATAACTAAAAAACAGAAACTAAAAATTCATTCATTAACGTTGTTCGTTATAAAAAATCTCTCATATTAAGTACTTAAAGTTTATTTTTTTTTGATCTTTTTGTTTTTAGTTAAGTTTTTCGCTTGGTTTTTGTTTTCAGCTAGTTGACATGTAACACACCTGCAAAATATAGAATATACAAATTAACTTTAAAAACCAATAGTTTTGTAAAGTAGCACATTTCCATGCGAAAGCATGTATAACTTAAGAGGAAACCTATATTAAAAATTTAGGCCAAAAAAGAATGGTTAAAAATAATAGTAAATTTTATCGGCCATTTTGTAATTGTAATATTTATTTATACTATTTTGTTTGTACAAGAAGAAAATTATTAATTTTCCGCTTTTGCGGCATTTAAATATTGTTTGCGGTTTCTATTCAACAAATTTAAAAAAAAAAATGGTATTTTTAGGATTTTTAGGGGCAATAACCTATAAATGAAAAGATAGGGGGTGAGAAGGGGATGGAGAGAGGTGGATTAAGTTCCTTTTTCTTCAAGATATATTTCCTTTCACAATAAGATTCAATTGTGTATAAAATTTCAAATTTTATATAAAATGTGGTAGAAGTTATGTGAATGGGTTTACAACCATACAAATTAAAATTAATAAGCACATTTTTTCTCCAAATTTTGTTAAAAACATACTAAAACTTATAATATATTTTTTTCGAGTCAAATAATAAACAATTGATGTACCTTTTTAATTAGGGTTGGGTTATATAAGTTTTAGTTATTATTATTTATTTTCATATTATTATTATTTTGTTTTTTTTCCAATAGGTGAGGTTATGCATAAAATATAGTGTTCGCACATACATATACACTTATATACACTGTTTCGTCTAATACGGTTGTAATATTGATATAGTTACGTTAAGAGTATTAATTTTGATTAAGTATTTTACTTTTTGTTTTGTAATCATTTTATTATATTGTTACGTTATAAAATATGAGTACTTTATAATTAGTTATACTTACGAGTATGTAGGTATATAACATTATATTTTGTTTTTTTTTTTTTTGCGGTCAATAATAATAATGAAATCGGAAATGGTTACAAATATATTTGTTATTATTATTATTATTTTTTTTAAATAAATGTAGAAAAAAAAAAATAATATTGTTATATAGCTTTTCATAAAATATTGATGGGTAATTAATAATTCAAGGCTAAAACCGGCTAAATTACTTAAAACATATCAAGTTCACAATATTATTAATATTTTTTAATATTAAATTTATTAAATTATTTCTATATTGTATATATAGTTATATATTTTATTCATTATAAGAATTGGAACGCGTTTTATGTGTTATTTAATCTTTTTAAAAAAAAATTGAAGAAAAAGATATTTTTTTTGGCTTACAAGCTGACGGAACAAATTCATTTTTTTTTTTGTCGATTTCTTTGATTATAAAAATGAAAAATAATATTTGTTCGGTTTTGATATTTCTTTTATAAATGACATTTTCGATTTTGATTTTAATATACAGGCATTTTACAGTACACGTAAACACTTTTTTTTTGTTATTTTCTTAAAATAAATGAATAAATACCTTGAATCAGAAATACCAAAATATTTTTTTTACAATTCAATTCAATTTATCAGACTAATTTTGTCACATTTTCTGACATCCAAATTGACGAATTAAAATTTATATAATTAAAATTTTAAATTGATTTTTTTTTGTAATTTGATTTTCTATATTGCATATTTTATTTCTTAATATACAAGTAATTTGTAATTTATTGTGAATGTAATATTAATTTAATATTTATTATTGTAATTTATATAGAGCTTAAAATAGACAAAATGGAATTAAAGAAAAAAAAAAATTAAAATTTTTTAATTTTTTTTTTATTTTGAAATCATATTAAATTTAAAATATTTTACATGCTTTGAATTTACAATGTCATCTATTGTGAATTTATTTATGTGCATAAAATAAATTTTAATTAAATTTAATTGAAAATTAAGTCAAATTTATGTTTGGTAATTTTGAATGTTGAAACACGTGTGTGTTTGATGGTCAAAAATGTTATTCTCTAGAATAATTTTCAGGATTTTATTAAAATTTTCTTATGATTTTTTTGAAGAATTACAAAAATTTACTGAATTTACTGGTCATTGTTCTTCTCTTCTACTCATTATAATAGGTGAGAACGTATTAAAAATTGTCGTTGTCTGCTCAATCAATTAAAATATAACACGTCTTTCAATACAAAGTTTTAAGGTAATTTATTTCAGAATAGTATGGTTACTGATTATGTAGAACAAACTGGTCTTCATTCGTTTGAGTAAAATCGGAAACAAAATTAAAACAACAAACAAACTAATTAAGTACTCTTGGAAAGAACAAACTGGTTAGTACACCCATTATATATTTTATGTAAAGAAAAAAAATTATTTATAATTTTTGATAATTACACATTTATAAACTTTTGATTTACATATACAATTGTAAAATTTTATTCAATTAATTTGAGAATTATTAAGAAATTAATTATAGAAATGAATTATTAGTTTTTTTTTCAATCTTATTTAATTTTCTCTAATAACTAGTTTTTAAGAATAATATTTTCACTTAGCACATTTATAATACAAGTTTAAATTTCCATTCTCGTATAATTTTAACTAAATATGCCATAAAAATACTCAATTGCAAAAAAAATTCGCATTCTCTTGTTAAATATTTAATAAAAATTTTATTCGTCATCATGATTATCATCATTCTTAATATCTATTTATATAATCATTATCTATCATGATACCTCAGGTGACAGAAATCGATTTTAAAACTTGAAGTACAATCTAAGAATGGAATTTATTGCATATATGTTTTTGTGTATGTGTGTGTATTTAAAATATATGCACGTATTTTTAATTTAAAATTTATTATAATTAATATTATTTTATAAAACTAGAAATTTATACAATATTTTTTAACCCTTTTCCGGCGACTAACTTGAAATATTCTGCCTATTAGAAAATATTTTTTATATTTATACTTTTCTCAAACAATTTAATAAATATAAGTACCGAGTTTTTTTTAATTTTATAAAAATTCTAAAATTTTTAAGGTGAAAGGGTTAATGTAACAATTTTGTAATAGAACAAAAATAATTGAAATTTAATTAATTTATTCAATTTTATTATTTATTATTTTATACTTTATTAATTTATTCGTAATTTCTAAATATGTATGTGTTGCTATGTGCATATTAATTTTGCGACGTTTTGCAAATTTCATGCACTTATACAAACAAGTACTCAAATACCGTATACTCATAAATTACTTATTGAAAATTTTTTAAGGTAAAGTAACTAAGTATCTAAAATAGATTATAAACCATTAAGTATAGAAATCATTTATGTCAACTATAGAACTTTTTATAAAATTAAATATTCAATAAAGTTATCCAGGAAATTTTGAATTTTTTTTTTGTTTTTAATTTCATAATAATTTAAATTTAAAAATAGAGTTACGAACCAAAATAAAATAACCTGGTAACCGAAAAAGAAAATAATAAAATTTGTAATAAAATCAATTATACTTAAATATTGAAACTCGAATACAAAATAAGTAAGAGGGGAAAAAAAAAGACAGACATTAACTGGTATAGTTGAAGTTTATCTTAACCAATTACTGTCGACGTCAAAAAGAAATCAATTATCCGTGACGCGGTCTTTATTTCATTCCATGTTCAATTTTTGTTTTTTTTTTTTGATTTTTTGATTCAAAATTTCAAGCTGTGAATCAATGAATTTCAATAAATTGTTATATACTTGCTTTAAATTAAAAATGCTCTAAATTTAAAAAAGAAAAAATAATTAATTTTAAAATAAAATTACATATTGTGAATTGGCACGATAATACTAGCAAGTTTACTTTTTAAAAATTTGAACTATAATCATTTTGTTTGATCAAATAAATTTTGTTAGTTCAAATGGTTGTTTAGAAAAAATTTATGTATTCAGCATTTTTTGTTGTTATTCAATAATTATGCATTAACAGGGTTGGTTTCTAAAAATTAATTTTTTTTTTTATCAGAAGGCATAATTTTTATGCTGGAAAAAAAAAACAGAATGAAAGTTTGTGGGTATAAAATGAAACTGCCAAAGGCGCCTTATCACAAAATCGAAATATTACGATGAATATTTAAAATCTTCGTATGTTTATTTTTAACCGAGCAAAATTAGGTTCAGATCAAATAACTGGGGTGATTGATAAAAATTGAAAATACTTCCCCCTAAAAATTTTTATCAAATTATTCGAAAATTTGATCAAGTTATACAAAAGAAATTAGAAATCAATTTTAATAAATGACTCTCTAAAGCCAAACCCAAGCAAAAAATATAATTTTTGAATAAATCATCTTGCTTCATCTTGCTTCTGCAATTAGAGTTTTCAAATATTTTCCGAAAAAAAATTTCAAATTCTTAATTTATTTGAAATTTCTCATTTTAACTCGTGATTTTATTTTTTGTTAAATTCTCATAGAAATATTGATCTCATTCTGAATAAAATATTTAAATTAATACGAGTATCACATTTTAACATATAGATTAGTAAATTGAAATCACATGAACAAAGAATGTTAAATCTAATCAATATAAATTGAATTGTGTAAGTAATTACATATCTAATCTAGAATTCTAATTTTATTAAAAAAATAGAATTTTAATACCTAAATGTTAAGGAATTTCAATCACAAATTCAAGTTATTTCAAGAATTTTATTACATACAAATAAAGAAATTCATGACTAGAAAATAAAGCTTTTGAACTAGGTATAACAATTATAAATCGAAAGTATTGCTGAGAGTCTCTCCATAAATTTATTCATTGCCAGTGTAAGGTTTTCAATTCAAATGCATTATACATATATTACTCATTCTTATATTAAATAAAGATCAATGAAGCATTTTGAATTAATTAAATTGATTTTTTAAAATGTGTATAACACATTTAATTTTCCTTCCTGCAAAGAAAAATTTCAAATAAAAAAAAAATTAATAATTAAATTAAATCACCTTGTATTTATTTGTTATTCTTATTACTTTGTGTTTGTTTTATTTTCTTCATTTAAATTAAATTTGATTTGTTACTTCCACTTTTTTTTTCTTCCACTAAATACAATTTTTGTATATGAGTTACTACTTTTGAAATTGCTACCATTTCATTTTTATAGTTTTCTTAAACATATTGTTACGCTTATTGTGAATTTGTTTTGATTAATAAATTCAGAATCGCCCACTGGTCAAAAAAAATAAAAAAAAAATAAAATTGTATACTCGTGCATGTATATAATGTATAAGAGTATGTTTTCGAACAGTTATTTTTGCTGATATTTATATAAAACACATGAATAAGAACGAAAAATATTTTTTTATTAAAATGAAAAATTGCATTTTTAAGACCGTATACAGCTGCAATTGCTTAGCTCAGTATAACAGCTACTTGTGTTAACTAAATTTATATAAAATTCTTTGATTTATTGCAAATTTACAATGAAATATTTTTATATAAATTTTTTTTTGGTTTTTTTTTTTGTTTGATGTTTTCATTGTTATTTCTTTTGTAATTTTAAGTGTAACAAAAATGCATGTAATTTTTTTTTTTGAATTAAGTAATAAATTCTCAATGAAAATATTAAATAAAAATAAAATTATAGGTAACAATAAAAAAAATCAAAATTATTAATTGTATTTTGTCATGTTGGTAACACTATATTCTTTTATAAAAATAAAATGAATGAAAAATTAATTAAATATGAAAAGAAAATTTTATTATTGTTATACTCGTATATTTGAAAAAGAGACAATTATGAATGAAAATAAGAGAATTCCAAATTGATGGAGAGAGAGAGAGAGAGAGCAAAAATTTTAAAATTAAATAAACAAAGGAATAGGATATACGTTACATTTGACAACTTCAAATGACAATCAACCATCTGACGATTCTGTCATTAATGTCATTTAAATCATATAACAGTTATATTTAAAACTACTCGTCCTTCATTAGTATAGGTAGTGAGATTTGACTAAACTTTACATTTTCTTTGCATGATCGTCATTATGGCTCTTTCATAGAAAACTTGGCTATAGAACTTACTTAGGTTATTTTATATCTTTGCCCTCAATAAACTTACGAATTGTTCTCATTCTGAATTTTGACAATGTTTTCAATGATATTCAATTATAAGGAAGTAATTAAGGTTCGGAACTATTTTACATACTTAATTAAAATTAAAAATTAAATTCAATCAAAACCATTTAAAGATGTGTAATTTTCGACTAAAACTAAATTTTAATACTCGTATAACAAATATTATAATTTTTAATAAGAAAGAGAAAAATTTACATCTCTATGACACAATGTATAGTGGTAATAAAATTCAATACATTTTTTAACTCAAGACTTGTATATGTATTAGAGGGAGGGTTAATTATAAAATGACATGCATTAATGTACAGTAAAATTGTAAGCAATGTTCATATATCTTAAATATCGTTAAAAAATACGAATCGTTCAACTAATTTCAAATTAAAATACAAAAATGCATTTGAATTTTTTGAAGAGCTTAATTAATTTTTTTTTTATTATACTACTTATACAACTTGAATAAAATTTTTAAATTAAAAGTTTTCCTTTTCTATACTTTTTATAGTTTTTGAATAGTTAATTAGAAAATTATTATTTTTTTGTTTTTAAATTAAAACTTGAAAAATAATCTGCTTATACTTTTAAATTATGACAGATGGTGTTAAATTGACAGTAAAAACAAGTTTAAAATTTCCATACTTTAAATATTAAGCTTTAAAAATTGTTGATTTTACGTAAAGGTTAAAAAACTTTCAATGTAATATTTTCACTTCAAAAACAAAGGAAAAAAAAATATTTTAATTTTTCTCAAATTTATGCAAAACATTAGTTATTTATTACTCATCAGGGAAATAAGAAAAAAAAATTTTTTTTATTATTTAAATGTAGGAAAAAGTATGAAAAGCATAAAAGCATAATGTCAAAACGGAAATAGAAGGAGAGGCGAATTATGCATACAACTACACCTAAACATACTCTCAATATCTATTCATTTTCCCTAAGAAGTTTCTCTGTGCAATTGTAAAATTCATCATCAGACAAATAAATTAGTTTTTATTTTATATTATTTTTTGCCTCCAAAACATATAAAAGGGTGTGGGTTATAAATTTAATTGAAATTGACAGATATTGAGAAAATTATATAGAGGAAGTAAAATTTTATATAAGTAGTAAAAAAAAAATTCTCTTTTCTTCTCTACTCTTCTGTCTTACACGTTTTGTCTTTCATTATTCCCAATTAGTTCAAGAAAACTACAATATAAAAAGACGAAAAACAAGAAAGTATGCAATTTAATATTATTAAATAAAAATTAAATAAATCTCTTCGTTCTTAAGTATGTATACAAGTTTTTCAATTCTCCTAAAAGGAAATAAGAATTGCAATAAGACTAAAAAAACAAATTTATAAAACTGGAAATACATATATTTACAGACATACTTGAAAAGACGTAGCAGAAAAGCAGTAAACTTTACCAATTATAACCATATACGTCTAGTCTACACAACGTAAAATGTAGGGTAATTAAATCAAATATAGTGTAAACAAACAAATGGTTCATTTTAGATATGTGTACATTTGATTATATTCCCAACTATTTGCTGATAACTATACTTCTACTCTATTCTATCTTTAAATATTAGCAATTCATCTGAAATTTTTAAACTCTTAACGTTGACACATTGATACTTCGAATATTGGTGTATTTAACTGCTTTTTTTAAAACAATAATTTCGGTATTTCAATTAGTAAAGACGCTAACACTTTAGCTCGTCATTGATTCATTTTCAATAGTATTTCCTTAAGATCTAAGAAAATTTGAACCTTGAATTCGAAATTCAATAAAAATAAGAAAATGTTCCTAGAAATGCTTTTATGTGGAAATTGTCTTACATTAATTTCCAATAAAAGTCATTAAATGGTAAGAAACAAGTAATTTTACCTTATTAATTTTGTTTTTTTTATTTACTACTCATTCATGACTTAATAAGAAAATTAAAGAACATTTTTTGTACACATGAGAAGTTAGGAGAATTATTTTACTTTAAGAAGAAAAAAATTTAAGAGAAAATTGTTGCATATTTCATGTCATTTCATTCTATTCCATTTAAATTTAATATTGTTGTTTCTTTTACTGTCAAATATGTATATATGTACATATTATATAATGGGTATATTAAATACGAATTGTAATGAATGACGACGAAGACGGTTATGACAACAGCAAACAAACTGTTGTATCAACAGTAACGACAAAAATATAACGGCGGTTTTAATATAATAAATAGAAACCAAGGTATAGGCACAGACAAAATACATGCATACATACATATGTATGTATATATATGCAATATAAAGTAAGTGAAGTTTGGATGTATGTATGTATATAGGAAAAATGTTTTTCATTGTTACTGTATACTGGGTATTTGTTATAATATTTTCATATATTTGTGTATTTAGTATGCCATTTAATATTGCTGCTAGTGCTATGCAACAAACATTTTGTAATTTTTCTTCTACTTTTCTTTCTAATATTGTATATTATTTTATTATTATTAGTAATTTTTTAAATGTAGGCGAAAGAGGAAATTGATGATTTCTTTGTTTTTGATTTTCGTACATAATGTAAATTTAATGTAAATTTTATATTAAATTAATATTTATGTTATAAATATTGTACATTTCTATAATGAATTTTTAAGAATAATATTTAAGTAATATAAATATAGTAATAATGATAAAATAATAATAAAAGTAATAGTTGGTAGTAATAGTAATAACGATCAGCAGTTCTGATCAGTTCCTTCCATCTCAAATTTTCTTTTTAAATAATTTTTATGTTCTTGAATGCTTAATGGAAGCCACTCTGTTTGTACCCACTCTATTTAATTAATATTAGTTTAATTTCTCTGAAATTTGAGTGCCGCTGCAAGCATATTTATTTATTCTGTTTTATAAATACATATACTCGTACCTACGTGGTTTTATTGTTTTATGTAAGTAAATAGAGCTAGTATACATAATATGTATATAGAAAATAGCTTAGAAGAAAAATATTATAGGTACAAAAATTATAATGTAAAATTATAGGATTATTGCAACAGATATTTGATGACGTGCTTTTAAAATAGTGGCGAAAAAAATCATATGTATCACATGCATATACATATATGTATGTATACTTATGTATATGTATATACATATATGAAAATTGCGTATAGAAATATCATTTAATTCTAAGTTCTTATGGAGAAAAACAATTGCAAAATAATTACAATTATATGGAGAACAATAAAATAATAATCACCTGATCAACGGCGGTATGATGGTGTGTGTATGAAATGCCGTAAATAAATGATCAATAAAAATTTACAATATAAGTGTTCATACACAATATGTTGGTTTGTATACATTGCATACAATTGTACTGTAGTTATCTGTAAGTATACATACTGCTTGATTATATAATTATAGATGATCATTAAATTTATACATATACATATGTGTATGATTTGTAATAAAAAAAATAGTGTGGGACTTGTTAACATGCGGTTAATTTTGTATATTCTAGAATCTAAATTTTCATGCTCGTTTTAAAACAAATAATCCATATAAGTATATATTACATATCTGTACATACTTATATTTAATATCTTTATTACTATTTATGGTATTTTAATAACACATTTTTATTTCATTGAAATGTCTAAATTTATATAAATAATAAAATTTTATATTATAATTAAATATGAATTTCCTATTTATAATTGGTTTTTCTGTGAAAATTACTGGTTTAATTAAATAAATTTAAATAAAAATATGCGTTTTTAAATAAAAATATGTAAAGCTAATTATTCTTAAATTATATTGAATGTGAATAATGTTTGTAAAATATTGTGGTTGTCAAACCTGACATTATTGAATATTCTCGAAAAAAAAAAACTGACGATCTGATATAGTTTTACGTCAAAATTTAATAGTTCTGCTACGAAACAAAAGTCAGCTGATCAGGGATTTCAAATTCTCACAAAAAAAATAATTGTCGCCATTTTTCTTTAAAGAAATCTGACAGTAAATTTCATTAGAACGTCAGTCAAAATCTGATGTCAAACACTGTTGTCGTATATAATATTGTCTTTTATTTTTTAATTCAAATAAATAATTTGCTTAATTATTTAAAAAAATTGGAATAGCACTACATTTATTTATGTATACAATATACATAAACTCTTTTTCTCTAATTTTTGAAATTAATTATAAATAAATTAAATAAAAATTGAATATTTTCTAATTTTATATTTTATTTTTAACTAAGTATTATTTTCTAATTATTCCAAACTCATTAAAATTATTTTCATTTCAAGTATCATTGAAAAAGTTTTCTTTTTAATTATGACAACAAATAAATTTTAAATGCATAAAATTTTAAAAAGTTTAGAAAACTTCATAATAATAAATGAAACACGTCAATTACCTTATATTGCTAAGAGATTTTAATAAAATTGTACAGATACTTAAAAATAAAGAAATTTTTGAAAGATAAAAATTTTTTTTAATAAGTCTGTTGCATTTCAATGGCTAGTTTCTCTTTACTCATATGAAGATAAATAAATGATTTCTATTTAAATTTAAATCTATTTAATTTCATTTTGATTCTTATATGATAATTATAATGAAATGAGTGAGTGTACAGTAAAAGAATATTATAAATTTCTCAACTCATTTAGAATGTAATTTAAATGTCATGCTATTTATTAAATATTAATAATTTATTTATTGCATTAAAATAAATGATATATGAATTTTGACATTTTTTATATTAAATCTTTATTCGTCGAGCTTTCATTATAATTCTCATATTTTGACACTATTATCTTCTTGCTGTCATTATAATTGTCATATTTTGATCATTGTCAACTCAATTGTGCTCAATTTTGCTAAGTAACTGGCAATAACGGTATTCTACTTTAAAATAATAATAACTTCTCAATAAAATGAAGAAAATTGCAAGTTTCAAGCAAAATATACAATTCCCGACTTTTTTACTCGTAATTATAAAATATAAGTTGGCATCCTTATACCGAAATGAATAATTATATTATTTTGAATTCTTTTACATACATTTCTTACTTGGAATGTAATTTAATAATTTTCATCTTAATTCAAAAAAAAATGTTTTTTTTTTTTCATTTAATCTTTTCGAATTCTCAGTATACAAACATACAATAAAAGAGCATTTAAGAACAGAAATACTCATATTTTTTATGGATGCTCTTCTTTTTATCAGATGCTGTGATAATGTGGTGTTTTTTTTTTTGGTAATCAAATAAAATATCTATAAAAAAAAATTTGAGAAAAAGAGCGCAATCATACAACCATAAAAAAATCAAGTATAACAATAAAAAAAAGTTAAAAAAAAAATTATTTTTTTTAGGTACTAAAAGTTATATAACAATAAAAATAAGAAAATGCTTCCACTTGCATTATACCAAGAAGACGACCCGCCGTCTTTCATAATAAAAAAAAACACAAAACCAGTGACAAATTGTAAGTTGCATACGTGTGAATGTGCACATAACCATATATGCATTGGTGCAGTAAAATGCACTGGCATTTTGTTATACAAAAAATATATAATTTAATATTAGAGAACTGTGGAGTAAATGAACTTTAAAATGTCATCAGATTTTTTGAGACATTTTGAGTTTTTTTGGTTTTTTTTTTGTCAAAAAGATTTTGTGTTTTTTTTTTCGGAAACATTCCAATAAAATATTTAAATGTACCGTGAATTTTAATGTGTATGACAATGTGTAGCAGCACATATAATGTAAATATTCTTATAATTCGAATCTATGCATACGTGATGCATATGTGTGTGTATGTTATATGGTTCAATTTTGTATTTATTGTCTTTATTATGAGTGTTATTTTGTTACCATTATAATTTAGATTATTTTTTCTTTTTGTTATAAAAATGGTGATGAGATTTCAAGTAGAGAACAAGAATTTTTAACTATTATAGAGTTTAGTTTGCATTTTTTGTTATATAATTAAATACAATATGGAATAATGACAGACAAAAATTTGTTATACTGTTATACTAGGTACTACGTTTTAATGTGTGACTGGTATATTTTTGAATTAGATTTTGAAAAATTGAAAATATAATGAGGAAAAGTCTAGAATTTGATCAATAATAAATTTTTATTAAAAATAAATAAGAGTCCTAAGAAATATATATATATAGACTCAAAATGTATTTTAAATATACAAGTCACGTGCAATTCAAATTCATATTCCTTAGACGATTTTTTAAAATGAAATTTTTTCATATTTTCCTTGCATTCAATATTGAATATTGTCTTATAGGCATAACAACAGTTTGCGCACCCCTCATATTCCATTTATCGTAGACAAAAACAGAACAGAAATGCATTACATTAAAATTTGTTGCGTTGGTTTTCATTCAGTTTTTTTGTTTTGTTATATGAATGTTTGTATACGAGTATGTGTTTGGTTTGTTGTTATTTTAGTAAATTATGTACTTACATATATATTGTATTTTATAGAAAATTGTCATTTGATTTAAATTTGATTTTTATATTCATAGACTCATATGAAAGTTTTTAAATACAAAAACCATTTGTGTAAAATATTGTGTAACTACACATAAGTCTACATGCAACCAAACATATAATTACATACTTACATACATTTTTAAATTAATGAAATTTTAAATTTAAGTAAAATCAGACACAATGTCCCATACACAAGAAGAACATTCTGGTAATAACTTTATGTTTAATACAATATGTTACGGTATAGTTGCCTAATAATATTAAACTATACAAATTTTATGACCTTCAATATATCGATAATTAATATTGTTGTTGTATACATATAGGAACAGCTCTCGTTTACGAATTATACTTATATTTTTATTCTACAAATATTCACAACAGGGGAGGTTTATTTATGTGTAATCCGTATAAGTTTATACTGACCAAATTTTAGCATATTATTCAATTATCGCACATATTCTATTTATATACGTATGCAACCTAATGCAGCAAATCAATGTGTTAACTGTGCAATAGAAATTGAATTGAGCAACTTTTTTGTATAAAACTCTCGAAGAATTGATCTCAATTTTGTCAAATGTCAAAGAGTTGATCTCAAATTTGGCAAGAGTTGTTCTTCATCTCTTGTCAGTTGACTTTGATTTCAAAGTCTCAAATTTGGCTTAAAATATAAAGCATGCATATTTTGAAAGCTGTTTATTCGTTCTCAAGCCTACAAATATGTTAAATACAAAAAACGAGAGCTGCAACACTTGTATTATACAAAATACAATACATTAAAAGAACTAAGTATGCATATACAATTCCCATACAAAAATCTTGAATTTAAAATAGGTTCCAAAGTGATTTTGATAAATTTCTGTCTTTAACTGAGTTTAATTGTATATTCTAGTAATTTTTAAACTCAGTATTTTAGAAATTTGGCATTAAAATTGCAATTTTAAATACAATACATGAATACAAATTAGGAGTGATAAAGAAATTCCAACTTATTAATTTTTACTTAATTTAATTCATTTAATTTTGTAAAGTAATATTCTTTAAATTACAAATAAATTAAAAATTTAGAACTACAAATCTGATAGAAAGTGAACAAATTTCAAAGTAAACAAGTGGAATATTAAAATAGATTTCGAATTTCCAAAAAAAAAAATCAACAAATAATTGGTTTTAATTCGAGATTCGAACAAGATCGACAACACTGATAACATAAAATGTTGGTATATTTTCTTTTATATATGGTAACATTAAAATTTATTAGTATAAAAGTATTTTATTGTTTGTAACAAAATTCCAATGAAAATGCAACCTAACCTATAAAAAAAATACTTATTTACATAGTAATGATCTTTTATCTGATATAATTAAATTCAATATCTTATAGACTTGACTTGTATTTTCAAGAAAAAAAAAAACAAAAGAGTGACCATATCAAAATAACCCAATGTATTTTTATTTGATTTTCTTTTATAAAATCTCCGTGTAGAATTTTAAACGAGAGGAATACATATTTATTGAGAAAAATAGGCACACATTTACATAAGTTTATGCTTTAGAATTTTTTTGTAAAATTTGTAAATGCATTTTAATAGTGCGTGTACATAGTGAAATTTCATGGACATTTTGTTACGATATAATATTCATATACATATATATTTACGTATAATATAGGAGTAAACATTTGTTTTTGGTTGACATTTCTAAAGACATATTTTAAAGAAGAGATAATTTATGTTATTCTAATAAATAATTCTAGTATCGATGATATTATCTTTGATTATATTGAATATTCTAGAAGCAAAATGTCATTACTGTAAGATATAACATATCCACGTAGTTATTTTTGTATAAAATAATTGTCATAACAATAATTTTGACACAATGGCTCATTTTGAGAGTAAAAATTCTGTCATAGAATAGTTCTGAATTTCGCCATTTGATGAGGTTTTTGTCGTTTTTCTATATTGAGAAATGAGAGAACATACATTTTGAGAGAGAAAATGAAATATTTTTTCTTGTTGCACAGTTTAATTTGAATGTCACCGCTAATTTTCGGTGTTGTCAGTTGTCACTCTTAAAATTTTAAAAAATTTCCTTCTGTTTTTTTACATAAGTCAAAAAGGTAACACTAATAATCATGAATTTCAGTAATCGAAGTAGTCGAGCTATATGTTGACCCAATTGTTTAAATCAGAAAATTCCCATATTCTCCAAAAATATTTAATATTAGAATTTATATGCTTTTTTTAAATGATAGCATTAATTTTCGTTTTAGACCATCGATATTAACACAAGAGTGCTGACAATATCTACATAATACAAATGTAAAGTTGAAATTTATTGTAATAAATAAAATTTTAAGAAATATTTTTATTAGATTTATTTTTCTCTTTTAATTTAAATTTATGTCTGACAAAATAAAATAGAAAAAATTAAATTATTGTTAATTTGTAGACATTTTTTGTTCCTTTTTATCTTAAATGTTAATTTCAATTTATTCAATTTATAAACAAATAAGTAATATTGAAGATAATAAAAATGGCTGCATGAATATTTTTTCATTGAGAATTTTATAAAAAAACAAGAACTCATATAAAAAAAAAAGTCCATTACAAGACTTTTTGGGTACATTAAAGTAATTTTCAAGGTACTTCCATGAATAAGAAGAAAACAAAAGGAATATAAGATAAATTTTATTTAAAAATTCAAAAGAAGACCGTTTTAGTCGGTGTGGCCGTGTTATAAGATTCTTTTGATTCAATAAATAAAAATTTATTTGTCACGTATTTAAAAAAAAATTTTTCATTGTTTCCATAATATTTTGAAAGAAAATGCAATGACTTTTTAATTTATTTCATTTTTATTTTCAATTGTAAATAAAGATAAATTCAATAAAAATTCCTTATTAAATATAAAAATAATGGTTATTTTTATTTTTTTTTGAAAAAGAAAGGTTATTGATTCCAATATTTAATCAATTAATAATTGAATTCGGAAAATCAATTTTAATTTTGGAAGAAATTCCAAATTTAGCCAATATAGATAGTAATTATAAAATTTTAATACCAATTGTATAAGACACAGTGATCAAGGGCTCGATAGCAATTAGTTCTCAGAAAAAAATGTCTACAATACGCAAATAAAGTTCGTGATTTCATTCAATCGCTTCATTTTGTATTCAATTCAAACGCATTATTTTAGAAAAAGGTAGTGAATCTAAAAAAACAAATTTAATTTGAAAATTGTATTAAATGGAAATTTTTTTAAATAAAGCATTCAAAGGGAGTCATCAAGGTTAATAATTAGAGGCTGTTGGTTTTATTTTATAGGGTTTTATGCAGATATTTTGTTCAAATGCATTGCAGAAAGAACGGCAGAGATAATTTTTCATATTTGCTCATTATTAGTCATTTGGTGTCAATAATTCAACGTTTCAACCTGTTAATTTTGGTATATATAGGGTCCATTTGTAATTACTGTCATTCTGGTAACAAATGTCCTATATTGTAAACTACAAATCCAGAATCGAAAATTGCCAATCCAGTTCTTTTTATACGAGTATGTATACGTTAAGTATTTTATATTTCTTTATTTTATTATACAATTTAAGAAAATATTTTATTTAAAAGAAGTTACTTATAAGAAAATTCCCATTAAGTACAATATGAAATTTTATTCTTTGTCCGAAAAAAATTAAATATGTAAATTCCAATTCAAAAATTTGTATTGCATTTTTAAACTTTGATCCCTTTTAAAAAGTGACTTTTATGTGCACTTATGTGAATTAAATATTAAATAATTTTTTTTTTTTTTATAAATATTCATTGAAATTTTTAATAAAAATATAATTCAACAATAAAATGAAAATAACAGACAAATTGTAGTGCAATTCAAATTTCAATTGAAAAATAATGTGCAAGTTCAGCTACCTTATTTATATTATGCATTCTTTTTGAATTCTTTTGATTATATTGATATTGTGCCAGAAATTCTTAGCATTCTATATGTACAGATTTAAAATTGCAATCTTAAATATGGACACATTAGGTACATTCTCGGTCAATATCATTTGAAAAATAAATTGTCATCTGTTTTGTAATTATTCTGTTAAAAATTAATATATTAACAATCAGACAATAAAAAAAATTTAATAGACCAATTAGGAATCATAGATTGTAGAATTTTTAAAATGAAATATGGGTAAAAGAATATTTACCCCTTCACCACCGAAACCAGTTCTATAGAAGGCTCATAATATCGTCATCAAGTTCACTATTTTTGCAAAATCGGTTAAATACCGCTAATTTTAACATTTTCTGTATTTATTGTTTAGAAAATATATTGAGCCTTTATAGAGCCCCTTATATGAGCGTTGTTGCGTTCATTGCTCGAAAACTTTATAAGTAACTTAACCTTTGAATCGGTGATATACAAGTTCGGCAAATCATTAACAAATTATTTAACATTCATTTAAAGTTGGAACATGGAAAAACTTGCAACAAAATTTCTTGAAATTAATTTAAATTTTTTTCATACCAAAAATAACTTAAGGGGTTTTTTTAAATGGTTTATTTTAAGTTACAATTCCATTTTGTTTTTCGAAAAAAAAACGAGTTTTTATATTCGAATATTTGCCTTCACCACATATTCGAATGTTTTGCCTTCTTAATCCGGTAAAAGGGCAAGTAAATATGTAAAAAAAGGGGTTTTATTAAAAGATCCATAATGCCAACTTCTTAACTCCTTAAGTTAATTATTTGTTTTAAAGGGAATATAATATGGTGCTAATTTAAAATTTAAATCAATTTTTTAATAATGCGAAATTTAGAGTCGTACGCGGTCTGGTTTGCTTTAATTATATTCCATATTTAATATTAAAAACAATAGGGTAATTTATATTTTTTTTGTTTGACTCATGTTATATAATTAAATTAGGTATAACCAATGAACAAACATATACGTTAACGGACATACAATATTTAGAGGAAATAAAATAATTATAATGAGAGAAAATTATATTATGAGAGAAACTTTTAAATTAATAACAAAACTATAATAAGAGAAATAATAAAAGTCAGGAAATGTTTTTAAAATAAATGTACTTATTTAGTGCACACTCATAAAAAGTTAAGCAGCCTATTTTTTGAATTTCTTGTTACAAAAGGTGAATTCAACGATTATAACCAATATACGAGTACACACATAAAATGTATATTAAATACAAAATAGTACAATTAGATATCATTTCTCTTTTGAGGTATTAAAGAGTAGATAGAGAGCAGATGTTCAAATTTGATATTAAATAATATTGCAGAGGAATGCACTCCACATAATATGTTCGACAACAAACAAATATAGTATAACAATTATATAAGTATATTAAATGCATACGTTCGTAAGTACTTATAAGTTATAAAAGAGTATTGCATTGTTATAGTTTAGGATATCAGATTAAAAAAAGCAATTTTATTTGACATAAATTTTGCATTGTTAAAAGTAAAAACAGTAGCAATTTTTTTTTTTTATTTAAAATTATAACCATGTTTTAAACAATAGAAAGTCAACAAAAACAGAAGATAAAACTGGTAATAATATGAAATGATAAAATAATAGTGCAATTTAAAAAAAAAATTTTAAAAAAATTTTATCAATATCATTTTGAAAGAAAATTTGTAGACCAGTTTACGACATTTAATTTTTGTTTCTGATCGGAAAATAGAAATAACAAGCTTATTGTCTCTTGTTTTCTCCTTTTCTAAACATCCAATTACGATTGCGGAATAGAAAATTAGGTAGATATTTGATTATCATTCGATAAAGCTCAGATATTCGCTGATTAAAAATTTCGACATTGGCCTTTGTCTTTGGACGATTGTCTGCAATAATAAGTTGTTTGTGATCATTAATAAAAATCCTCACATAAAATTGTATAGACTACTGATGAAGACATTTTGAATACGTTTACAACATTTGTTGAACGATATTTCTGAAAATTTGTTTTATTAGGTTGTTGGCTACCAAGAATCTTCTAGGAAAAGCTTGAAAAAAAAAAATTACTCATAATATTAAAGCCTCAAGTTAACGTTCCAGCTTTTTGTTTTGTAATATTTGTACGGGGTGCATTTTATCAAGTTATTTCGATGTAATTAAAATGGGAAGTATTTTTAAAGAACACATATATGGTGAACATAGGAAAGCAATTAGAAATTTTTTTAAATTTAGGTTTTCTTTTTCAACTTCCTGTTTTCCGGCGCCCATTGCAAATGCTTACTTTGCATATATGGTAGATCCGGCTCTGCTTATATTATAGCACATGTAAAACCCTATGTAAAATTTCTTAAAAACTTTAAAGTTCAAACATTAAAAGTAAAAATAAAAACTTTTATTAACTTTTATAAATTCTAAAGTAGTTTTAAGTTCTCTTTAGAAATTCAAAAAGGAAAATGAACTTTTTACATAGAAATGAAAAATAAAAATCTTTAAAAACTATCTGAAACTTTATTAAAGAAAAAAAAAAAAAAGGAAATTTTTCTATTATTGCAAACTTTACCCTAAAAATCCTCTATACTTTCAAGATGAACAACACAAAAAATAAAACCTGGAAAACAAACAATCTTTCGAAATTTTTTATTTTTTTCGACAAAAGGATCATCTCTTCTTACAATTTCCCCTGTGTTCTTTTTATAAAAATTTAATTTTCTTTTCATAATATTTTTAGATAATCGTTATCTAAATATGTTATATACATATTGTGTTTGTACACTTGTTAAATGTGTTATACTTAAATTTTATTTTAAAAAGAAATCTACTTAAATTATATTACAAAATTCAGTAGTTCCCCATTTTCAATTATTTAAAAGAAGAAGCGAAGAAAAAAAAAACACAAAGATTACAAAATTATTTTTACATTTCGGGATTTTTTTTTTCCTGATTGTTGTAACACAAAACATACATAAGTGCAATATTGTAAAGATAGATGCATATGTGTTCGTGCAAACACAAATATTATTTCCAATAGAGTCGATTGAAGACTGTTGTTCTGGTGGAGTGAGAAATTTACTTTCCATTTTTAGATCAGAATTACGTTAAAGAATAAACAAAGTTTCGTGATAGTAAATAGTGGAAATTCACAATCAAAAAAACAAAACTTTCTTTTAATCTTGATAAAAGTTAAAGAAAATTAGATTTTAGGTAAATCCCGGGCTATTGTTATGCAAAACATGGTGTGAAATGAATTCAAATCAAAAACTTTAATACTCTTAATACTTAAATTACAATTTCATATCAAATTTTGTATCACAAGAGTCAGCCCAAGCTTCTTAGAAACCGTTTAATGTCGCCACCTCGTGCATCCGCCAGACCCGTAGTTCTTGTCAAAGTCGGACATGAGCAAAGAAGTTGATTTCTCCTATTCGTCACTGCAGTTTGTATAGAAATCATTTGCAGAGTGGCTCATCCTCTTGGCATATTTACCAATAAGACAATGTTCCATTATGACCCCCATCACAGCTCCCGACAGAGGGGTTTGCCTCTGAGTTTGTTCTATGTGAAAAGCAGGGTCGCCCACCTTCCTGGAATATTTACCAATAAGACAATGTTCCGTTATGACCCTCATCATAGTCCCAATGCCTCCTGATGCGATTGCAAATCCAGCCTTGGCTACGATTCTTCGGTATATTCTGATAAGCTTTTATTGACTGGCAGTGTAATTTGCTTGTTTATGTACTGTTTGTGTACAAAAAAAAAATATTTACTTTTGATTCGGAATTTTACTATTCCCTGTACATGGTATTGAATTTCTATCCTTTATTTTTACATTTAAACTATCAAAGGTACAATTTTAATATTTTCTTATGCACTGGTTGTGCGTTTGTTATTACAAAATAAGAGTTACTTATGCATACTTACATATATACTGTAGCAATGATATTCCCAATATGTTGTTTTAATCGAAAATTTTTAAAAAAGGGAGTAATTTTTGTAATTCGGTTGCATACTCTATATACTTAGTTGTTGTAGGTTTGCGTTTACATGTTGCATATTAACATACCTTCATAATATTTATATTTAAGATTTCGTGAGTTCTTAATGCAACAAAAAAAAAAAAGTAAAATTTTCTGGTGTTTTAATCTGAAAATTGAGTTTAGAATTAAAATAAATGGGTAAAAGGGAAAGAAAGAGAGTAAAAATTTATGGTAGAATTTATCCGAATTAGAGACGTACAGAGTAGAGTTAACTTCGTGTAATGTATACTGGCAAGGAATAGGGATGAAGGAAGAAGATTGAGGAAATAACATAAATGTAATTTTGATATTTTATTGTTATTTTTTCATTTACGTTGTTCCTGTTGCTTGAATTTCTTAAAGATTTGCGTTTTTTTGCTACTACAAAATAAATTACGCGAATAAAAATTTTTTTTTTGTTATAACAATTTTAGCTACTGATTTTTTGTTTTGATTTCTGATTACATGTGCAAAATAAGAAAAAAAAAACAGATTTTTTACAAAATGGTAATAAAAATAATTTATACTTATTTTTCATTTTAAAAAACAAAAAAAAAGTGAAAACAAGACAAATTCAGTGGGAGTTGAATGGGAGTTGAATTGTTACAGTTCAGAAATTTGTATAAAATTAAGAATGAGGGAGGAAAATAAAAAAAAAATGTAATGGATAATAATAATTGCCGTATTATAGACCTACTATCAATTAAGTTTACAAAAAAATAAGATAATAATTTAGCATTTGTGGAGCAAGTCAAAATAATTTCGCTCAGTTTTGTTTTCGTTGGTGATTTCTTATATGTACTTGAAATTCAAAGTATCAAAAAATACCATTAATAAGCTTTACTAAAAAATTGTAGATAAAACACAAATGTATATGAGAGAAAACTCCCTTTTATTCGGAATCGAATATTTATTTGCTAAAATATATTCCGTGCGCTATGTAATTTATTGATATATCTACTGAAGTTCTAGTTCCTGCTTATCCATTACGAAAACTACATCCATATACTCTTAACATCAGAGATTTCTCGTTTATCTTGTTTTCCAATTTTCCAATTTCGACATAAATAATTTGGCAATAAATGGTGAAAGTGGATCGTCTAACCGACACTTCTGACGTTGTTTTGTACATCTGGTTTAACAGTACACCTGTAACATGAATTCCCGGAAAACTGAATTCTCCGGGAATTTATACATTATAAATTTTTTTTTAATCATATAACGCAATATAACGCAATAAACTGTATAACGCAAATTGTATTTAATGTGAACTAATTTTGTTGTTTAAATTGTGGTTCGTATTTTGGAAGAAATGGTGATTTATGAAGGTCTTATTAATGATTACTAAAACCAAAAAAAAACCATTATTAATATACAAAATATTTGCTTTATTTCAATTTAAAATAAATTTTGTTAAAAATCTGTCAATAATAAACAAAGACTTCAAAAGAAAAAATTAAATCAATTTTTTTTTCTCGCTTTTCGATTCGATTTTTTTTTCTTATTAAAATTTGAATAATCGATTCACAATTTTTTTTAATTTTCTTTTCACATAAATATTATTGTAAATAAAAACTTTCAAAATTTTATTTTGATTTTAATGGCAATTCAGTCATAAAATTGAATTTTGTTATGCGATCACACATAACAAACGTTTAAAGTAAAAGTAAATTTAATTAACAGAAAGGTATCTATGCTTTCTTCTTGCCCCTTCTCTTTCTCTTTGTCTGTCTTCCTCTTTTTATCTGTTTTTATTATTAGAAATTGCATAATTCCCGCGATGATAGCGACATTAATGGTACTGACCTATTAAAATGATGTATGTAGGTATATCGAAGAATGTACACGTGTGTACGTAATTGATTATGCGATTTACTTGCTCTATGTTTTTAGTTTGTTATCTTTATTATAATTTTTTTTCTTACTGTTACGTTTACAGATTACAGATAAAGAAAAACAAAAAAATGTGAAAATACTGACATTTTATTGTGAATATCTCAAAAATTTAATTTATGATTTTTATGTAGGTTGGATAGGTAATTAGGTACGAGTTGCTCATACATATAGGAAGATAAAGAAGGGTCTACCAAATATTTTTTTTTTGTGTATTTCTGTTATTAATTTTTTTGTTTATCGTCTTGTGTTTTGAGGTGGGAAATAAATCATGGAAATTTATTTTCTGTTATTTAAACAATTTTCTATTTTTGTTTTTTGTCAAGATATTTTGAAAAAAAAAACAATCATCAAATACATAAAAACGTTTATGATTTTTATTATGTTAATGTTTCCGAAATTTTGTTTTCATGAAAATTTTCTTGCTTTTTATATACATGGGTATTATTTGGTACAAATTATCTCTAACATACATATAGGGTATGGGAATTTAAGGTATTTTTATTTAATTTGAATTACATTAATTTTGAAATTTTACGACAATTTGTACATTTTTAGACTTCTCGATTTGAATGTGGAACAGATTTTAAAATTTTGTTTTCCGGGAAATAAATAGAATTTGTTTTTCATTGTTTTTTCGAGGAGATGTTCATTAAAATGTAGTATCGTATTTATATACGACATAAATATAAATTTATATTATTCAAGAAAATTTTAATTAAATTTAATTTATAAAAAAAACATCAATAATAAATGAATTAAAATTTTGCTTTGTTTTAATTCAAATGTTAACCCATTTCTTCCTTTATTTCGAAAAAGATTTTGTTAACATAAAAGCTATTTGACATGAAAACGCTAATAAAACTCAAAAAAAATAATGAAAAATTAATAAAATCTAGAAGAAGATTTTTTTTAAATAATATGAATAAATAAATAAAAGAACCACTCAATAAATTTATTTTTCCAATCCATTAAAAATTAATGGCCAATAAAAACAATGGAAATCATTTATTATTATCCCTTTTTTTATTTCAATAATTTCAATAGCTTATATATAATATATATATATATATATATATATGCATATATTTAATAAAAAACCTGAAAATCTATTTATATTAAATATGTGTATAAAATAAGAATCACCAGTCAAATTATAATAATAAAAAGTCAATGCAATACAGAGTGTTTCCAAAATTTAGAACCTATACCTATAAATTGAAATTAAGTGTATATATATGTTAGCCTATAAATATGTTATAAATATGCTGTAAAGAATGTGAAATCTTAAATCTACATATGTATTTAAAAATTTTATGCTTTTGTAATTTGATCACATATACAAAATTACTGTACAAACTGTACATATATTTTAATGCTTCTCTGCCTGTAAATATGCAATGATTTTGGTGACGTATATTTAAAATGATGTTAGTAGTACATTTGTTATGGTGATCACAGCGAAAATGGACTACCAGTCTCTTAATTAGTTTACTCGTGGTAAGCTCTCAATTTTTGTAAGAAAATAAATTTGTAAAACATTAAAAAATTTGTCGAGCAATCATGGAAAATTCACGCACATTTGAGAGTTAATTAACGATGGTTTGTAAAAAATAGCTACCAACTAAGGTTTGATTTAATCCCTTTAAATATAACATAAAGAGATTAAGATCCAAGCAGCCTATTGTCTACTTCTTAAAATTTTGGACCCTGAATCTTGGACACTCAATACAATACAACTTAATATTCATACATATGTATTCATATATTCATATTTATGTGCATACATTTAAAATGTATATATATGTATATATTAACCATGAATAATGGCACAATGGACCACCATTATTATCATCACCATCATCATTATTTTGTAATTTCTGGTAATAATGATTGTTCGGGATTCTTTTTTCTGTTATTCTGTTTTTAATTTTTCTTCTCTATTTGTACACTCGCGTCATTGTTTTAGTTTTCAACTGAAAAATCGAAGACTCTAAAGAAAACCAAATTAAATTGGTTTTTGTTTTGTTTTTATTTTTCCTGATTTTTTTTTTCTTTTATAATCTAGTGGCAAGGTCAGTTTAAAAAAATCATCATCTTAAAAGAAAAAAGCATAAAAAACGAATATGAAAGAATCAAAGAGACTATTGACTTTTCAATGAGTCCTGGCTTGCTTATGAAAACGAAACTAGCAAGGAATATAAAAATATAAAAAAAAAAATTAAAAAAAAACCGCGAGCGAATATCGCGATTATCCCGATTAAATTTTAAAATAATGTTTTTTAATTCTACCTTTAAGATTCACTCCTATATAAAGTTGTTTTTCTAGTATTTCTTCTTTTATTTCTAGTACTTTTTTTAATTTTGTCTACTTGTTCTTGTTAATGAAAATTTAAAAGTGAATTTTAAAATAATTTTTGTTTTTAATATCTAAAAAGTGCACTATAATTTTATTAAGAAGATGCTTTATATTTTAAGAAGACATAAAAGCATTGAAATATAATTATATGCCTATATACACGACCTAGGGTCTATATATACAAGTTTATTTTACAAAAATTATTAAAAGTATTTCAATGTATGTTGTCAGTTTTCAGTCTATTCGAAATTGTCTAAATTATGCACATGAAAATGTCAACATTTCTACTTAGTGAATAAATTAAAATTGTGAATTTATTAAAATAAGTAAAACTTATTCTTCATATTAAAAGTTTTGAACTGATAATTTGTAAGATAATTAAAGTAGCTTTTAATGTGTAAATGTGGGACTTTAATCAACTAGAGCAAGTAATCGCTTAGAAATTACATAACATATTTGTATACTGATGGGAAGGCATCTGCGATTTGCCGATTCTTACACTGATTTATTAGAAAAGTCAATAAGAAACAGCAGGTTTTATATTAAATATCGTTTAAAGATGAAGTTTACGATAAAGTTAATTGAATTGCAATGTCTACTACGAATTTGCAAAAGGGGGCAATAAATGAAATTGTAGTCGATTTATTTATAAAATGGGAGCATCTTTGAAACTCTATACTTTATTAAACGTCGATTTTGGTGCTAATTTCCGTGTACGTAACTATATTGTGTTATATTATAGCAACAAGTTATTTACAATAAATTACAAAATATTTTTCACATCATTAGTGCAATTATCGGGGTAAATGTTTGCAATTATTCTGAATTTACTTTTTTTGAGGCTTGTGTATTGAATAATTTTGAGCTTGTTAGTTGCTTTAATCTAAATATAGGAGCTAGTGAGTATTTGATAGAAAACAATCTCATACCTGCAAAGTATCAAATTGTCAACTGAATTCTTAAAAATTACAGAAATTCAATCAAACAGACAGCCAGTTTTCCTTACTGTAATTTATAATTTTTCAAATCAATGAATAAATTTTTTAATGTTTAATTCCAGATTCAAATACAGGTTAGAATTTATCCAAAAAAAAAAAAAGATTTCTTTAACATCTTTAAACTTGAACTACTTTGATTTTCTTCTTCTTCTTCTTCTTCTTTTTTTTGCTATTTTAATCTCCTTAGGCATTCATTGATTGGTGCCCTACCTATATAATATTCAGTTGATTTCTTGTGTACCATAAAGCAAAACTAAAAGGATTAAAATGTAGAAAAAAAAACCTAAATTGTTGCAATTCCAGTTTTGTTTTTTTGTTTTTTGTTTAATTTTTGATTTGTGTTGCTTTTTAAGTGCAGATTAAGGAGAAGAAGTTTGCACGAGAATGCGCTTTTTGAAGGTTATAACTATAAAAATGAATTAAAAAATGAAGATTTAAAAGGTGTATTTTGATTTTTTTTTATAACACGCACCTTACTTTAAAATTTTCTTTGGATTTTTATTTTTTGCGCATTACTTTGTTTTCTATATTTTAATTGACGCCTTTAGGGGGTTAGGATGGGAAGAGAGAAGGGGGAACAAAATAAATTAAGAATGGGTATTGAAAATTATTTGAGTTTTTTGAATTGTTTAAGTATATTTATTTTTTTTTTATGAGGAAATTTTAATATTTTTATTTTAATTTATTTATTTTTAATAGCATCAGAAGAAAAATTTATGGTGATTGTTATATAAATGTGGAATATTGCATACAAGTTGATTAATTTGTAAAATAAAATAGACTAATTTAGATCCAGTTTATATTAAAATTTTAAACTATTAATATTGAGCTCTTGTTAAATTTGTTAAGGAGTTCAATTTTAAAATTGTTTAAGATTTACACACATTAACCTTTAATTGTACTAATAATTTAATTCAAATTTAAATTATTAATTTCAATTCGTGGTGAATTACTATATGACACTGACAGAGATACCGCATTTTTGTACATGTAGTTTAGATTTACTACATTTTCAGTTTGTTTGTTCCAGTTATTTATTTTGAACTGCCGAAACAATATTAATAATTAAGAACTTTCTCTCAGAAATATTAGAAACCCGATTTTATTTTCTAATTTTATGAAATAATTGTCATATCCAATTGTATTTTCTTCTTTTAAACACCATCTATGTTGATAGACAAAACTGGTTTTTTGATTTGCTGCCCCATAATAAATAAAATTAGTTCGAACTGAGAATTGCGAATGTGTTTCTAAATTTCTTAAAAATACGCTTACTGTTATAACAGTGCTATTGTGTTAGCCTAATAAAATTATAAAAATTATTCGATAGTTTTACCACCGTGTTGTTTTCTTAAATTAGATCTTGAATTAAAAATATTCCAAAAATTTTCTTTAAATATCTTAAATATACGCATAATATTTTAAAAAAATTTAAAATTATCAGCTAGTTATTTGTGTATTAAAACCTTTTAAATTAAGTAAATATTTATATTAAATTATTAAAAATTTAAGCAATATTAAAGCAAGCTAAAATAGAAAAAAAAAACATTTCCGTTCGCTTAGACGGTAATCTTATCAATACGAAGTAATAAATGTGTACGATTCTTAATCAAAACTTTTATACATACATACATACATATATTAAGAATGTTATGCATACGTTTGATTCAAGAATTTATATATATTTGCATAGGTATAGATCCAATAATATTTTCAAAACCAAAATAATTTTTTATCTAATCTACCGTGAATTAAAAAGTAAAATTTTTATTTACACACGTAATAAATGTACACATTTATATGTGCATACTTCAGTACATTTGATAAAAAAATAAATTTTATGTTGTAATTTATTTTCTAGAAGAGAAGAGGAAAGGGTTAAAATTATAATCTTCTTATTAAATTATTATGAAATATTTATCGAAAAATTCGAAATACTATGCAAAAGTACTTAGAAAAATGTTTCTTTTTTTTTTTTCAAAATTCTTATCTTATCAGTTTTTTAAAATAAATTCAAGATGAGATCATTTTTTGTTTTTGTGTTTCTCTCATTTTTGTTGAAATTTTAAATTTGAACTTATAGAGTCAATGGAAACGTAAGAGAACAAAATTTTATCAATGTACTCAATAAAAATGAAATTTGATTTTTGAATATTGTGAATAAAGTCAAATAGTTTGAGTTTAATCACTAGTCTTGCAGGTTAGCCCGTTACTTAATGGGCTGGAGTCACAGGCCTAAAACTGTAAGGTCTCTCGGGTGTCTAATACAGTTGAAGAGGTGATTTGTATTCTGTGCAGTTAATCTTGTTTTCGGAAAATTCTTCCACTTATAAAACTCTTTTTTAATGTTATATTTCAATATGGTACATAACCAATAATTTCATACAAACTTTTGCTCATTGTTATAGCAATAAATTTTAAATTTCTTTAATCCAATATGTATTCAGCAGAAAATTAAGTTTAAGCCTTAAACAAATGAATTTTAAAATTATAAAGAATTAATTATTATTTAATATTAAATTATGCACTGTAAAAGTAGTGCAGAAGAATAGTGCCCATTTTCGGTTCGAGAGAACACTGAATGGTCTATACATAATGGTATTTAATGAGTTAATTATAGATTTCATATGTGTACATAACGATTAAACTGAATTCTTTTAAAATACCAATTAACACAATTGAAAATAAGTTATAAAATTCTTTTTAATTAACATATTTTAATATACAACAGTAGAATATGTCATTGGTCACCAGAGTGCGCATCTAACAACCAAATTTTTTTTTGACATTTTGTAAATATTTTGAGTCATTTTAAAAAAAATTCTCTCAAATACACAAATTTAATTAAAAAATCGTAAAATACTTAAGATAAAAATTTATGCGGCACATTAATAACAAAATATGCATTCAAGATCACCATCACCTTACAGGTTATTTTTCTCATAAAAATGTCAAATTTAATGAATTTAAAATAACAATTTTTTAACATAAACTTTCATTGCTTTTTACACAAAAATTTTATGTCTATATATACTATAAATTATTTATGCATAAAATGTAGGTGTTTGAAAAACTTGTGTCAAATTGCCATAAAAATTTTTTAAATATAAAATAATCAATAAATTAAAAACATATTTCTGGCTTGTTATTATACAACATGAAATTATTAACATAATTTTATTATAACATTATGTAGGTACATACAATATACATATGTACATACATAAGAGAAATATTCCGATTCAAATTCGTTAAAACATTTTCCTTGTATGCAAGTCCATCTTTCTAATATGGACCCGTCAACATATTATGCTGTAAAAGTTGAAGTTATTAATTAAAAGAATCCATTAGCCTAGTAAAATAATCAAGCTGGGTTTAATAAGAAAAAAATTATTAAATTTTTTTAAATTTCGTATTCAACCATAAAATAATTTTTCCATTATTTTCTAATTTTGGTCATTGAATCCTCCTTTCACTAATTTGAAATTAATTTTTTTTAAGATTATCATTTATGGTAAGCAAGAAAAAAAAATTTCAAAAATTATAATACTTTTCACCTTAAAATTTTACTCTATTGGGCATTTATTGAACTATACTATGATTTTCTTTCATAATTTCTATTGAATATTTACAATTCCACTATCTAAGATAAGCTGTAAACATATGACCTATACATGATGTATATAATTTTAATGTATATAGCTTTCCGAGAGCAAGATATTTTAAAATTAACCATTTAAGAAACTAAAAATGTAAAAAAAAGAAAAAAAAATTTTTTTTTTTTACTATTTTAAGTACAAATTTTAAACTTTCTCAGACATTATTTTATACGTTTTTGCTTTAATTCAAAAATTCTAATCCAAAATAGTCAGTCAACTTCATAACTTTGGCAGCAGTTATTCATTCCAGTTATAGTAAAAATAAATAAAAAATTTCATTTGCCCGCTACTTGTGTTTTCATAACTACATACACACATACTTAGTTTTTTTTAAAATTGCAATTTTTATTGTATTATTGCCATGTTTTTATTGTTCCAATACCAAATTTAGTATATTAAGAGACAAACCAATAGGCGACCGCATACATTTTTAAAATTAATAACATTAACAAAAATCAACTATAAAGTAGAAATTGTAAAAAAAAAATTGTACAATAAGAAAAAAACAAGAAACAATGAGGTCCCGTCTATGATTAAATTTTTTTTGTTATGATTTAACAATGATTCTCTTCTGTCTTTTAGCACAATTTAATTTCGAACTGATTGCGAATCAAGTATAATTTGGAATTCGATTATTTAAAAAAAAAAAAAAATTTCACTCATTTCATACACCATAATACACGATAGTATTTTTCTTCTGCATGATTTAAGTGTGTTCGAAGACAGTAACAACAAAATGAATTGATAATTTCGACTCTATGATAATTGATAATCGTTATGATGTTGATAACAATAATAATAATTATTAAAATAAATTTTAACCTTTTCAGGTGTAAAGTTCATAATTAACGAAAATGGAGGAAAATTATTGTATAAAAATTTGGACAAAAGTGAGGCAATCATTTTCGTAAGAGAAAATGATTGAAATATGTTAAAATATTCGTTAATTCTACTTTCAACCGAAACGAAATAAATGCGTTCCGGTTAACATTGGCTGTAACGGATTTCCAGAGCAGTTCTCATTTTTAGAAGTAAGATCATTTAAAGTGATAACTGCCTTTGTCAATTATTCAAATGTTAATGAATACTTATATGTTATGTTAACTTTTAATTGTAATCAAACATGTTTGATAAACAAGTTTGATACAGAATCAAAAGTATAGGCAATTTTTAAAACATAAAAACATTTTTGTAAATAGAAACAATGCCTGAACCCTTTTGATCAGAAAAGAACTCATCACATGTCTGACCGACACATGGCTCTCATTTAAAGCAAAGAATTAGTACCATGTCTTTCACAGATTCACGCATTGTTTTAAGACAAAATCGGTTCATACATGTTTTTATAATTGAATGGGTTAAATTTAACCCGTCAATATTATACAAGACATATTATATATGTACATAACATTTTATTTTTTCTATTTTTATTTTTACATATCATACATTCCTTGGTTTTTTACTTATTTTTTTATGTTTAAAAAAAAAAAATTCTTAAAAAAAAATATATAAAAAATAAAAACATTTTTACAAGAGTAATAAAGTGAGTCAAGTTAAAGTCAAAAATAAGTGAAATATAAATTCTAAAAATGGGAGTCAATTACATGTTTATTTACAAATAAAGGCGCCAGGCCATAATAAAACATGATCGTATGTAACATTTGGTATACGAGTATGTAAGAATATAGATTCTATTAATTGTGTAACATACACACATGATTCTAGTATGTATATAAATTATAGAAATGCCATAAAAAGTAATTTGGTTGTCTTTTTTTTTTAAAAAATCAAGCAGCCAGACACGTTATCTTTCTATAACTAAAGAGTAATTAAGATAAAAAGACGACAAGCATGCTGTACACAGAACTTAATACGAGTAATAAAAAAATAGAGAAAAAATTGAATTTTAATTCGCAGTTTTTTTTTCGTTATCTACTTTGATTTTTATTTGATTCTTGGTTTTTTTTTTTCATTATTGATTACCAGTTACCTCAATAATTGAAATTGTTCATGATAATCCAAGTCAATTGAATTAATTAATTTGATTAAGTAATTTTCAACGGTGTCCTATGAAATTAAAACCTATTTTACTTTAAATCTCATTTTAATATTATTTGCGGCTTTATTTCTGGAATTGTTAGAAGTTATAGTCATTGTAATTGTGTCGTCAATAACTACATAATTACTATCATGACTTGAAGAAGAAAGAAATTTAGTCGGCTGCTTATAAATGGAACACAAGCAGCCGACAAAAATTATAAAAACAAAAATCGATTGTCATATCCATCAGAACTTTAATTATTTTTTCCCCTCAAAAACGCTGAATATTTTGTTGAAAATTATATTCAACAACCGATTTTGTGTTGAATAATTACTTAACACTATTTATGCATAATTAGAAATACTTGGCAATTAGAAACGTGTTAACAATAATTATTCTAATTTCATTTCTAACAGCAATATTTTAAAATATCAATTACTATATTTGATATCGGGAATTTTCCTGAGATCGGAAATATATTTACAACGTCGAGAACCCAATGATAGCGTGATCGGAAATGTGATATGTAGAATAAAATTTATATCAGCATTGTGTCATTATCGGAAATCATTTTACAATGTTTTTGCAAGTTTATGGTGATACCCAAATTATTGCAATTTATAATGTTGAAGTAATCAATTATTATTCACATATGTATGTATGTAACTTTTTCAGATTGCAATTACGAATTACAATCTTCGGTATATTTCTGATAAAGAAATAAAAATTATTAATCAGAGAGAAATCGCTTGGATGAAGGACTAACACTTACGTTAATAAGTGTTATATAAAGAATATAATTTCTCGTCAATTTTCCGTATCACCATGCAATATCTATACTAGGCAATCGATTGTCCATTTTTTCTATTACCATGCAATATCTACTATAGGCAATCGATTATATTCGAACTAATAGAACTCATTCATTTCAAACTAATTAAGGAAATTTTAATTGCTTAATCCATAATTTAATTCAAAATGCATAACTTAATCTTCCATTAACTTTAAGATTATTCAAACTAGAATATAAAAGAATGCATATACATAAATTTAATTTCCACTTATTATTAAAAACTTTGATTTATTTTTTTAATATAAAAGAAAAAATTTTACACTCTTTGTTTTTAAAAACTATTTTTATAATGAATAGAAAACCAATATAAATATTGTTATATGTAGTATATGCTATTATGGTATGTACATAATATTCTTATACAGCAACAATAAATTATTATACTAGAGTTCAATAAACTTTAAAATAAGAATAAACAAAATCCCATAATAAAGTACGATACTAGAGAGCATTATAAAAATAAAAAATAATAACAACACGAGACAATTTTTATACTCCCCAGGATTAAAAATTTTATTATAAATTAAAAAAAAAAAAAAAGTGTAAGTACTCTAAGTATAGGGTACACAAACGAAAACATACACGTATACGCTTGTATAACACTAATAGAAAATAATATGTGCTTATAATATTATAGTATTAAGAGTTCGATAACTATGAAAGATGGGTCTCAATAAAAATTTATTGTACTTATATGATAAAATAAAAAAAAAAAACGAAAAATCATCAATTTAATAAGCATTTTAAAACATAGGGATTTTAACTCTTGCCGCACAATATTAGGTCCTTTCAAATGCAATATATTAAATATTTTTTTATAGAATAAATTTTAATCTATCTTTAGATTTATATTGTACCTATATATCAGCCATATGTTTATATGTATATGCACATTGCATATAAGTATAATAGAACATGACAGGGGAAATGGTTTTGAATGTTTCATTCTCCTATATATTATGGGCCAATAAAAAAAAAATTTTTTTTTTTTGAAATGGTTTTCTTTTTTTTCACAATTCTTTAAACATATTGGTATTTTGTATTCCATGTTGGTTTTCATGTATTTTTCCACCTGGATTATATACACTTACGTTCAACTATATTAAAAGTTATGGACAACATAAAACAGAGTGTACGAGATTGAATGATGTACCCAGAGCAAGAATTTTACTGCGGTTATATAACGGACCATTATTTTGATTGTTTTAACTTTCTAAGGATTAATAATGACATGTTGTCCTTATAGAACCTTCACTTCATCAAGGGCAGGGGTTTTACTCCGGTCATATAACAGATCGTCACACGTCGACTTCATTGAACTATTAGTCTTTAATTTTTTTTTATTAAATAATTGATATCTGAAAAAGTTCGATTTCTGAACAAAAATGGTTTGTGTAGGTGCTAGTGGCAAATAAAATCAACAATTTTGAAAAAGGATAAAACATAAGAATATTATAGTTTTCAAAAAATGTAATTACGAGTATGTCAAAATTAGAGTATATATAATAAGCTAAAAAGTCGCTACATTCAATTTTAATACATACGTATTTAAAATTTTGAATAGTTTGAATACTTTTCCAACTTTATGAACTGAAGCTCAGAAAAATACCTCATTTTATCATACCCTTTAAAATCACAAGTATCGGACACTTTGTAGTTATATAAACAATTTTCCATATACTCAAAATTAAAATTTATAAACGTATTTGTACAAAGTAAGTATATAGCTATAGCCAATATACAAAATATATAATATGTATGTATGTATATGAGTAAAATTTTAACCACTGTAACAATAACAATAAGTCATTGTTTGTCACATTCAATCCTTTTGGGTCCTATGTTCATATTTAAGCTTATTTTTCTATTTCATTCCTTTAAATTGCATGTTGCTCTTTCTCGCTCTTATTAATAAACGTATATAGATGATCAAAAATATTCAAAATAACAAGAATATTCTTTCTATATTAGAAAATACTGGTAAAGCGATTTTATTTTGTTGTTGTCTCAAATTGT
The DNA here is from genome assembly GCF_029603195.1 of Condylostylus longicornis. Classification (NCBI taxonomy): domain Eukaryota; kingdom Metazoa; phylum Arthropoda; class Insecta; order Diptera; family Dolichopodidae; genus Condylostylus; species Condylostylus longicornis. The sequence continues at coordinate 4,824,618 of NW_026577975.1, read as the reverse complement.
CGTAATTGTCGTAAATTGTCGTAATGTTAGAAAAATAGCAAAAAATTTTTTAGCTAAAACATAAAAATCAAAAGAGAAAGAATTCTCTTCATTTTTTCACCTTGGCATTCTTTTAATTCACTGTTTTTGAATGTTTTGAAAAAAAATAAAGAAATTATTAAGGGTGGTTTTTTTAAACAAAAGACAATAACTGTTCATTACCTGAACATTATGTAACCGAAACACATAAAATATGCATATACGTACATAAATGTAAAAAATAGAGGTGGGAAATAAAATATTGCATGTTTTTAACCTATTCATGTATCATTTTTTTTTTTTGATTTGCATAACACAAAAAATAAAGGATAGAAAATAAGAAAGGGTGTTTTAGCACTGCCATCCGTTCAATTCAGTAGGATTTTTTTTCTTTTATTCAAATTTAGAATTATTAATATGGATGGAATGAGTATTGAATTAGAGCATAAAATTAAGTCGTTTTTTATAAGATCTTAATATGTTTTATGTTCGTGTAGCTATTGAAATAATTTTTATGTATTTAAAATAAAACAGGTGTGCATGTATGGATGTACACATAAGAATACAAAAAAAGAATTTCTATGAACATTAATGGTGCTATAATTATATTTTATAGAAGAATTAAAATAGAAACGACCATGTATGCAAAAAATAAGAATTCTAGAACTTGTTTTCCCCCTAACTTGTTTTTTTTCTTAATTGCAGCTTTTTTTTTGTAAATATATTATAAACATGTAAGAATTTATGAAAATTTATCCCATCAATTTTAGGATATGTATAAATTTTTTTGTGGCATACTTACTTTTTACATATACGACAAAATTTAAGATTTAACAGTTATTATCTGAGTTAGATGAAAGTGGTACTAACATTGTCGTAAACTATGATAATGAAATCGTAAACTTGTTTCACATCAGACCTTACGTTATCTGACAGCAAATATTAACAGCAATTACTCTATTCTTATCAAATTTAATGTTAATTTAATGTAAATATTTTTCAAAAGTAAAATGGAGACAATTAAATTTTTTTTTGCGAAAATTTTGAAATGCGATCAGCTGATTTTAATTTTATATTTATAATTTTTGTAACAAATTTTTAAATTTTTACATTAAATCTCAGCTCCATAGCTAATATGTAAAAGAGTGATTAGTTTTTATCGTAGATTTAATCCTAGATTTTGTCGTTTATGTAAGCAGTAAATAAATTTATCCGGTGTATAACAGAACTATCTTCTGTTTAAAAAGTAGTTTGTATTTTTAATAATATCAAAGCTAAAAAAAATTATTCTTAAGTGTTAAAATGAAAAGCAACCGGTTAGTATCCAAAGTTCTGATATTCTAAAACCTAAAAACCTAAAATTCTACAAGGTAAAAATTCCCTAAAAATTCTTTCAAAATAAGTAAACAATATTATTTTTAAACTTTTCACACTTAAAAATCTTGAATGAAACATTTTAAACAGAATCATAATTTCATTATACCCCATTCCTGGCATAAATTTCTCTGATTATTGAAATAATTTTTGATGTTATAATATTTATATTATTGAATTGGAACCAAGAAACATCTATATAATGTACATATGTATATATATGTTTGCATGAAAAATATTACTGCTAATAAAGAGGGTTAGACATTATTTTGGGTCCTATACTTGTTTGAAAACAAATATACATCAAAATCATTAAATAAAAAAAAAAAATTTAATTTAAAATAAAAGAAGAAAAATAACACTTTTTTTTTTACCGTGTACTTTCAACTATAGAAAAAAAAGTGTTATCTCTTTCGGAATAAAAAAAAAAGTAAAAGATATTAAGATTTTTAATGGATTTGAATGATGAATTCTTCAATTGTTTTTTAATTATTTTTTTTTTTTTCTATTTCAAATGATTTTTGCTCACCTTTGCATTCAACACTTGTCATCATTTTTTGTCTATTATAAAAATATCTCATATAATCCCCTAAGTGATGAAAATAAAAAAAATTGAGTGTATGTACTCTGAAATTGAAAAATATGAACAGAAATTATGGTTCAGGTACAGTCAAAATTCAAAATATTTAAGCTTTTTATAAAGGTTGTTCTAAATGTTCTAAAATGTTTTTTTTTATAAAAGTATTAGTAAAATTGATTTCTGGACTCTTGCTGTGTAATTCGATTTTCGTATTTCGAAAAATGGTAAGGTAGTACCAATCAATTTGTATAGTATACTACCTTTCCATTTCTGCTAATACGAAAATCGTTTCACGAAAATCGAATTATGTATATAGTAAGGCCCCTTATATAAGAAATACAAAATTAGCTTAATCCATAGTAATATCTGTGTGCTTGAAATTGCCAATATTTTTAATTCAAACAACATGGCTATACCAATTTAATTTTTCAAAATTTTAGCATTTTTATAAACAGCGGTATTTTACGTATATTGTTTATATTATTTGATAAGGCAGTCTGAAACTTTCTTTCCATAGTTATTACAAATTTGGATATTAAATCGTACTTCTTAATGATCAATGGGGAATGTATGAAATTTATCGGTAAGAAGGTAATCGAAAATAATAAACTAACTTAAATAATCACCATCTGTAATCGCATGGGAATTAATTTTAGAATAACGATACACTAGAATTTATATCTATATAGAAATAATTTTTTGTTAATTGAATTGTTTCAATATATTATAATGGACTGCTTACCAATTTCAATTGAACACTTTCAAGTTACATACAGATTATTCATAACATTACAAATATTAAAAATATTTTAAAAGAAATTTTACAAAAATTTTTCTTAATCACTCTACAAAATTAATTTAAATATATATATACGAGTATACACAATATTTTTCTTCTTTTGTTCCAAAAATAAAAATTCATAAATAATGGAAAATAATTTTTATTCTTCCTCTTTTGTTAAAATTTTTAAATTTATTAATTAATTACTTAAAATATTTATTAAATTAAAAATTAATTTTTTTTTGCTATTTTTAAATATTAATAATTACTTCCGGTTCTTATAAAGATTTTTAATAATTATTTACAGACCACAATTACATATTTTAAAGCCAAAATAAATTGAAAAAATTAAAAAAAAAAAAAAAAAAAATTTATTAAGGAAAATTTTATTACTTTGACCGTAGGCGTCGTCATATCAGTCAATTCAGTTTTTCTCATGATCATCTGTGAAAATTTATCGTTCTCTTATTAAAAACTCGTTGTTTCTTTTATAATAAAATTGAAAATAATAAATTACTTATACTGTACATAATAATAATTACTTTAATATGGCAAAAAAGCAAAAAGAAAAAAAAAAATTCAAAAATTACAAAAATAACTTAATTGTATTTTTTTTTTTTACATTTATTTTCGTTTTTTACAAAATTTTTCATTTAATATGAATCAAATCACACTGTCTTACACGCGAATATTGAAAAAAAATTAACTTTAACGTAATTAAAAAAAATTTTTTTTGTATATGTATTGATGTATGAGTCTGGATGAAAAAAAATAATGGAACTTTTGTAATGACAACGGGGTTTACATGACAATAATAAGATTGCAAAATCACTTTATATGTAAATAAGAAATTTCAATCTTCAAATTGAATTTTACCGACCGCATTCCATACAATAAAGGATGTTATTGTATGGCATCAAATTTCGAATGTCAAGTCAAATCGGGGAACGCGCTTCTTCATGTTAGGGAAATGTATAAATAATCTATTTTTAAAGAGTATCGGGCCGTAAGTCTATGTCTATCGGTCTGTATATGCACGCGTGTATCTAGTTAATTTTGATTAAGACCTCGGGAACTGGACGTTTCTAGGTCGATTTTACATTTTTCCCAATAATCAACAAATTTCCTTAAAATTTAATATTAAAAATTCAGGGTTTTAAAACAATGAATCTCTAAATTTTTTCGAGTCATTAGGGCTCGGAAACCGAAATGAAAGCACTTTTACATTTTTACCATATTTACGTAACTTATTGGTAACTATGTAATTGGTAATAATGTAATATTCATGATCTTCTGCAACACTTTCGTTAACCGATCTCGATACACATTGCAGTCGGTTATATGCTGACCACATCTGAACTTTTCTCTTATGGTAAACGAATTTTTTAATTTATTTTATTTTTTAAACAAAATTTCTCATTAATTTCATTTTCAAAATTTACATTTTATTTAAAATTATAAATCACCCTTAATTATTATTTTTTTTTTTCAGTATTTAATTTTAAAACCATAAATTTTAAAGTTTCTGGATTTTCTTAAGAAAAGTATTGAATTCCTTTTATAATATTAATTTATTTACTTAAGAATAATAATATTATAAAAGTATCCTATTTATTTTTATTAATTAACTAATTTATTATTATTTTACGATTAGGGTCGAAAATCAATAAAAAATTTAATTTTGTTAAAATATTGAAAATTTTATTAGATTTTACAATGTGTTATAATATGTTTCTTAACCCTCTGTCTTTCGTGCTATAACCTCAATAAAATCAATTTTGAGTTTATGAAACGTATGTTTCAGATTATACGCGTTATAAAATCAATTTTTCCCCAAAATTTTTTAAAAATTTCCATTGGCTCATGTAAATTTGTATAATGCACATAATATGTATATTATGTCACTTGAAAGGAAAATGTGACCAAGTCACATAGCTACATATGAGTAGCTATGGGACAAATGTCTTAACCCATAAATATAATAGAAGGAATGTGAAAAAATTGTTTAACAATCAACCTAAAACTTATAAAATTTAATATGCTACGAAATAAATTTTTTTCACTTGGTCACTTTTCATTCTTAAGGGAAAATCATTATGTAATTTTACTTTACAATTCATATAAAAATGACATGAGTAGAATTCATATTAAATGACATTCAACTAAGAATCAATATATGTAAATCAACTGATTTGAATTTTAATTGTTGCATTAAGCTCTAGGTGTTATAGCCTAGAAATAAATAAATTTGGCGCTGTTTGATTTACGATAAAAGTTAAAACTATTATAAAAATTATTTTGCATAGCAATAAAATTATTTTGAAACATAAATTGCTGATAATTCATCCTTCATCCGTCATGATTTTTTGCTATAGTTTGACTTTTTTTTTTATAATTCCCACTACATAATATTCTTGATCTGTTTATACTTAATATCGTAAAAAAAAAAAAACACATTTTTTTTACCAAAAAAACGAAATAAAATTGAATATTTTTTTTTTGAACCCCCTTTAAATGGGAAGACAAAAGAGTTTTTATTTGTCACATCAAAATAAAATCATTTCTTATATGGTGGTCGGTTGATGTTCTTTGGAGTCTCTACTCTCTGTATCAAAAAAAAAAAAAACACGCAAAAAAAGGCGATGCTACTTTTTTTTTTTGGTTTTTGCTTCTCAAATTTCTTTAATTTTTTACGCTTTCAATGCCGGTAGTGTAATGAACTTTTAAAAATAAAAATTAAGAGTAAAAAAAAAAAGAATTTTGTGTATGAATGAATGTATGATGTATAAGCACATATGTTTGTATGATTTTGTACATATAAAGAAAAAATTCAATCAGTTTTTGGAATTTTAATTTCACGTGGGAATTTCATTTTTTTTTTTTGAGAAATTCTAAAAAATATTAATTATAATGAAATTTCGCATTTTATTTAAAATATTTTTAAATTATTATTGAGAAAGTTTTTAAATATTTTTATATAACCTTAAAGGTTAGATATAAGGGAATTCGTTGTTTGTTTCATTTTTCTTATTTTAGTAAAATTTTGTATGAAATTTTGTGTCTTAGAGAAAATGTGTAAACTACGTGTAATGTATGTTAAGGCATGACGAGCCAAATGATAGAGTATAATAACACTCACAACATTCTTAAGAAATATCTTGTATTTTACTGAAAATCATGTTTACATATTTTACGAATTCTTATGTACATATAAAATTTTTTATAAAATTTCCGAAGTTTTAGTTCATTATTTTGTTAATAAAAAATGAGTTAAAAGAGTGACTCTATTGTTATGACTCTTTGATCAAAAGAAAATTTCAATTAAACATTTCTTGAATTACCCTCGAATTTTAAGTTTGTTGATAAAATATATTCGAAATTTTGCAAATTCATAATACAGTAGAGCTTCTATATATAGAACTTCCTAAATGTCGAAAAAAAAATTTAAAATATATACCTATAAATAAATATTTTAATATGCTAAGTGATCTGAAATAAGCAATTTGAATTAAAGAAAATTTCAACTTATAGGGAGTACGAGATAGAAAAGCCTGACTGTACATAATTATGTATAGAAGCGCATCATTATTGAAACGTACGTTTAGGTATAACATTTAAAAAAAATTTACAAATTTCTCTGACATTAATTATTGTCGTTAATTTATTATTTCACTCGATCATTATTTGTTTCATTTCACATCCAATCCTACTCCACCTACTTACTCATTGTTTTAAAAATTTACTTAAACATCATAACGCGTGTATTTTTTTTTGCGGTTGTTTTGCACATATACAAATGTATATGTGCCTAATATACATTATAAATAGAGTGGCGCTACATGTGATCATTAATGGAATTAATTTTTTTTTAATTAAAATATTGGTATGGATGATTTTTATAATTTATTAATATTAATAAAACCGTTATTATTTTGATAACTACGCAATCGCACCTTAATTGGATTTTTCGTGTTTTTCATACAAACATACTTACATATTCTTTTATTTAAATACTTTTTTCATATTATTCGTTTACGTATAACATTATTTTTGGAAATATCTTCAATTTTTAAATAATTTACAATACATTTCATATGTAACCCCCTTTATTCCAAATTTATGTAGGCGACCCAACAATATTAATAATAGGTTAGTAAAGTCTCATTTTTAAACCAATCTATTATTGGTAAATTAATATTTTTATCTCTTTTACTCTCTAAAATCTAAATGAAAATCTTCTTATACATAAAAATATAGGAATTTATTTAAAGCAAAAAAAAAAAAAAATTAACTTCCAAATATGATTGAATTTAGTAGTGGCACATTGCTTATGAGCTTACGACTTCTCTTGTACATATTCTTTTTTGTACCTTTAGGTTTATTTATTTTTCAAATGGTCGATTATCACCGAATCGCGTACATTATCACGTATCAATTTTTGTCTCTTCTCTACTTTTCTTTTCTTTGCTTATTTTTCTTTTTGATTATGATTAATTTTAATTCTAAAAAAAAAAAAAAAACTTTGAACAAAAATTGATTAATTTAATTGAGCTTAATGATTTTTTGTCTTAAAATGTGTCAAGCCCATCTATGGCGTTCGAAATGTCATTTTAAAAGAAAACATATTATGAAAGTCACAAAAAAAAAACAGAACGTGGAAACAACATAAAGTTGGTGTTTTGTTTTCGTACTTACGTTAGCGAAAAATAAAAAGTGTAGGAAAAAAGTGAAAACTAATTAAAATAAGAATAAGGTAGAAAACAAAAACAATTTTATTTATAGTTTAATAAAAAAAAGGTCAAAATTTATTATAGGTTAGTTTTAAAAAATGATATTGTGTTTGATTTAACTTAATTATGTTATTAGATCATAAACTTGGTAAATTAAAAATTCTATTTTATTTCGTATCTTTAAAAAATAATTAATTTTTTACGAGAATTAAGATGAAACAAAATTTAGGTCTTACGATACGAGCGAATGATATGACAACATAGTCTTAGTATAGAAACACTCTCCATTTTTAATTTTCACAAATAATTTGGAAATTAAATAAAGTCTTGTAAGCCTGAGATATATGTAATTTATCGGAGAATATAATCTGCAAATTAAGACGACCCTGCATTTAATATGATCTCAACTATACTTAATTACAATAAATACTGTCAGAATTTAAATGTCAGGTCTAATAGTGAACAAATATTGTTCATAATGGATTTTATTTGATTGGAATTGAATGATGTTCAATTCCAATCAAACAAAATCATCTTTGATCAAATTTTTATTAAATTAAATCAAACAAAATTTTAGAGTGTAAACGCAAACTCAAATTTTAATTGAATTGAAAAAAAAAACAACTTAGCCACATTATTTATTCATCAAATATAATAATTTTTGAAATGAAAATTAGAACGGAAATAATTTTATTTTAAAATTAATGATTTGAATGATTAATAATTTTATTTATTGCTAGTTTTTTGCCCCCTTTTATTGTCTCTATTAACATTTAATAGATTGAACTTTTTGTTTTGTTTGCATTTTTCTCTCATCATTTTGATAACCAATAAAAATCTTTAAATTGAATGGGTCAAACAACAATTAGCATTTTATAACTTAATAAAATATTGAAAAATATTCACACAATTCAAAATGGTTTTTTTTTTTAATTATCTATTCTTAGATTTATTTTAAGATTTTATGGTTTTTATTTTAGTTTTGTTATGATTTTCAAAATAATTTTTCTGTTTTTTCTAAAATTGAGATTTTTTTTTCTTATTTCATTAAAATTCATTATTAAAATTATCTTTATGATTTGTAAGTATGTATTTATGTATATAATTTAGTTGGATGTTTCGTGTACTTAAGTGTTATAATTTTGATCAGTCATTATCATCTCTAATAATAATATTATTGTATAGTGTAAATAAAGGCAGACAGGCGCTAAAATATTTTTTGATTCTTTTATATTAAAAATGCTAAAGCCGCCAATTTTATTTATTTATTTTTGCTTTTTTTTCTAAAAATTGATAACATATTATTATCATCATGTGAATAAAATTTTATTATTAGAATAATATTATCATTACTATTTAAATGGATTTGTAAATAATACACTTTTTTATAATTTTCAAATTAAAATAGAATAAAAAATAATCAAATTGATTATAGGTATAGGATTTGGGGAATAGATGTAAGGGGTGTGTGAAAAATTTTAGAAAAAGTTGAGATGGCAAATATTTAGAATATGTACATGTATGTTTGTTCAAAAACATGTAGAAATCAGCCATGACCCTGTATTTAAAATTCAATCAATTATTAAATTTTTATTGTGTCAAAATCTTGCTAGACAATTTTTTTTACTAAATAAGTACAATAAGAAAAATTCTATAAATTGTCGAAAGCCTATTTAATAATTTTCAAATTCTCAAAAATACTGAACTTAAACAGGATCTAAAATTACATTTTCTTTTTTGAAAATTAATATTTTAGATTTAACAAAGATACAAACCCGAAAATTAAATTAATATTGGTTAATAACTTGTTGCCAGAGTTCAGTTTCAATTAACTAAAACGATTTGTTTTTGAATAACTTAATATTTTTTTGAAATTTCATATTTCTTATTAACTCAAAACTTTAGTATGAGCAAATGATTAGAATACGAGTAATTAGTTAATTTTGAATTTTTTTTCTTGTTAGAAACGTAATAAATCGGAAAAATTATTCTTATTGATTCTAGCCGGTTTAATTTAGCCAGTTTTCTTATAAGTAATTTCCAAAAAAATATTATAGGCATTTTTTAATATAAGTACATAATTAATTTCAAATACTTATACAATTTTTTTTTCAATTATATGGAAAAATTTTCTTTGTCGCCCATAACCATTTAATACTCTAATGTCATTTACATTAAATATACTCGAAAATTTAGATCTTATATTTTACATATGCAACATTTTACTTTGTTTTTCACAAAGAAAACTTGTCTATAATACTTATGAATAAAAAAATCTTTAAGAAAAATTTTATTTTTTATTTTTTTTTTTGTTAAATTTATTAAGTACATACTTGGCTTTTATGTTGTAATTTATGCAGACCATGACACGATTCAAAAAAATGAAACAGAACATAGAACATGCTTGTTTGAAGAATATTATATATGTATTTTTTGTTCTAAAAATAAATTTGTAAAAGTGTTTCGCTGTTTTCATAATAATAAAAATTAAAAAGAAAATTTGAAAATCTCATTTTCATCTTTAATTTTTTTACTATTTTTTTTTTTTTAATAAACAAAGCAACATGAATGCATGCTGCAACATCAAAAACAACATTTTATTAAAAATCATATGTTACTTGCCACAAGAATAAAAAAAAAATAGTGATTCTTTTGATTTTATCTTTTTTCAGTCTCTTCTATATTCAGGCGTCCATAATCTTCTACATTCACATACTTATTTATTTAATTTAATTTTCCATAGAAAATTATGAGAAAACAAAAAAAGATAAAAATTTTTTTTTTTGACACCACAGAATCAATGAAAAATGAATTCAAATATTTTTCATTTCAATTTTTATGCTGTCTCCTTTAAAAATGTTAAGAATAATAATGTTCTTCCCTTCTACATACTTACATTTATTAAAAATATTTTGCTGTTTCCTTCAATCATTTCGCGTTTAATGAAATAATCCAAGTACATGATATTATTAAAGAAATATTTCATGCAGTCAAATCAAAATAAGTTTGACATTTTACATTTACCTAATTACATTTACTTGAATAGCTATTTAAGTTGACAATTAAGCCAAATTTCACACTCTTTTTTGTACATTTATGGCAACTATAAATTTTGAACTAAAGATACGTTAAAAGCGATTTCGTTTTATGTCAAATACTTGTTATTAACGTTAAGCGTGAATTTCAAGGCGTCGTAACATAAGCGTCAACTATTCTATATAATACGTTGCCAACGCAATAGATGGCCGTTTGATTTTTTTTTTTGTATTTTTTTAAATATAAAGTGTAATATGTCAATTTTGTAAAAATTGGTTAAATGCACACAATAATTGTAATTTTTTGTTGCACAATTAAGCGATCGATGTGATTTATAGGATTTTACTGTGTAAATATATTTTTGTTGTTAACATTTCGTTGTATTTTTGTTGTACTTATTGCAAATCACAAAGAAAGCCTAAATAAAGAAAACATAAAATTTGACAAGTTGTTACAGAATGTCAAAAAAAAGTAGACATTTTCCATATATTTTTGATGTTTTGTTAGTGTTGAATTTTTTTTTCCACATTTAACAAAGAGGTTTATAGTAGAATAACATTGCATTACGTTTTGCAATATGAAATTACAATTTATACACTGTGTGACTAAAACTAAATTATAGCCCTTAATTTTATATATGTATGTATGTATATAAAATTTTATCGTATACCTATATACATATGTAGGTACAATAAATTCGTCTTTAACCCGAATGTACATAAAGTAAATTTCTAAGGTTTAATTTATATTTAACGATTATTGGTTTTTATTATAGGCCACGATCTATTCACTTCGTAAATTCAATTAAATTTTCAGCAATAAAAATTTTAATTTTGAAAATTTATTTAAACATGCGATTTTCATGCAGAAACTTAAGTGAAATTATCAATGAATGAAATACGATAATTTTTTTACGATCTTATAAAAAAAATTCTTTTTATTTTCAGATAATTGCCTTAATTTTAAATTCAATTTGTTTTTTATTTTTAAATAAAAAACCAAATAAAATTTTTGAAAAAATAAAAAAAATAAAAACTGTGATATTTGTAAACAAAAAGTCAGTCATTTTTTTTTTAATTTTCGTATTGAAAAACCTAAAAATAAAGTGCACTTCTTCTTCGAATTAAGGAAAAATAAAATAAAAATTATCAAAAATGAAGTAAAAAAACTACAAAAGAAAAAACAATTCTTAATTATAAAAATCAAAAAGGAAAAAATTATTTGAATATTGGTTCATTTTGGGTTTTAAAAGCATTAATTAAATTTTATAAATAAAAAAATGATTAAATTAAAATCATTCTTTCGTAGAGGACAAGGTCCTTCAGGATCTAAAAATTCTACAAATCAACATTTAGATCCAAATCATCACAATAATAAACAGCAACAACAAATTCATAACTCAACAAATAATTTGAAAACGTCTAGTTCAGTATCAAGTCTTGATGGAATCGGTTTAAAATCTAATAGTAAAGCAACAAAATTAAGTCAAAAATTACACGGATCAAATGATAAATTACAATCACATCATCATCATCATCAAAATCATCATTTTAAAAGTTCATCAAAAGATAAATTAGATTCAAGAAACGGTTCCAAAGAACATATAGTTGATAGTTTGGATGTACAACAACAACAACAACAGCCTCCAGCACCACCAATTAAATATAAAAAGAAACAGCCAACTCAAATGCCTATCATACAACAGAATGTCATAGCAAATAATAATTTATTAGATCAACGAGATGTAATTGGTGAATATAATGAACGTAGTGTTGATTTAATAACAATTGATCCAAATAGAGAGGTACAAAAAATTTATATTTTATATATAAATTTTATTTATTAAATATAAAATAATTTTTTTTTTATATATTTTAAATTATATGTAGGCTACACTGCAACAACAACAATCAATGATGCAGGAATTACAAAGTCATTTAGAAAGACTGACTAGAGAAAAGATGGCTCTTGAAGCAAAAGTTACTGAATTATCAGCATATCAAAATGAAGTACAGCTTTTACGAAATGAAATTGCAAAATTACAAAGTATACAAGAAAAAAATGATTTAGAAATTCAAAAGCTATCAGATGAAAATGAAACTTTGCGAAATCGATTGCGAGATGTTGTTAATTCGCCATTATCAGATGCTGAGAAACATCAAATAATTCAAGATTCACAAAGATTACATAGTTCAGCGCCAGCGTCAATTGCCTTACCAAATGTAATTGTTAATTTTTATGTCATAATATGTATTGAGACCCAATTACTCAAAATATAATATTTATTTTAGAATCATGAAGTTGATGGAACTCCATGTGTTACTCCAGACTGGGATAAAAATTCATCGAGTAGTGAAATTTCAGTGGCATGTCTACAAGATAAAATTATTCAAGTAAACAAAAAATTTTTTTTTGTTTTATTTATTTTCATTTTTTTTACTTTTTTATTTGGTTAAAAAAAATAACTGTTATTATAGATGGAAGAAACACATTATTCAACGAATGAAGAACTTCAGGCAACTCTGCAGGAATTAGCTGATTTACAATCTCAATTAGGTGAACTTCAATCAGATAATGAACGGTTAGCTGAAGAAAAAGATGTCCTTTTCCAGTCATTGTGTAGGCAAACAGAAAAACTAGAAGATTCACGTAATCAAATTGGCACATTACAAGAGTTATTGTTACGTGAATCTAATCCAGCTGAAGTTGGTACAACTGAAAGAGAACAAAAACTTTTGGATTTATTAAAAAATGCTCAAGAGGAACGTGAAAGTCTTCTTATAAAACAAGAGGAATTAAATTCAGAATTAAATGAATTACGTTCCTCAATTGAAAAACAAACCAATGAAAATGGACGTTTAAGAGAAAGAATTTGTCTCTTAGATTCAACAGTTGATGCTGCTACTGCTGAACGCAAACAAATAGAATCACAATTAATTCAAGCCAAAGAAGATTCAGCTGAAAAACAAATAGAAATAAGTCGTCTATCAACATTGCTAGATAATGCGAGAGCAAAAATTGACGAATTAGAACAAGATCGTGCAATGGGTGATAAATCAGATTTAGGTGAACTACTGGATGCTGCCAGAAGGGAAAAAGATCTATTAGAGGCTCAAGTTGCTTCTTTACAAGAACAACTTTCAAAATGCCAGTGCGAGATTCAAAAACTAAAGGATCAGTTAGCTGGTATTACTGAAGAATGTAAAGTGGCACGAAATAATGCTAAATGTGCACTATCCGATTTAGAATATAAGTATGAGACATTAAAAGAGGAGAAAGATCAATTATGTAAAGATTATCAAAGCTTACAGGATAGTACAAATGAGCTTCAGGTATATAAATAAAAATAGATTAAAATTAAATTTAAATGATGAAACATAATATTATTTTTTAAATATTTTATAATTTAGGTGCAATGTAAATGCCACTTAGAAGATAAAACTCAACTTGAAAGTCTTTTATCAGAAACACAAAGACATTTAGGAGAAGCTGAGCGCATGTTAGCTGAAAAAGAAGAACAAATTCAAGAAGAAATTAGGAAACGAGAACAAGAGGTATGTTTAATTGTTTAAAGGGCATTTCATAAAATAACTTATGCATATATTTATTTTTAATTTTTTTTCAGGCTGAAGAATGGGGTCAATTCCAATCTGACTTATTAATGACTGTAAGGGTAGCAAATGATTTTAAGACTGAAGCTCAAATAGCAAGAGAACAACTTGTTATGGATAATAAGACGTTAAGGGAGAAAATACGTGGTTTAGAACAACAAATTGAAAAATTAAACAAACGTAAGTATATTTTTATTTTTAATTAATATTTGATACCATTTCCTTATTCAGGATTCGTCCTATGGACCATTTTCCAAAAAAAAAATTTAAACCCTTCTTAATTCGATGCTCTCAAAACCCCTTTTTTTTAAAAAAAAACTTCTGTTTTAAATACATAATACTCATATAAAACCTTTAATTCAAAAAAAAAACTATAAAACAAACGCACAGGTATGGATTTAGATTGCACGCATAATGGGAATGCTACTAGTAACGCACAGCCCAATAACAATAACGTTAATGCACAGCTTTTAAATTTAACTAACACCAATAACATACTTCATGTACAAAATCAGAATGAGTTCTTAAATCAAGTTGAAAAATTACGCCGCGAAATAAATTCTTTTGGATCTCAACGTAAAGCCTCAATACCAATTAATTTGGAAAGTCGATTTCGGTATTCTTTACCAATAAATCAACAATATTTATTATCAAATGTTGAAAAAAATCCAAAAGTGCATTTCTCTGAGCCTAAAAAACCATTAACAAAAATAAAAGATCGTACAACACTATTGTCACCAACAGATCCACATGGTATTTCACCAGAAGAAGATGAAACAACAATAAATCATGATCCAGGTTTATTAACACCTGAAAGCCAACCAAAATCTATTTTGAGAAATAGCAATGAAAATTTAGAACATGGTTCTTCGATATTTTCATTTACACAAAGCACTTTAGATTTAGCATCTCCGTCAATTGAACAAGATGGTTTTATCAAACCTGTTTTTATATGCCGTAGTACTGATGATTTAATTGTTCAAGATATTGATGGTATACAAAGATGTAAAGAAAAGAATTCAAAATACAAATTTCGACAGCATAGATCTCATGAAAATTTAATAGATGATGAAAATTCTATTGAACAAAAATGTGTCTCAA
Organism: Condylostylus longicornis; assembly: GCF_029603195.1. Taxonomy (NCBI): domain Eukaryota; kingdom Metazoa; phylum Arthropoda; class Insecta; order Diptera; family Dolichopodidae; genus Condylostylus; species Condylostylus longicornis. The sequence goes on along the minus strand of NW_026577975.1, from coordinate 4,809,387 downwards.
ATGCTGAAAATATCAAAAAGAAACCGCAACCTTTACCAAGATTAAATAGTTTACCATCTGCTGAAGATGTTGGAGTATGTAATGAAACCTTTGTAAATAAAGTAGTTTTTATTCTAAATAAAGAAACAAATGAGTTTGTATTGGAAAAAAATAAGGATAATATGACAACAACAGCAGAAGAAGATTCTATTAGAAATGAAAATAATGATATATTATCAATTACAAAAAATATTTTTGGAAAAAATTCAGAGAAAATTCAACAAGAAGACGAAAATAAAATTAGAAACAGCTTAGAATCAAAAAAGAATATACCAAATTTTAATTTTGGTAAAAAATTGTATGAAAACAAAATGCAGTCCAGTAAGTTGAAAGGAAAACCTTTCACCTCAATGAATTTTCTCTAGTTTTGGTGTTGCCGATTGTAAAAATTATGTTACCATTATATTTTAATTTATTTTTTTGTTAGTTGAAAAATTGTTTTGATTGTTCTTTTCTTGTTTCTGTTCTTGCTGTTGCAAATATTAGTTTAATGTGTGTGTATGTTCAAAGTTTTCTTTTTTATTTGTTCATTTGTAATTAAGCGAGTTCAAAAACAATATATTTATGTATGTATTTCGCGTATTTAAATTAAAATTCACTCTCTTTTATTTTGAGTGTTGAAAACTATTATCTATTTCACTGCTTACTAATTTTATACTGGTGAAATCGGATTTCAAATATTATGTTCAATTAAGTTTTTGAATTCGTTCTATACAATTTTATTTTTCTTTTAAAATAATTTGTTTTAAAATGAATTGATCAGCTGTTATTGCGGACGAAAAACAGAAGAAACTATTTTTTATATAATTACAAAATGCAGGGCATGGATTTTTTTTTGAATTTAATATAATATCCTTTAATTATTTTATTTCATAATGTTAGTGTGAATTTTAATTTTCTGTCTTATTTATTTATTGATTTATTTTTTTTTTTTTTTGAATTGTCAAGCTTTTAGTAACCATCCATATCCAATATGTAATTAAAAAAAAAAACGTGTCAGTCCTTTCATTTTATTCATCAATACTTTTAAAAAATCAGATTCAAATCAATTTGGAACAAGAATAATACGTTCAATGCCATACAGAATACAAGAATAAACAATAATCTTTTTCTTTAATTCATTAAGGCTGTATTGTATATTATTTTAATAAGATTATGATAACAAGCACAATTGTTAAAAAAAAAAACAGAAAAAAAAATACAAAAAATTGCATATTATTTTCTTTTTTGGCTTTTTTTTTCATCCTGTTTTTTCAATCATAAATTCATACAACATATTTGTATAAAAAGTTCTCCCGAAAATTTCAATCATTTTAAATATAATAATAAAAAAATATATTAAATATTTAAAAAATAATGTTATCAAAAATTTTATAATTTTAAAAAAATTTCAGAGGTAACGACATCTGTTGAACAAGCAGCACAACAATCGTTATTAACTACAGTTCAACAAGAGATGGCAGCACGACGGCAAAAAGTTGGTATTTCACGTCAAGATTCAAGATTATCAGTAAAAAGCTTAATTGAGAGTATAGAAAATGTGAATAAACAAGTAATAATATCTGTTATATTATTAAATCTCAACCAAATATTAAAAAATATTAATATATATATTCTTTTTCTTTGTGTTTTTTTCCTTTATCTTTTTTATTTATTAGACCAAATCTAGTAATAATTTGACAACAGTAACTGTTACTGCTGATTCAAAATGTAGTTCATCATCTAGTTTAAATAGTATACCAACGGATGGTCTTAATGGTGGTACCAATTGTGGTAATATCGTTGGTGGTACAGGTAGTTTAACAAATAATACAACAATTGTACAATTTAGTACGAATAATCAAAATGGTAGCAATCGAAATTCAGATTGGAGTGAGAATGTAAGTATTTTAGAAAAAAAAAAATTATAGTTATACATAGGCATTTAAATAAAAAATTTTTTAATAGAATTTTATTTTTAATAATTTAAATAAATTTTATTTCATTTTTAGATTCATGCTCCTGTCGTTACCGGTATAACAGCAAAAAGTCCATTAAGAGAACAACAACAAACTGCTGGTACCAATATTAATATCACATTAAATGGTGGCCAAAAAAGTATAATTTCAGGTGAGGGAGATAAATAACATAATTGCTTTGAATAGTTAAAAGCAAAAAATAATTATTTAATTTAAAAAGTTTAAAGAATAATAATTTCAATTATATATTATTAACTAATATTAATAAAATTTAAAAAAAAAAACAGAAACAGAAAATTTAATGTAAAAATTGTGTTTTTGTTTTATTTTTTTTAACAAAACAAATTTTTAATTATATTGAAAATAAATTCAAATATTAAGGAAAATAAAACTGTTTTACAATGATAAGTACAAAAATTATTTAATTTTAAAATAGTTTGAATATTCTTAATTTTCAGCTGTGTCCACTTTTTAAAAGTGGAAGAAAGTAGTAATCTGCTAGCGTATAAGAATCTTAATACTATTTTATTTGTTATCTTTTTGTCTATAATAGCAAGAAATTTTTTTTTGTTAAATTTTAAAAATATTATAGAATATTTTATTTTAAAAGACAATCTGAATTATATTTTGTAAAAACATTAGGTCTTATTGAATATTATAAAAGGTGGGACATTTTGTGAGCAATTTGATTTAATTAAGTATTATTTCGTAAGATCCTTTAATTTAAATTTTAGATTAACGGTGATTATGATTGGCGAAAAAATAATTTTTATATTAATTAATGTGAGTATAAAATAAATTTATTTTTAAAATTTATTTAAAAATTATTCAAAAATAAACTTTTTTTTAAATTCTTAAATTTTCTCCCATCTTATATAGCTGTTTTTTGCTTTGTTGTGTTAAAATGTGTACTTATCACAGTAAAACCGTGGCATGCTTTCCATTTTTTTTTTGCTTCTTATTTATTTTTCTTTTCCTATATTTTTTTTTCTTAAATAATTGTTATTTTCCGAAAATAAATGTTATATATAAACATAATTTTGTTGTTGTCGTCAAATTTTTCATCAACATTTTTATAAAAATTAAATATAAATAAATAAAAAGAAAAATAAATCATTATAAAATAAAAAAAAAAAAAGTATAGAAAAAAATGTAAAAACAAAAAAAAAATTATTCTTTTACTGTGCAGATTTTACAAAATCGAAATCAAATGGCCTATTATTATTCAACAATAGTAGTAGTAACAATAACAACAATAATACAAATTTCAATCATAATAATAATAATAATTCAAATTCAGCAATTAATTATAATCATACAAATAATAATAATTATAATAGTAATTATACGACGAATACAAATTTAAATAATAGTAATAATTACAATAATAACAATAACTATCATGGACGTTTCATAAAGCAATCAAATAATGATGAATCGTCTTGTGTTGTTGTTTCATCGATATTTGGTCATAAAACAATGGATTCATTTGTAAGAAGAAATAGTTCCTCTGGAGATTTATGTATGTTTTATTGTTTTTTTTTTTATTATTATTTTAAAAATACATTTTATATATTATTATTATTATTATTTTATTAATTTTAAAATATAATGTAAAAAATGAAAATAATTAACAGAATTTAATTAGTATTTTATAAGAAAAATAAAAAATTGCACAATTTTTGAACTTCTTATAACAAAATATTTAATTTACTTTTCATAAATAAAAATTAATAGAAGTAATTGCAAAAAAAAATAAAAATATTCACTATAAATAATTTTTGCTATTATTTTTTATATTAGTTTTAAAAATATTAAACAGTTATCGTATTTATTATCGTAATTGAAACTATCTCTAAAACAATTAATTTTTTAAATAAAATAAAACAATTAATTTCGAATAAAATAATTAATTAATTTTTATTTATTTATTTTAAAAATTTCAATTTCAGTTTTTAATTAATTAAATTAGTATTTATATACAAAATTAATATTTATATAACAAAATTAAATTAATTATGGTTTCAAGGTATTTAAATATCTGAGAACAATTAATTTTATGATTTATTATAATTTATTTTTTTTTTTGCATTAAATCATTATTAATAAAATTCGAATTATCAAATTACTTATTTATTATATAAAATTTTCTTCTAAATTGTATTTAATTTTGTTATCTGATAGTATTTTAATAAAATTCAAGGAAGTTCAAAATTAATAAAATAATAATAAAAAATAATGAATTAAACCAAATTTAAATTAATAAATAGAAGTATAATTAATTTAACACAATAATAAATATCTAGAATTTCATTGAAATCAATTATTACACACTAGGATATTTAATTCACATTTAACTAAAAATTATTAAAGGGAGCAATTATAAAGATATGTAGTTAAATATTTTAAAATTATAGAATTAAATTTTTGAGTAATTGAAAAAAATGAAAAATACTAAAATTAGTATAGATATGTATAAATATATATATATTTCTTTTCATTATAATTAAATTAAATAAATATTAAAATGTATAAAAATATAATTAATACCTATTTATTGTATTATATTTATTATATAATAAAAAAAACATTAAAAATTTTAATGAAAATTAGGTATGAAGAATTTGTTTTTTTTTAATTTGGTGTTGGTTATTGTTGTTGCTACTGTTGTTGTTAATATTATTTTAACATCACTATAATATTATGAATGTGCACTACAATTTGTTACAAAATATCATAAAAAATAATAAAATATTAAAAAATTTTTTGTAAAATATAAAAAAACAAAGATCACTAATGCACATAAATTAAAATCTTAAATAAAATTCAATGCAAATTGTATATATTAAAAATATAAAATAAAATTTTTAACATATAATTTTATAATATTAAAAAACAAATATATACAGCACAATTTAAATATAATATTGTAAAAAAAAACTATTAAATATATAAAATTATGTAAATATTTAGAATGGCTACTAATATAAATTTTCAATGATATTCAATGGTATAGATATTGTAAGATTTATAATATATTACATATAAAATTAAATACAGATATTAAAAAAAAAAATTAATTAAATCGTATATAAAATGAAATATAAAATTAATTAAGATTTTAATATTACTGTACACTTTCTATGTACACTAACTGCATAAATATTTTTAAAATATATTATAAATGTAAATAAATTTTAAATTTATTTTAAAATATATTAATTTATTAAAATAAATTAATTCAAAATTATTGATATTGGATTAAAGGTGAATTATATTATATTGTACTAAAATCTGCACAATTAAAAAAAAAAAAGAAAAATCATATTAAAATGAAAAATTATATTATTAAATTTTTATTTTAAAAAATAATAATGTCATGTACATAAATTTATTTAAATTTTCTAATATTTATGATATAATTATTAAATATATTATTTATTTATTTATTTTTTTTTTTTATTTTGAATTTGAATAGGTGAAAGAAAAGATCCTTTAAATGCTTTAGTTAAAAATGGTGGTTCAAAACGTAATGCCTTATTAAAATGGTGTCAAAATAAAACAGTTGGCTATCGAAATATTGATATCACAAATTTTAGTTCATCATGGAATGATGGTTTAGCATTTTGTGCAATTTTACATTCATATTTACCAGATAAAGTCCCATATGATACATTGGGACCAAATAATAAAAGAAGAAATTTTTCATTAGCATTTTCAGCAGCTGAAAGTGTTGGAATTCCTACAACATTGGTAAAAAAAAAAGAATACGTATATTAATATTAAATATTATTAATATAAATTAATTATAATATAACAATAATTTTTTTTTTAATTAAAAATAAATACGAGTATTAATTGATTATAATGGTATTCCTTTTTAAAATTTAATTTTTGTTTTTTGTTTTAGAATATTAATGAAATGTGCCAGCAAGAACGACCTGATTGGACTCAAGTGATGGCCTATGTTACAGCCATTTATAAGCATTTTGAGGCGTAAAAATAAATTATTTTATTATATTTGTTTTAGGCCTAATTTTTTTCTTTTTAAGTTGTATGTTGTAATTAGAACAAAAAAAAAAAAAATCTCAATATGTTACTATAAAAATATTCGTATTATTTGTTTTTCAAATAAACAATTACCTAAGAAAAATTTGTAATTTAATAATTTTCTTTTCATTTCATTTCATTTTTAAAAATCGAAGTTTTTTTTTTTTTTTTAAGTCTTTTGATTTTATTTTCATTTGGTTGTTAATTTTATATAAAATAATTTATTAATCACAAAATTTTTACACATGCATCATATTATAACATATTATGTTTTTTGAATTTGTATAATTGAACGAAAATTATTTTTCAAATAAAAAAGAAAATTTTATAATTATTTTAATTGTAAAAATTAATTTTTTTGTCTTTTTCTTACGGTTTGAATTTTCAAAACTAGAGAAGAATAAGGTTAGCTTAAATTTAAAAAACCAAAATACATACTTTTGCCAATTTTATTTCTGAAAAACAAAAGAAAATTATTATTGTAATAATGTTTTTTTTTTTTAATTAAATAACTATTTTCTTACCAAAAAATTCAATAAAATTAATATTAATATAAAATGTAATATGATTTATTGTTACTACTTGGCTATCTTTTAGAAAATTTGTAAAATAAAATTAAAACTATTCTAGTTGGTATGCATATTTTCGAAAAAATAATTTAAACAAGCCATCCAAGTTCTTCAAATGTTTATAATATTAAAAATAATTTTATATTTTATACTTTTAAAAATATTGGGTATCTTCGGAATTACATCTACAACACATCAAGCACATTGTATCATCTTCTAAAATATCAAAAAGAAAATTTGACGATTTTTTATGTTCAGAATTTATTTGATGTTGTATCTGCAACTTTTTTAACACTGTAATATTTGTCAAATTGTGTATCCAAAATTTTTTTGATGCATATGTTTTTTTATACATTTATTACGATAAATACCACTTTTATTCGGTGATTCCGAAGAAACCCATTATTAACGTCTTCTTTTTGAAAATACTTATTTAATTTACATTTTTTTTGTAAAGAATTCAAATTAGTTTTGCCTTTTGTTTTTCTTAAAATAATAATAAATAAATTACCAATTGAAAATATTATAATTAAATAAAAAATAAATTAAATTGAGTCCAAAAATTTTTTTGGAAACATTAAAAATTTTTGAGAATCCAAAACGTGATAGATATAAAACAATAAACAAAAACAAATTAAAAAAAATTATAATTATAAAATGTAAAATTAAAAGTAAAAAATCTTAAATCTTGAAAAAAAAAAATTAAATTAAAAAATTACTCCTGTTACTATATTTAACTCCTACTTCTACGTATATACTTATATTATATTACATAAATTACAAATAATAAAATAATAATATTATATTTTAGGATATAAAACAAAACAAAACAAAAAAAAAGAAATTATTTAAATACATCTGCATATTATATATAAAAATATATTTTATAATTACAAAAAAAAAAAAAACAATATATTTAATAACAAAAAATAGATAATAATTAAATAGATTAATATAGAAGTCTTTTCTCACTAGTCTTCTCTATTTTTAACCCTTGAAATTTTCCCAATGAAAAATAGTTTGTTCTTATTTTGTTTTTTTTTTTTATTAATATTTAAACTATATATAATGTATAATAAATATTATAAATAAAATTTTAAAGAATTCAATTAAATATTATTATGAAATTATTATTATTATAATAATATATATTAATTATAATAAGCTAAATATGTTTATTAGCATTAAAAAATGTGTTTGTTTTGTAAAGTTTTTCTATTTTCAAATATTTTTTTTTCTATAAAATTTATGATATATAAAATGTAAAATTTAAAATGGAAATATTATAAAATTAATCTTTTAAACTAATTACTTGAAGTGATTCAAGATAATGCTTCAATTCCATAAATTATAATTAAAGTAATATATTCAATAAAATTTGTAAATTTTTTCCGGAACAAAATCGTATTTTGAAATATGAAATTTAATGAATAATATAATAGGAGATTTTCGATAATTTAGTTATACACTTATAGTGCTGTCTTAAATCTTAAAAATCTTTGTTTGTGCATCACTACAAATCTATTAGAAATTAACTAGATTATTTATATCTTATTTTTGCAGCATTTAAATGAAAATTTTTAAAAATGCTTTGGAATTTTATTAAGCATTCTACGATTTTCTAATGAACTTCTTTTGAAGTAAACATTTTGAAAAACTTGCTTTATCTGAATATAGAGCTGAATTTTCAATAATTTTCTTAATTTTAAATAATATTCGATCCCATCAGGATTGCTTTTAATTAAAAAATAATTAATAGAATAGTATTAACTATTCTTTTTTTTTAATTTCATTATTTGATTATTATTCATAAAAGCAATTATGCCATTAATATGTTCAATTAAGTATTTCTTTATTACTAATATTTTATTTAATAATAATAATAATAATAATAATATTTTTAAATAAATGTTTCCATTTCTTCTTCTTTTGTTTTTAAGTAAACTTAATTTGCAAATCAAAAATTAATATTGTTGAACAAAATACTTTATTATATATTTATATTTTAATAATATTGTAATGTAAAAAATTTTACAAATTAGTCATAATAAATTTTTTATTATGATTATTTATTTGTTTTAATTAAAAATAATTAAATCAGATTATTAAATTTGTTTTAATATAATAAGAACATTAAATTTTTATTGAAAATGTAAATTTAGTTAATTCATATAATTTTTATTATAAAATTATGAATATTTTAAAATTTAATTAATTTCCGATTTAATATTCTTTACACCCTTTACATTCAAACACAATTTTTTTGCACAAAAAAAAAAAAACAAAAAAAGTTTTATTTAATTTTTTTTTAATGCCTTTTATAAGACTGTTAAAGTATTTTTATTTTTTTTGTATAGTTTTTAAAAAATATAATAATAAAGAAAATAAATTAATTTTTTTTTTATTTCATAAACTAAAACATTTATCAATTGTTTTTTATTTAATTTAATTCAAACTTCATAATTATCTTATTCAAATTTCAAATAATATTCAAATAATTTAAGAAAAAAAAATAAGTTATTAAAAAAAAATATTTAAAGGTCATTTAATTTGTAAGAAGTACGCAATATGTGTACAAAATATTCATTATTAATTTTAATTTAACATCTTTATTAATAATTAAAAATTTTACTTACAATTCAAATAATTTTCCTTTGTATATAAAATTTTCTATTGAAAAATTGATTTTTATAAGTTTTATAATTCAACTAACATGAATATTTTAATGAATTTTTTAAACTAAATCAATCAAGTAAGTTAAAAAACAAAAG